>NC_056736.1:445360164-445582664 GCF_019279795.1 Protopterus annectens | reverse complement strand
CAGCTTGTTGCCTAGACCCAACCTGTACATTTGTCTCCGTAGTAGTAGTAGTAGCAGTAGTGGTCCAGCCTATGTTTTATACAATATAAAACAGAATAGAGTGAGTCTCAAAATCCATGCTTCATATGGACCCCATGTTATGCATGTAAACAATGGCACAAGATATGCAGATACAGAACAGACAAATACATCCACTGCCATTTGAGTGTGCCTCCATACCTGATGTACCTATGGAAAACATATGCAGTTGTACTTTTGACCAACACACAGTGCATTGCTTATGTACACAATAAGGTTACTAATTTGGTGCATCTCCCTCTGAGACATATGAGGGTTGTCCATTTTTCCAGGTGTGATACCTGTGTCTTCATTATCTCCATGCTGGGATCTTTGGAACTCATCCTCTTCAGTGAGGCTTGCAGTGGGAGGTGGCCCCTCTCCTGTGGCTAACCTCTCTTCTGCTATATTGTGTGCTTCCCTGCATGCCCACCTGATCATGTTAGTGATCTGCCTGTGACATTTCTGTGTTGTATGACTAAGCCCACCAGCAACGTTGATGTCAGTGACCACTGTTTTACAGAGATGGTCAATTAGAGGCTAGTGAGCACTTCCTCTCCATAACAGGTGGCTAACATGGGACTTGAATGTCTGCAGCAGGATATCATTCTCAACTTGGCTGAAGTTGTCAAACCTCTGCTGTCTTACCCTTCCGGAGAACATGAGATCACCAATGGGATCAAGCAAACAAAGACATTGGCAACCTTCAAACACTGGACCCCACCCAGTATGAGTTTGTGAAGGGCCAATCTTGTCTCCTGAACCTGATTGACTTCTTCGAATCAGTCTCCAGAGCTGTGGACGAGGGTAAGGCGGTCCACACAGCCTATCTGGATCTCGCCAAGGCCTTTGACACCATCCCTCACTCTGAAATCATAGATAAACTTACTAAGCTGGGCATAAATCCCTATGTCACTTGGGTTGACAACTGGCTTACTGACAGAACCCAGACTCTAAAAATAACCAACTCCAAATCCAGCTCCAGGCAAGTGACAAATGGAGAACCTCAGGGTTCAGTCCTGGGACCACTCTTGTTTGGCATCTACTTCTCTGAAGTACAGGCCAACACTAAGGGACTCTGGCTAACAAAGTTCACAGATGACTGCAAACTGGGAGCCATTACTGAATCCCCAAATGATGTGGATATTCTACAAAAGGGCCTTACAGAAACAGATGCCTGGTGCCAGAGTCATGGGCTCAAGCTTAATGCCAAGAAATGTAGTTATCCCCTTTGGAAAAAAACATGTACCCATGAATTACCACATAGGTGGCAGTACACAAAACATAGAAATTGTGATGAGAGACTTAAGGACACAGGTGGACAATGGTCTCATTTCCGATAACCACATTGCCACAACAGTCAGGAAATCCTTCTATGTGGCACACCTCATCACTAAGGGCTTTTCATCCAGAAAAAAGGAGGTCATTGTCCCACTGTACTCATTCCTCATTAGACCCATTATAGAGTATAATGCCCTGTTTGGTATGTACCTCAGAAGACATCTGCAACAGCTGGAAAGGCCACAGAAATACTTCACTAAAAGAATCACAGGCCTAAAGCAGATGCCATATGCTGACCGTCTAAAAAAACTCCAGCTATACTCTGTGGCATATTGTTTACTCAGAGGCAATCTCTGCTTAACATACAAGGCCATGTCAAACCCTGAGCTGTTGGACATGGTCCACTTAAAGAAATCCCAATCCCCCAGAGCCACATGCTCCAGGGATATAAACCTTGTCATCACAATGAACAAAACATGCTGGAGGGATAGGTTCCTGACCCAGAGACTACCCATACTCTGGAATAAACTGCCCATACATGTCAAGCAGAGCGCCTCCTTGGCCCTCTTCAGAAGGAACCTTGATGATTGGATGGGAGATAGGTAATTAACCCCTGGGATCATGTCAGTTACCCTGCTAGACAGGGGTCCAGAGAAGTAAATATTGTGGGAAGAAATATCCAGGGAATTGTTATGGCTAGGCTTGTATAGGCCCTAGGGCCAATAGCCTAGTACCAACCTATGAACCTATAAGCAATATTGCTGTAGATTGGTGACTGCTGGGGACAGTAGGCTACCAATTGCTAACAGTGAGTTGCCATAGATATTCACAACAGTACAGATTTTGACAGGAATAGGAACACAGTAGAGGGCCACAGATATGCTATGCTAAGGACAATAGGGTACCTGTCTAATTCCCCAGACAAATGCGGTAGGGACAGATGTGTGCATGTTTGTGATGGCTGTTTCACAAAGGCCCACAGCGATATATGTGAAATGCAAGTGAAGTGTTGGCTTTACTGACTGCAAGGGTCGGTATGTCATAATGTGACAATGGGTTCCTATGCTATGATGCTGGGTTGCATGAGGGCCCACAACAGGTGTCCTCATTTTATAAATAGTATATATGCATAGGACACACAGGATAGTATAGGCATAGACAATCCTGATAGTGGGCAGTCTTTTCTCATCTATAAACCCGATATTCTGCTACTTTTATTACATTCTGGCTATATGTATGTACAAGTTGCAGAAAACCACATTACAGATTAAAATAAGTGCCTATACTCTTTTCCATGACAAGGACTTGGCTCATGTGTACATCACACCAGAGATTTACCTCTTACTACATTACAGCAGAACACTGTGTAATACTCCAGGGCTGTATCGTCAGAAAACTCTATGTTTCTGCTGCCAAAACCTTGCTTCAAATTGATGTATTGGTGGTGTTGCTCTTTTTTTAGTGTCGGTTTGTTATTCAAAATTGTGGAACTTCTATCTACACCACAAATAAATAGCACTTTAAACTGCATATATTCAAATGAGGGTGATATAACATGCAGCTAGTGTCCACAATACTCTGCCAATAGTCCATGAATGAGGGCTGTTGCAAAGCTGCCTGTGCATGTACGTGCATCAAGCTTCAGCTGCAGTGTTTGTGATTCAGAAATCACAATTGCAGTCTGAATAACATGCCACCATCTTGTTTTACACGACATTCATGGTGATAGCTGCTAGCACTGATGTTTAGAAACTGCTTTCTTTGTCTGCTAAGGACAAGAAGATTATGGTCTACCTCTTGTCAGTTCATGGATCAGCTGCAGGGACCCTATCAGGGTCCATTTTTGAAGTTGGATGCCTGATTTGATATGGATATGTTGCTGAGTGGTGCCACTGACATCTGCTGGATCAGTAATTAATGTAGGCCCTAGTATTATGACCTGTGGCACCAGTATCCTGAAGATCAACACCAGTGGAAAGTGGAGGTAAGTCAGGAAAGGCATGAATAGTATTGTAAGTATTTCTAATTACCTACTGTTTTACATGGTATAATTTTAACTTTTTATTTCTACCATTCAGGGCAGTGTTCCTAACAAAGGCTATTTCCTCTGACAAATACCAGGGTGTACCAGAATGGCTATTATGGGGGACTGCTTCTGTGCTGTCTGTTTTGTTTATCTGCCTGCCATGGCTTTGATGTACATCAAGAGTGCTGCATATATGTTTACTTGTGAAGTTGTGGGCACCAACTCAGACTACTGCTATCTTGTGTGGGAGCTGTAGCTTAGTTGTGAAGATGAGGACATCCTTCCATGCTTCTACAATCATATACATACATGTGGGAGTGCAGTTTTGCAGTGATATCTGTATCTCACTACATCTGTGTGTGAATCAAGGGCAGGAAAACCACAGGGTGATGAGGGATGAACACCCCCTGCTTTAAATAAAATCATGAACTGTGCCCCCACCAGAGTCCTGACTCTAATATTTTTTAGTAAGAATCCTCTCTGTGTCACAAAAGGGACATCAGACCCTTTTCCTCTAAGAAAAAGAAAGTGTGTGCGTATGTGTGTGTCTGCGAGTGTTCACAAGAACGTGTATGTGAGTGCTCATGAATGAGTATGTATATATGAGAGCGCATAACTGCATGGATATGTGCAAATGTGCACGTGTGTGCGACTGTGTGTAAGTACATGTGTACGTGAGTATGTATGTGCATGCATGAATGTGAAGAGGTACATCACACTCTTCCTCTAAGAAAGCGTGTGTGTGTGTGTGTGTGTGTGTGCGTCCAGTTGTCTGAGTGTTCACTGCAGTTTGAATGCAACTGTTCACGAATGCGTGTATGTGAGAATGCTCAAGTGAGTGTGTATATGTAAGTGTGCATGAGTGCATGGGTATATGCGAGTGTGTAAGAGTGAGTGTATGCAAGTGTGTGTGAGTAGACGTGCATTTGAGTATGTGTGTGTATGCGTGAGTGTGTAGAGAGACAGGGTTCAGACTCCTACATAAGGGGGGTTGCTCAAGAGAACATAATTTTTTAAAACTTTGAAACGTTTCAGAGGCATACCTCGAAACCTCTTAGCACAACAAATCTGGACAAAGCCTAAAGTAAAGAGGGGACAAAGGACCAAAAATAGGGACAGATTTTAAGCATTGCTCTTATAAGCTTAGAAAATTGGCAGAATAACATGATTTGTGTTAGCATGTATTTTATAAAGGATATGAAGTTAACTCAAATGTGTGTCTAAAATAACTTCAGTCCTCTGTGAATTGCCAGCTAACCACAGATTTTATGAGAAAAAGACTAAAAATATGAGGCGAAAATCTGAACAGTTGAGAGGAATGCTGTGTAGGTTATATGTTAGAGTGATGAAAGTTATCTCTGTACATGCAATTTTGTTGTACCTGTGCTGCAAAATCAGTAGCAGTTTAACCCCACTGAAAAATGGCACATAGACAGATAACTTTCATCATTCTAACATATAACCTTCACAGCTATTCAGGGAAAATATTAATTATTCATTTTATTGCAATATTCCTTTTTTGGAGTTAAAAGCTGGCAATGTAAAATTCAGCAAATGTTACTCAACAAATGCATTTCTGTGTAAATTCATACTGTCAGGAATCCAGCTCCTTTTTATTGTGAAGCAGCTACTTCAAGTGATTATACCACACCAGTACATGGGAGGTGTGGTGGTTTTGACCACGGTTTTGACCACACAGAAACAATATTTTGGAGTGTTTAGTGATAAATAATTGTCAATAAATAATTTCTTATATCTCAAGGATCATTACTTATACTGTAATTCTTAGCTAGTAGAAGTTCCTCATATGCTTTGTTTTCTTTTATATAAATATGTTTGTCTATGTCTTAAGTAATAATTCAATAAAGGTGTTAAAAAAGTTAACCAAGCAGCCTTTGCCACCACTGCAGACTGGTAATTTGCCTCAGATGCAGGTGAGAAACTCTGCTGTGGCCAAATTAATTCCTCAGGCCACTGTCTCCCCCCCCCCCCCCCCGGATCCCTCAGGTGTGGCAAATACAGCCACTGTAGACTGGGGTTAGCAATGTCCTCTGCAGCTGATGGGGTTCCCCTAGTGGACAAGACAGAGACACTTTTGTTGGTGTTATGAGAAGGGGCAGGGAAGGTGCCCCTGCTTAAAAAGAATGTTGTGCCTGTCCATGAGGAAACTATTGCTTCCATTAAAAAAATGTGTTTGCCTTAATTTTCCTGTCAAAAAGAAACAGAAAACTAAACTTATAGCTCCTCCTGCTCCAGTTTCACTGGACAGGAGTACTTTATTGTCTGGCTCAGGGTGTATTACAGCCAAATGACCTTTCTTTTTAGGTGGTTTCTGGCAAGAGAAAAAGGGATTCCTCTTTTTCTGAAGTGATTCAAGAAATTAAAGCTGGATAGGAATGTGGTGGAACAGATACATTTTCCCCGTTAGAATTCTGATTCAGGCTCAGAGGGCAGCATGTTATCTGAATCTCTCTGTCAAGGATTTTTTTTCTCCTAGACTATTTCCAACATGTGCAAGTGTATTCAGTGAGAGAACACTGAGGTTACTCAGTCCCCCAGAAATACTATCAGTCTTTACAGTAGAAATTTCCAGAACCTTCAACCATTTCCCCAGTTCTGTCAGCACTGAAGAAGTGTGTTTCACTGCCTGCAATTTTCTTGATACCCAGCTGCCATAGACAAATAGGATGTATACAGTTACTCAGTCTTTTAAGTTTTTATACACTCTTCCCAAACATGACCCAGCAGGAATAGCTTTAGTTAATCCAGCTGCTGCCGAACGATTTAACTCTAATCCTTCCCCTCCTGACTAGGATGGTAAAACAATTTTTACATTTGGGGAAAAAGTGTTTGTTTCTGCAACTTTAATGTTTAGAACTTTGAATTGTCAGGCTCATATGTTAAAGTTTATTCTGACTAATTGTGAAAATATGAGGTATGTTTTATCTGCAGTTCCTTCCTGTGAGGAAAACTCTGCTTTTTGTGGTTTTGTTTCTTTTATTTTTCAGGTCTCTACTCATTTAAAGTGAATTTATGACTGTAGATAGTACATCCATTGAGGTTGCCACTGGTGCTGTGTTGAGGAGATTTGCCTGGCTTCATCTCAGAACCTCTTAGAGGATGTAAACATGAGATTTTAAATTCACTTCTGGATAGAGATTTTGATCCCACTGCTGCAAAGGTTATCAAAAATGTGAGGAGAGTGGTAAACTGATACAGGGCATCTCTCAGATTTTTTCATCCCTCCTTCTCTAAATTTTCCAAGGGTTTTTTGCTCCCTTGTCCATTTGTGGTAAGAAACAAATAGTTTCAGCAATATGCTGGTGAGCAGAAATTAAAAAAAAATGTTGGCAGGCTCCCTAAAAGAAAGCAAGAATCCCCCAGAACAAAGGAGAGTGAAATAAGTCAGAATGACTAAGGGGCCTTGTTCTCCCTCCCTCCCTGGCAGTCTCTTATCCCTTCCAGAAAGTTTGAAACTGTGTTTCTGTCTTTGGCAACAGGCTGTTTCAGACAAATGGGTTATGAGACTGATTCAGCAGGGGTACAGATGGCAGTGGGAAGTGGCCCCTCATTGCAGGGAAGTATTTCACATCTACCAGACCAAACCCTTCTGTTCCCTCATGTCTTACAGGAAATGCTTTATTGGGGGAGGGGAGTAATAGAATTAGTTTCTCTTTCCCAGTGGGGAAGAGGTTTTCATTTAAGAATGTTTCTGGTGCCAAAGAAAGAAAATGCGTGGAAATCAGTTGTCGACCTTTTTTCATAAACCAGTTTGTGAGCGCCCAAATTCAAGATGCTTTCACAACATAATTGCTTCCCCTTCTTCCCCATTTGAGATTTTTTGGTAACCTTAGTTTAAAAGATGCTTATCATCACATTCCAGATGTTTCTTAAGGTTTTATGGGTCTGGATTGCATTATCCATTCTCTGTCTTATCCTTTGGGCCATCCACTGCCCCAAGAGTGTTTGCAAATTGTCTAGCTGGAGTTATAGCAGATTGCAGGCTACAGGGTATCCACTTTTTTTCCATATTTAGATGGCTTACTTATCTATGCAGAACATTTTTCAGTGTCAGGAGTCTCTATCTCTTTGGTGAGAGGTCTCCTATGCAAGCTGGATTCCAAGTGAACCTCAGTACAAAGAGCTTTTTTTTTTCCATAGAAAAAACATAGATCTATATTTAGATCTATTCCAGTTTTATTCCCCAAATCCCTCTGGTGTTGCACCTACAGCTACTATGTACCAGGAATTGGCAATGATTTCTGTGGCTGTTGGGGGTCCACTTAGTGGGCAAGGGTGGGAATACCTTAGGATTTTGAGCCTCATGTCATCTATGATTCTAATGATACCTCTGGCTAGATTCCTGGAAACAGACTGTCTACCGTGGTTGGATTACTTCTGAATACCTAATAGTGTTAATAATTCTGTATGATTTTAACAACATTTCAAAACACGTTTTTATTTTTTGATTTAGGATGTTTTTAAGTTTGCTACTTCTACTATCATTTTCTGATTTGTTCTGCTTTTTAATATACAGTGATTAACTAGACATACAGAAATTGAAAAACTTCCACACAGAGAAGTTTCTTACACTGTTTTGTTCTGGACTCACTATACTTGTATAGTGAGTTGTTTGAGACTCAAGGGATACCATGGAGATTACTTGTTTTTTGATTGTTATTTAAAACCTAATAAAAAAAAAATAGTTTGGGAAAAAAAAAGAACAGGGATATTTTATACATCCTAACCCCAAACAACTTAGACTGCCTGGATGACAGGGTCTTAGCACTTTTTAGGCACCTGTTTAATTAGGATGTGCAGGAAGTACTAATGAGGGTAAGAAAGCCCTCTAATAGAAAATCATACATTAGCAAATGGAAAATGGTTTCTAGCTGGTGCCCAAAACAGAACCAGAACCCATTCAGAGAAGTGTTTCACTTGTTTTACAATATTTGTGAGAGTTATTTTCATATTGCTTGTCTTGCTCCTCTATTGAGGTTAATTTGTTTGCCATTTCAGCATGTGTGCCCATGGATCCTCCTCTTTCAAGGCATTCCAATGTGAAAATGGTTTTGAAAGGGGTTTTGCATAATAAATCGCCAAAAAAAAACAGTGCATCCTCTTTGGCACATTAATTTTGTGTTAGAGAAGCTAACACTTGCTCCATTTGAACCAGCAGATTTGGCTGACTTGAGGTTCTTAACATAGAAAACAGTTTTACTGCTTGCTTTGACCTCTGCAAGAAGAGCATCTGAGTTTTAAACTCTTATGGTGGGTCAGCCTTATTTCATTTTCCACAGGACAGGGTTTCCTTGAGAACTAAGTTCTTTTTTATATTGAAAGTGGTATCCAAATTTACTTAAAACTATCCATCCTACTGTGTTCTTCCATGAACTCCAAAATGATGGAGAAAGGACACTTCATATCTTGGATGTTCACCGACAATTCAGGTACTATCTTAACATTACACAATCTTTCAATATTTCCAATCAGTTGTTTATTTCTTGTGAGGGTAAGTAGAAAGGACGAACTGTGTAAAAGCAGACTATTTCCAAATGTATAACTTGGTCTATTATGGTTTATTATTCCCATTACAAAAAAAAAAAACATTCCAGGCAGTGTCAATCCATACTCTACCAGGGCCTTGGCTTCATCTACGGCTGTTTTGAAAGGGTTGAATTCTAGCAATATTTTAGAAGCAGCAACTTGGTCCTCTGTACATACTTTTATAATGCAATACAAGCCAGATTCCTTCACCGGGTCTAGGCCAAGTTTTCTTGGGACCATTCTCCAGGGGCTCCTGAACCCTTCTTTTTCCACCTCCCAGTTGTTCTAAGCTATGGTTCATAGGTTGGTTGATACTAGGTTACCAGCCCCAGGGCCTGTACAAGCCTAGCCATAACAATTCCCTGCTATTTCTTCCCACAATATTTACTTCCCTGAACCCCTGACTAGCAGGGTGACTGATGTGATCCCCCTGGTAAATTTCCTATCTCCCATCCAGTTGTCAAGGTTCCTTTTGAAGAGGGTCAAGGAGGCGTTCTGCTTGACATGTATGGGCAGTCTATCTACCCGTACAGCTCAGGCTACTGCAACCATGATCGATATGAAGAACACAGTACAGTTGTGCTACTTAATGCTAAAAGTCTAAACCTCAAAATGCACTCACTCAAGGCACTCCTTAAAATGGAGAACATCGACATCTGTGCAGTGTTAGAGACCTGGTTCAAGGCTCCAGAGAGTACCTCTGCATTACCAGGCTATAATTCATACCACACCATTTGGCCACCTAACCTGGACTGAATTACTAAAAGCGGAGGCTTGTCGTCCATATTCATTAAGGATATCCACACCTCCAGGCTAGTTGCTCAGCATAATGATCTGAGATTATCCAAGTGCAACTAACTCTGGGCAAGACCGCAATCCAAACTGCAGCTTGCTACAGATCCCCCACCATGCCCCTGGATTCACACTCCTCATTTCTTGATAGACTGGAAAATATTAGGGTACAACCCAACACCCTAATAATGGGCAATTTCAACTACCCCACCATTAACTGGGAAAACTACTCATGTACCAATTCTTTGGCTCAACGTTTTCTGGAATTCATAAATTCCAATGCCTTGGATCAGCTTATCCACACCCCCACCAGGGGCAGCAATATCCTAGACGTGGTCATTACCAACATGGGTGACCGGTGTTCCACACCAAAGGTCAATTCCTTGTTGGTCAGATCCGACCACAAGCTAATCACCCTAGACATCCACATCCCGCCCCCACCCCCCATTAGGGAAACTACCAAAAAAAATTTCTCCAAAGCCAACTTCACGCTTCTTAAGTCAGAAGTGGCAAACTTCACGACCCCCATGCAGATGGACAATAGAGGTACGACTACTGAATCCTACACATATGCACTTTATAAGCACTTACATAAGTGCATGGATCATGCTGTCCCTAACAGAACCAAGATGCTATCCTCCAAAAAAATGAAGCCAATCTGGTGGTTCCCTGCCATAAACAAACTCTACAACAGAAGAATGAAACTGTTGCAAAAAAGAGTAAAATCCCATGATTGAAGGAACTCCCTGGTCAGCCTCAGTAAAAAGCTGAGATCCCTCATAAAATCCTCCAAAGCTAGTTATGAAAACAAAATCGCCACTGATTCTAAAGACAACCACAAAACATTTCTATAGCTATGTCAAGAATCTCAATGGCAACACTCAGATCTGCTTTGAGTTACAGCACAATGGCACTAAATATACAGAACCAACTGATATTGCCAACATCCTGGCAGATAGATTCAGTGCTAACTTTACCCCCCTCTCACCCCCTAAAGGGCCCATCTCTATACCAAAAGAATGCAAAATTCCTGTAATCATGGCTGCAGAGGTAAAAAACACACTCTCCAAAGCCAAGAACACAGCATCCATGGGACCTGACAACATCCCAGGCTGCGTTCTACATGGACTACAGAATAAACTGGCACCCCACCTAAGTACCATGTTCAGTCATAGCCTCACCTTAGGCTTTTTGCCCACTGAATGGCGTACAGTGACGGTTATCCCACTCCATAAAGGGGGATCCACCACAGACCCCGGGAACTACCTCCCCATTAGCCTGACTAGCCTGGTCTACAAGGCCATGGAACATATCATCCTGGAACTTATAAACAAAGACATTGGTAATCTTCAAATTCTGGACCCCACATAGTTTGGGTTTGTAAAGGCAGATCATGTCTCCTAAACCTGATAGACTTCTTTGAAGCAGTCACCAAAGCCGTAGACGAGGGTAAGGTGGTTCACACAGCCTATCTAGATCTCGCCAAGGCTTTCAACACCATCCCCCACTCTGGAATTATAGATAAACTAGGTATAAATCCCTATGTCACAAGATGGGTTGCCAACTGGCTCACTGACAGAACCCACACTGTGAAAGTAGCAGACTCTAAATCCGACTTCAGACCAGTGACAAGTGGAGTACCACAAGGTTCAGTCCTGGGTCCTCTCCTGATTGGTATCTACTTCTCTGAAGTACAGGCTAACACAGAAGGTCTTTGGCTAACAAATTTCGCAGATGACTGCAAACTAGGAGCCATAATCAAAACTCCTAATGATGTGGACATCCTACAAAAGGGATTCACTGAGACAGATGCCTGGAGTTAAAGCCATGGCCTGAAGCTCAATGCCAAAAAGTGCATTGTCATCCCCTTTTGGTAAAAACTCTGTACCCATGAACTACCACACAGGTGGTAGTAAACTTAACACCAGAAGTGTGATGAGACCTTGGGACACAGGTGGACAGTAGTCTCTCCTTTGATAATCACATCAGCACAGTAGTCAGGAAATCCTTCTATGTGGCACACCTCATCACAAAAGGTTTCTCATCCAGTAAAAAAGAGGTCATTGTTCCCCTCTACTCATCACTCATTAGACCCATTATAGAGTACAACGCCCCTTTTGGTATGTACCTCACAAGACATCTACAACAACTGGAAAGGCCGCAGAAATACCTCACAAAGAGGATTACTGGGCTCAAACAGATGCCCTATGCAGACCGTCTCAAAAATCTCCAGCTTTACTCCATCACATATCACCTACTTGAGGCGATCTCTGCCTAACATACAAAGCTATGTCAAACCCAGAGCTGTTGGACATGTTCCACTTAAAGAAATCCCAATCCCTCTGAGCTACACGCTCTGGGGACCTAAACCTTGTCACCACAATAAACAGAACATGCTGGAGGGATAGATTTCTGTCCCAGAGACTTCCCATACTCTGGAACAAACTACCTATCTATATCAAACAAAGCTCCTCATTAGCACTCTTCAAGAAAAATTTTGATGATTGGATGGGAAATAGGAAATTCACTCCAGGGATCACTTCTGTGGCTCTGCTCGACACTGGCACAGGAAAATAATTTTCTTGGGTGGCAAAAGCCAGCATACCTTTTTGGCTAGGCTTATATAGGCCCTAGGGCCAATAGCCTAGTACCTACCTATGAACCTATGAACCTATAGATTTACCATAGCAATAGATGTTAGAATTTATAACTGCTGCAGTAGCCGCTCTCTCCCTCTATCCTGCCTTGCTTTTTGGTGTTTTTTATGCCAGTCCGTGGGAATTTTTTTTTTTATTATTCCTTGCAATGTCTTCTCAGGGGTCAACCCCTCTCTTTAGTTGACATGAAAGTTGTGAAAGTCTTGGCTTCCAATCCTGTCTTTTTAGCTAGTTCAGATCAAGTTGATGGTTTGGGTGTGTGGAAACTGCCCCGAAGCTTTGCAGGATATATACCTGCAGCAGGGATCATTTGAACGTCTACTGTTATAGGAAGTTTACCTACATAACTTTACTTTTCTACAACCCAAAATGTTTACATGCAAATTTGTATTTTATTTCAATATTATTTACTACAGCTGAAGTACTAGTTGGACTAAAAACACATAATGCAGACTTAAGTACAAAGTCTGTGTGTGCAGATGTGTGTGTCCTTTTAATTAAACTCACAAACAAGCATTTATTGTCTCTAACAAGCTAGGACATAGCAGAGGAGACAGACGCATGGAGTCAGGTTTTAGTCTGTTTCTGACTATAGTGCTGACTGCTCACTGTATACTTTTTATTCTGATTTTGGAAATGGCCAACCTATCTTCACTATATCCTCTTTTACATTATAAAGTATACATTAGGCTGTCTGGACTATGACCAGAAACACACAGAGTCCATGCCATATAGCAATTACAGTTGTTGTTCACCACTGTGTAGTTTGTATTGGAATGCCCAAATACCACACAGAAGCTAGCGTTTAACATTGCGTATTAAAACTTCTGTTCTCCTTTCATTCACTCATTCAGGTTTTTAACATACAGGCCATCTTTGTGAATGGTATACTCAAAGGCCATGCATTCAGGCGAAAGTACTTGTCCCATTCACATTTGGAATGGGGTGATGAAGGGCAGTAGTTTCATTTATTATTTTAATGCTAAATTTATGTGGAATTATTCTTAATGCAACTACAGTTGTTCATATACGCAGCTATTAAACATGTATCATGTATGTGCATCTTTTATCACAGTTAGTAGAAGAAATAGATAAAAATGCTCTGTTCAGGTCACTACATGCCCTCTAGACCTACAGGTTTTTGCTTAAGTGCTGCAAGTTAGTTTTATGCAGCACACACTAGCAGCCTTCTGCACTACACACCACCTGTCACTACCTGCTGCCTTCAAGTATCGTGAAGTTTGTGCTCGCTGGGATATGGCCACTCCTTTACTCAGCAACTTACTGCTTTGTTTGACAAGCTGCTTTGCTGTGCACATTATTGCAGTCTGTATATTCATGCATATTTTACACTGCAGTGTAAAGTATGCAGTACATCTCTAATAATCCCAGCTAGAAATATGTTACTTCTTCAAATCCTTTTTTTGAGTACTGTGTGTTGTTGTGCTATATATTGTTAAACCCTACTTTTCTAACCTACCTGCCAGAATATCCTGTACACAAGGATGGTGCATTGTATGTACTCCAGGCACTACAATACACCTAGGCAGAAAGACAGAAACATACCCGTTTAACTGTTTTAGAAAACTAAAACAGATTAGACTGTCCTCATTTATGCAAGTTTTTTTTTTTTTTGCTTACTCTGCTGGTGTAATCACTGTACGATTTTCTCTACACAAGCTTTCTTCATTTTTCTGTCTTGTAGATTGTTCATATTTACTTCAGCAATCTGCCTTTCTAATTTTTACCTCCATCACTTTGACTGCTAATCTATTTTAAGTGCCACCACATTTCCAAAAAAAAAAAAAAAAAAATTTCTCATGAATTCCCAAATTCCCATTTTAGCATAATTGAATCTTCAGTATGAGATTCTGAATTACCTACCAAGAAAGACATTTTGTTGCATGGTACTCATTACTTTCATTCCGTAATTTTTTTTCATGGCATAGAGGTTGAAATCTCTGTACCTTCTTGTAGTGCACCCCTGCAAGACTTGCATTATTCATATCCTTTTGCTGCCTCAGTCATGCCCATATCCTTACTAAGCAGCAACCTTCTGAAATGAATAGTCAGTTAGTAGGCAGCTGTCACAGAATGAGCAAGAGAAATAACACTTTGCCCTTTGTATATGTTGTTTCCGGACTACTGCAGTTATGACAGTGATGCTATGTATAAGCTAGCCATTGCCCACTACTGTTATGAGATTTGCAAACTCCTTTAGTTGGATAAATATCTGTCAATAACTTACACTTGCCCTATACATATAAAGTAATGGGCTGGATGTGTATAATTGTATACATATTTATATTTAATTCTATATACTGTGTATATTATGACTCTTTACCTACTACCATTACATCCATATGAAATGTGTTCATTTTCCTGAGTATCTACTCTGTTGCTGACTTCGTTTTCTAACCATATACCACTTTAGCTTTTTTTGTCTCCTTCTAAAGACCCTGAAACAGGTCTGTCGCAAACAAAGATTAAAAATCTTTAAATGTGTTAACAGCAATTTCCACTAGCCTAGAGGTGAGTAGGACCATTCATTCTTTTATTGTTTACCTGTAAGCCAGATTCAAACCAAAGGTAAATAACTAAGGACCACAACATGCTTATTCACTCTAATGAGCAGTACAGTGGATGTAGTCTTGTTAAAGTCCAGCCAATGACATGTGCATTACTCTCTGTTTCCATGGTCACTAAGTCATTGAAATGTTTCACATTCATGCATTTTGTGGTTTTTATACCTCACTGAATTATAGATATCCAGTCACCTTTGTATGCCCTCTTGTAGCACACTAGCCACTGACATAACAGCACAGCTTTGTTTCCATCTGTGTTAAAAATTCATCTATGATATACTGATAATTCCTAATAAATACAAGACATAATCCCACGTTCCTTAAACCTTGTTAATTTATCTGCAGAAAAAGGTTTAGAACCATTCAGTTTTTGCTTAATTCTCAGTCAGAATAATTTCCTGGTAATCTGCAGGCAATTTCCACACTTTGCTTGTCAGTAAGGAGAGTGTCTTTCATAGCTTCCAGCATAATAGAACACTCAGAAGCAAAGGTTCCAGTGCAGAAATTTGTTACATAACGGAGACTTAAAATGTAGACAGATAAATGTTTCAGTGGCTTCACTTCATAGAAGAATTATTAGAGGATTCCTAACCACACGTGCCCAGACACACACACACACACACACACACACACACACACACACACACACACACACACACACACACACACACACACACACACACACATTTCAGATAACTTTTATAATATATTAAACTCAGACTGATATTATTACAGCCTTATTTGAGCAAATAAATATAATTTTCCAAGCCTAGCTCACATATACTTAAACACTGAAATAACGTCTGTAATTCAGTATTAACATATATATTTTTGTGCCCTATTGGAGAAGAGTTGTCTGTAATTCAGTGTCAACATATATATTTTTGTGCCCTATTGGGGAAGAATTGCATAGACCAACTGCTTTGGGCATTGACTGTGGTATGCAAGACTAACCACTCAGTAATGTACAAATTGGTTCTAAGGGATTCGGCCGTGTTGACTAAATTTGCCAAAAATTAGCATGGGTATTTGCCGGTGATAAGTGGGTTGAGGACCCAGTTTACTCCAATCTATACCAGGGACCCATGTTAATGGTGGGAGGGGTGTATGTGCCTCTAATGGCCAGTGTGTGCCGTCCATAAACCACAGTAGCTCTGGGTCAGTAAGCTACTGACTGGCCAGTGGCCTGTTGCCCAACTTGGGTTTCCTGGGCTAGCTCTCTTCTGTGAAAGCTGGATGTAAAATCAGTCAACCTGCCAAAAGTGAACAAAGGTTTGCTACATTCAGAGTAGGTTCACTGACAGTTTGAAGTTTGGCAGTAGATGACATGATGGTAAGGAGGAAGCTGGACATCCAATGTATCCAGGAAACAAGATGGAAGGGCAGTGCACCAAAGCTGCTTAGCTTGGGAGTCAGAGCCTTCTATTCAGCAGGAGAACAGAGTAGAAATGGTGTGGGAATTGTTGTGAGGCAGAGGCTTCACAAGACAGTGAGGGATGTCATCAGAATTAGTGACAGACACCTGGTAATCAGACTCCAGCATAAGGATAGGTCACAATTTATAGTCTCAGTTTATGCCTCACATCAGGATTGTGATAGTGAGGGAAAGAGTGCATTCAGACAGCAGTTGCAGGACCTACTAGATGAAGAACAACAGGAAATGGTGGTGATAATGAGTGACCTGAATGCATATATTGGGACAGACAGAACAGGATATGAGGATTACCTGTCTCCACAGGAGGCTCAAATAAGGTCACGGTGGATATGATCAAGATGTTAGGTGAGATGGGGGAAATGAATCCTGGGGTCCTCATAGCAGAATGGAGAGAAAAAGTGTATTTCAGATGATGGGAGAAAAAGAAAACCAGTGCCAGTGTTCAAGAACAAAAGGGACATTCACAACTGTGGGTAGTGTAGAGGTATTAAACTTCTGCCACACTGCATGAAAGTTCTGGAGAGGGTGTTTGATTAATGAATACGCAGAGTAGTAGAAAGTAAGATGGGAGATAAGCTGTTTAGATTCAGATCAAGATGCAGCAGAACTGACCCAATGTTTGCAGTGAGAGAGATAGTTGAGATGAAACTAGAGATGAGGAAAGGGTCAGATTGGGTATCCCTAGATTTGGAGAAAGCATATGACCAAGTCCCAAGACAGCTGATTTGGGCAGTGAAGTCTCAGAAACACTGGTAGAATTAATTGCAGGCTATGTACAAGGACCCAATGATTTGAGTACAAACAGTGTTTAGACTCACAGTGCATCAGGGTTCATCTCTGAGCTCACTGCTGTTCATACTGGTGATGGAATACATTAGCAAACAGGTCAGAGGAGACAGATCACCAATGCTGATGTATGCAGATGATGTGGCATACAGGCAGGCAGGAGCGGCCTTAGGTCAACTGGTGCCCTTGGCAAAAGAGCTCCACAGTGCCCCCCACCACACCACCTGGCGCCCCCATCCTAGTCTATCTACACCAAATAAATACTGGAAAAGCACCCTTGCGAGAGCAGCGCCCTAGGTGGCCACCTAGTTGGCCTATGCCTAAGGCCGGCTATGCAGGCAGGCTATAAGAATGAATTTCAGAAACAGGGTAGAGGAATGGCATGCAGACATGAGATGAAAGTGAGTACACATAAGACAACTGTAATGGCAGCAAATGGGGAAATCAGAAGAAACCAAGAACTGAGATAAGAGGTAAAATAGTGGAACAGGTTAACAGCTTCAAGTACATAGGAGGGTAATTGAGGAGAAGGGAAGTCTGACTGAAGCTGTCTAACCTAGAATCAAAGGGACTGCAGTCAACTGGCAGTGTCAGTGGAGTTTATGACAGAAGAATGCCAAAGAAGCTGAAACATAAGGTGTACAAAAGAGGAGTATGACCAGTACTACTGGATGGTACAGAAACCTGGGCAGTAAAGGCAGAGCAGCTGAGGAAGTTAGAGGTGATGTAGATTAAGTGCCTGAGATGGGTGGTAGGATGCACACTGTGGGACAGACGAATAAATGAGGACATTGGAGCAGATGCCAAAGTAGCTCCAATTGCAGAGAAAGTCAAAGAGAACAGATTATGGTGGTACAGAAACATATGCAGAAAAGCAGAAGGCAATCTGGTAAAGACAGTTTGGGATAGACAGGAAGAAGCCAAGAGGAAACGAGGAGGCCAGCAAAAATATGAATAGATTTTGTGAGAGAAGACCCATGACAGTCAGGCATGACTGTTGAAGAAATTAGAAGAGTGGCATTGAATCGAGAATGGTAGCGGCAGTCGACATGACACCTTGACCCCATGTAGAAAAAGGAAAAAAAATGTACCCTTTTATGAAAAAGTTAACTTTTTAGAAAGTTTACCAAACAGTTAATTTCAAACACATTTGTATAAACCTCTTAGAATAACAGAAACAGTTCTTTGAAGGCAGTCAAGTTCATCATTTCTTTGCTAGAGGGTTCCTCTGTTACCTAGATTATATCCATGCAATGAAATTTAAAAACACAGTTTTTGTTTTAGGAGATTAAAAAGAGGCAGTATGTAGCCAGATGGAAGAAGGTTCCCAGATGAAAAGGAAGCCAGTGACTGCCTTACTATCCTTTACTCAAAAGGTTGCAGAAGCTAGGGACAACCTCCTCCTCTCCTGTCTATTCCTTGATCTTTCTAAAACCTTCGACACTGTCTTATCCCATCCTTCTTAACAAACTCTCAGACCTAAATCTCTCTCCTTCTACTCTTGGCTGGTTCCAATCCTACCTTACTGGCAGAAAACAAGCTGTTAGATGGCAGCAGGCTTTCTCACCCTTCCTTGCTGGTCAAACAGGAGTACCCCAAGGCTCCCTACTTGGACCGCTCCTTTTCAACATTTTTACCAACAACCTACATTCATCCTGCAGTTTCTCATCTGTAATGCAATACACAGATGACTCTACTCTCTTATCTATCTCTAATACTATCTCTGAACGACACACACTAACACAGAATTCCTTTATCTCTGTTGAACAATGGCATAGAAAGAATGAACTAATCCTTAACCCTAAGAAAACTCAACTCCTTCTCTTCCTACTTCAGACACTCTCTCACCTTAAATCCAACTTTTCTCTTTCCTTCCTAGATGGCACCACTATCTTCCCTGCCTCACACATCAAACTCCTTGGGATAATAATTGATGACCAACTAAAATTTGACTTGCAAATGCAACAGGCCATCAAAAAGAAAACACCAAAAACTTGGACTTCTTTATAGGAACAAAAACTTCCTCACTACTGCCACTAAACGCACTCTTGTGCAGACATTTCTCTTCTTAAACTTAGTCTTCTATAAGCGCCCCCATCCTTACCAATATCCAAACTATCTCAGTGCAGAAACTGGAACAAACATGCAGCAAAGTTGCCAGATTTATTCTAAACCAACCACTCTCTTCACATCACTGCCTCTCACTAAACAAACTTCAGTGACTGGAATTTCTGCACCTTCCCCTTACAATCGCAACTCCACACTACCTTTTCCATACTCCACAACCCCTCTGCCTGCCCTGCTGTCTCCTCCCATGTTACTCCCTACTCTCCACTCGGCCTCTCCGTAGTGCTGATCAGTTTCTCTCAGTTTATAAACCCAGAAAGATTATTGGCAAACTACTTTACAAACACTCTATCTCACTAAATTGGAACAAACTCCCTCTCCATAATAGATCCAACCTTTCCTTTTCCTGTTTTAAAAAGGAACTTAAATCCCACCTACTAAACTTGAAATTATGCCGTTGCCTTGACCACATGTAGTCTTAATCAGAACTACTGTATAACCTGTTGCATCTCCTAGCTTTCTTTCTCTGTTAGTAACATCTGCTTAAACTTACCTCCTAAACCCTCAGCTCTACTACTATACCCGTACTATAGCCCCCTCCCATTCTCCACACTATTTATCCTCCCCCCACTTCCTATCAATGTCTATACATTGTCCTTCTTTGAACAATGACTATCTTTTTGTTTTTACTCTCATGTAGTAAATTTTAGACCACTGCTATCAGTGCAATCCTTAATGTTCATAATTTTTTTCTTTTTTCTCGTTATAATTAATTTCCTATTTGCTTTTGTTAATTTTAATAGTTTTTGTCCTGTATGTTTATCTTTGCTTATGTTTGCTGGGACTCTTTCCTCTTGGGTCTTCACTGAAAATGGTTTGCTTACTATCAATGCAATGCAAATAGTTAATAACCTTTTCTTTTTTGCAATTATTTTGTATTGTGACTGTTATTTAATATTTGTATTTTGTCACTTTATCTTCACTTATGTTTGCTGGGGCTTTTCCCCTTGGGTCTCAACTGAAAATGGGTTTGTTTGCAAACTCAGTTGGACTAACCCAGTTAACAAATGTGAACTAACTAAATGTGTGAAGGATGTAGAAAAGAAAGTATCTGAAAAGTTGGTCTGGGTCTTCAGTCAGCTTTCAAGAATAAGGCATTTCTTTTGTCATATTTCAATATTTCAAGTTTAGGATTTTTAGCTATGATATTTACAAGGCTTCAACAGAAAAACTGTGACATTGTCATTAAGCATTTTAATCCTGTGAAACAACTTTTTTTCCAGGAAAATGTTTAATATCAATTTCTCCAGTCAATTAAGTTGTATCAAAACACAGATATGTTAAAAATCTTGGACAGGAATATGCAAAATGGCTAAAGTTATGAACCTACATGATATTCAGTGAATGGAGTTTTGTAAATATTGGAAATTTTAATGTACTGACTTTTATTTATTTATTTATTGGATTCTGGAACCTTCAAATGACCATCAGGTTTCCTAAGTGCTTCATGCAACTCTTTTGTTCCCACAGGGACAAGAGATTAACATTTCATCCTCTCCCCTCAGGGTACAAGTTGAGCATTAGAAATGGTGCCATCATCCATAGTAGGGTCAGAGGGAGGGTTTTGGTTTGACCACCACATTGCCCCCTATGCCTGCCCACTTAATGGTCCATAGGTTGGGCATGTACTAGGACTTCTATGAGGCTTTCACTCTTTTCTGCAAGTGACGTATATCTGGGGATAACCCCACCCCTTGGAGTGAAAGCATCCTTAAACTCTCTGGCCTTTACCAAGGGCCTTATATGAAGTGTGGGCATTTGCCTCTGTTCTTCCAACCTTGGAAAGGTGGGAGACACAGCCACCTTGAATTTGTCTCCCACTACAAGTCAGCTTCTTTAGTGTTGGGACTTATAAGTGATCCTGAGTAATCTGGGTCATAGCAGTTTTTCCTCACTACACTGTGGAGCTGATTACATCTCTAGATCTGTTCTTTCTCAAATCCAGGATAAACTATAACCCCTAAATGTGAGCAGGTATCTCTTCATTCCTTACACTTCCTTGCTCTCCCTTCTTCACTTACTTTCTTACTGCTATCTAATTCTTTTCCCTGAATTCTCTCTAAATATACCAAAAGCCTGTTTTCCCTCACATCATATTGTAATTGCTATTTGTATTAGACTAACTTACCTTTACTTTCTCTACAAACTCTCTAAAATTTATCTAAATATTAAATAATTGCCATATACTTTGTATTGATTTTTAACCAATGTCTTTATATTATGTGCATTTTGTTATAATTATTTAAATTGCAGATGTTTTTGTCTTATTTTTGAAGATTGTAAAATTATTGTTCTTAAAATTTTTTGGTAATAATTTGAAGCTCTTCTCCCTGGGTCTCCGCTGAAAATGGGTTTCTACCCAGATGGACTTTCCCGGTAATCAAATATCAATAAATACATAAAAACAATAAATAAATGAATAAATCCTAGGATGAGATTCAAAGACAATGCCTGCATTACATCATTTCAGTGTACGGTATCATACCCAAACAGTATGACTGAGAAACAGTTAAATATATGTAAAATTATTTGTGTTAAAATGTTGACCAAAAATTCGCCTAAGTAATTTGCTTTTATACACAGAAAACACTGACTTACGATTCACTAGAACATTTGTATTTTCATTCAGTAATGATCCCATGGAACCCGTACTTGCTATGGAAACAATGAGTGCTGAAGGGCACTCATTGCCTGGATGTACTGAATGCATGGGAGCGAATCCAGGATACAGGAATGTGGATGTTTGCTTTACCACTGGTTCAGTAAAAGTGAAATAATTCAAATAGTGTTGCATATTTCGTAAGATGGAAGGTTAGGCAGAAGTCAAACATCAGGAGTCTATATGATACCAAGCAGAGGGACATGGCCTGTAATTTATCAATTTAGCTAAAGGTATGGATGCCAGAGATGTATTTGGTGAAAAAGTCTTTTAAGTTGGTTTAGGTACTTAGTGAGGTATTTGTCAAAGGGGGCAGTGTACTCAATGATAGGTCTAATAAAGGAGGAATAAAGTGGGATTGTAACTTCGATGGACTTTGAGGAGATACCATGAAGGATAAGTTAAGAAGTCACACATTCCATTTATTCCTCCCTTATGAGGCCCATCATTGAACACAATGCCACTTTAGCTGATAAGAACCTAAACCAAGTAAAGGAGTCTCAATATTTCTTTCTTTCTTTTCAGGCTAAGGTAAAGTTAGGTCTTGCTAACTGTGTTGTCATGGATTCTCAGGTGATCGTTTGTGTTATGATCCATGAGGATATTTTTAAGCTGGAAACAGTATTGTTTCTTCAGTAATTTAAAGGTCAATGTATTGAGTAGAAAGGACTTTCAAGATGGTGGCACACTGATCAACAGCTTGACTTCAGCTCTCCCAGTGTGAAAACAGAGTCTGAGAAACTGCAGCCAGAGATACTGTCAATATGAGTAAAATTCAGTTACTGGCTTACAGTACACTGCCTGGATGCCTGCAAAGAAGAAACTAAGAGAGCCTGAAAGAAAATCAACTAGAAAAAGTGAAGAAAAAACACTGACTGGGAAGAATCTTGCAGCTGTTCAGCATAAATCAGTACAAGCTCCAGCTGTGGTGCAAGACAATGCCTGCATTGCATCATTTCAGTGTATCATACCCAAACAGTATGACTGAGAAACAATTAAATATATGTAAAATTATTTGTCTTAAAATGTTGACCAAAAATTTGCCTATGTAATTTGCTTTTATACACAGAAAACAGTGACTTACAATTCACTAGAACATTTGTATTTTCATTCAGTGATACAGATCCGATGGAACCCGTACTTGCTATGGAAACAATGAGTGCTGAAGGGCACTCATTGCCCGGATGTACTGAATGCATGGGAGCGAATCCAGGATCCAGGATCCAGGAATGTGAATGTTTGCTTTACCACTGATTCAGTAAAAGTGAAAGAATTCAAATAGTGTTGCGTATTTTGTAAGATGGAAGGTTAGGCAGAAGTCAAACACCAGGAGTCTATATGATACTAAACAGAGGGACATGGCCTGTAATCTATCAGTGTAGCTAAAGGTATGGATGCCAGAGATGTATCCATGTTGTCATGGATTCTCAGGTGATAGTTTGTGTTATGTTCCATGAGGATATTTTTAAGCTGGAGACAGTATTGTTTTTTCAGTAATTTAAAGGTCAATGTATTGAGTAGAAAGGACTTTCAAGATGGTGGCACACTGATAAACAGCTTGACTTCAGCTCTCCCAGTATGAAAACAGAGTCTGAGAAACTGCAGCCAGAGATACTGTCAATTTGAGTAAAATTCGGTTACTGGCTTATAGTACACTGCCTGGATGCCTGCAAAGAAGAAACTAAGAGAGCCTGAAAGAAAATCAACTAGAAAAAATGAAGAAAAAAATACTGACTGGGAAGAATCTTGCAGCTGTTCAGCATAAAGCAGTTTAAGCTCCAGCTTTGGTGCAAGACAATGCCTGCATTGCATCATTTCAGTGTACTTGTAAAGTGTACTAGTAATCTAAAGGAAAAACTAAGTCATATGTGCTCAGAGCTGATTAAAATAAATGAAACACTGAAGTAGTACAGCGACCCAAATAATAACAGGCTGGAAAAATGGAATAAGCTTTTAACAGATATTCAGATGAAATGACAGATCTGCAAAATTAGAGGCTGAAATGAAGAAAAGGCTGTCTGAGTATGAAAATGCTCAAGAAGAGATGTTTCAAAAAATTATAGAATTAGGGGACTGAGCATGTAAAGAAAATCTGAGATTTTCTGCTGTACCAGAGAAAGTAGAAAAAAACAGAATGAATTAATTTTATGAAGGCACAAATATGCAACTGCACTGGTATTCTACAGCAGGAGCTGTTAATTGAAAGGGCACACTGTGTGTATGCACCAAATATGGCCATGAGAAAGTAGCCAAAATCTTTATTAGGAAAGATACAAACCTACCTGCAGAAAGAGTCAGTCCTGTCAAAACTGTGGCAGAAAGATAAAAATATTAAAAGATGGAGACATTAGAGTGTTTGTGGAAAATGATTATTCACTGTATACCAAGTACAACAGAAACAAATTTACTCCAGTAATCAGGGAATGTTGAGAGGCAGGTGTGGGACTGAAGCTACTGTATCCAGCTGTCTGCAGAACATTTTTGTTTTGAGATTCAAAGTCATTCTTTGATACAGAACAGGCTAATGAGGAAATACAAAAGTCTGTCCAACTAAAAATGAACCATCAAGCAGAGGGGATTCTCCTTCTCATTCTTCTGATAATAAAACACAAGGAAAGACTTTGCCAATTAAACCTTTTCCACTGTTCTAAAGAAAAATGCTTGAGAAACAAAGAAAAACACAAGAGTTGATCAGAAGAATTAGGAGCACAGTAGAACTGAACTAGAATCTGGAGTTGGGAGGTGGAGTTGAACAAGAAGAAGACCAGCAACATGGAAATTGGTGAATAAATGTGAGAATGCAAAGCATTAACCATATTTGTGAAATACGTCTATATAAGAATAATTGGAAAGAGTGGATTTTTATTGACTTTGTTAAACTTGTCAAACCGAAATGCACTAGCCTCACTTCATGTCATTAATGTTTGGAAGGAATCTGGGAGGGGAGGGGGGAGAGAAAAAGTAACTAAGTAAAATAATTTTTTCCTTAACAGTATTTCTGTGAAACTTTTCACATTATAAATTGCATATTTTATAGTAAAGTATTTGAGTTGTTCTTGTATATAATAAAGTTATTAAAGTAAACCAATGCCTTTTTGTTTTTCTTCTGTTTCTTTCTTCTTTTTGCTATTAAAAAACGTAGGCATTACAGTACAAAAATGAAAGCATGTTTAAGTTAATAGGCTGTAACCTTGATTTATTGAGGTGGGTGTAAAAATACGCAGATCATAATATACATAGAGCTGATATGTTTTCCCTTACTTTGGCATAGGAGAACATCTGGATTAAGATCTTTGGCTTAGTCTAATCTTCTTCTTTTGGCTTTTCTCGTTTGGGGTCACCACAGCAGAATAATGGTCTGCAGAATGATTGGCAGTGGAGATTTACAGTGTTGAGTTGCCATCCTGGCATCCAACCTTCCAAAGAAGGCACACACATGTACACACTCACACCTAGGGCCAATTTTGATTGACCAATCCACCTGTAGCATGTCTTTGGGATGAAACTGGAGCTCCCAGAAGAAACCCACACGACTGGAGAGAGGACATGCAGATTCCGCACCAAAGGCACCCCAGCCAAGAATCGAACTGGAGAACTTCTTGCTGTGAGGCAGAAATGCTAACTACTGCACCACTGCAGCTGCCCTCGTTGGCTTAGTCTAATAAAATTTTTTTAAGTGGAAAAAAATAAATATGAGAACACCGAATATAATGAAAAGTTTTCACTTAGTAATAAATGTTTCAGCCTGTTTTTCAGGCTGCAACAGAAGACTTATTTTATCTTTTTTTCTCTGACTTTTCCATGGAGGAAGGCTGACAATAGGGCAATAAAAGACAGAACACTGGTTTCTTAATGGCTAAAAGTTAATGATTTCTGAATGTATGCAAGTAGTTTTTACATTTGGTGGTGAGGGAACAAAAATAAAATAAAAAAGGCAACAAACTAGCGTAAGCAGAAGCACAGGCAATAATATGCATCTTAGCATGGATAACCTATTGCTCAGGGTAATGAAGTAAAGATGAGACACTGGCACTTCCCCTCCTACCTGTTAAAAAGAGAGGTATTTAAGGAATGGGAAGTGGAAATTATTCAGGAGTTATTAAGGAAGATAGAAAGCACTTCAGAAGTTATAGCTAGTGTGTGGGATAAAATGAAAGTGGAGTTTAAAAATAGGTTAGAAATAACAGAAAAAACAGATCTAGTTAAGAAGTGATAAGAATGATTTTACAGGGCTGACAAAGGTTAAGTATTACAAACTAAGGGAATCTCACAGAACAAGAGGAAGTGCATTTGCAGAGTTCTAAAGAGAAAGTAAGGGAGAACCTGGATAATATACACGACTTTAGAAAGATTGCTGTTAAACAACTGCTTTTTGATAATAACTCCAGAGCACAAAAACTTTTGCCACAACTTAGGAAACAGAAAGTAGAAAGGACTGTAACCAAACTTAGAGAGCCTATAACAGGAAAAATAACCAGAGTTCCTGTAGAGATATTAGAGATATTTTGGAAATAGGAAAATCAAGAGAAAACACAAATGGAAATATTTATGGAAGACTAAAAAATGCCAAGGTTAGAGGCAGTTGAGGCTCAACAACTAACAGTTAAGGTAGGAGGCATGAGCTAAAAATGATGATGTATAACCAATCTACAGGAAAGTCTCCAGGAACAGATGGTATTCTGGTGGAAGTTTGGAAGTTAGGAGAAAAGAAAGTGATAAAAAACTGGAAGTTTTTTAACAGTATTTTAAAAGGAGGGGAGGTACCAACATCCTGGAAAAAAGATGTGGTTGCTGTAACACCTAAAGATAGTAAAGACTCATCTGATCCAGCATACAGGTCCATCTCAATTCTAAACTATAATTATAAGGGGTTTATGTCTATAATAACTAAAATAATGGCAACAGTGATGCCAAAATTGACAGATATGGACCAACGTGGTTTTGTGGAGGGGAGTCAAACATCTGACAACATTAATAGAACAATGATGATCCATAGGTAAGCAGAATGTAAGAAAATACCACTGCTATTGGCAGGTCTTGATGCAGAGAAAGCATTCAATTTTATGAGTAGTGCAATGGAAGCATTTGCATTTCCTGGTACAATAATAAGGTTAAATAGAAAGATATATGAGGGATCAGAAGCTATAACCAAAGTTGGAGGGTTTCTCTTTGATAAATTGTGTCTGAAGAGAGGAACCAAGCAGGGGTATACTCTGTCCCCTTTGTTATTTGCATTATATTTATAACCACTGGCAAAGAAACAAGAGACTTAGAAATTCAAGGATATAATTGGTACAGTATTCAAAAAAAGTTGGCACTACTTGCAGATGATATTATTTTGTACCTGATGGAACCAGAAAAGGACACTTCCATGTTGTGGAATATTCTGAGACAGATCCATTTTTTTAGGATATAAAATTAATGAAGATAAAACAAAGGCTGTAGCTATAAACTGTGCACCCACACATGAATTGGCCAGCAATACTCATATTTATGTGGGGATGATAAAATGAAATACTTAGGAGTATGGATTAAAAAGAATTTGGTTATGGCAGCTTAGGATATGTGGGAAGTGACTAAACAAAAGATAATACAAAAACTGAGAAACTGAAACCTCTTCCCTGTGGATATGGATAGCAAGATACAAGCAGTGAAAATGTTTTTAGTCCCTTTAGTTTTATATACAGGTCAGGCGTATTTTTATCAACTAGAGGAGAAATTGTAATTTAATAAAAAGTTGAAGGATTTTATTTTGGAGGGGAAGAGGGCAATAGTCAAGTGGGATAAGTTGATCCTCCCGACAGAACAAGGAGGTTTAGGATTACCTGACTTGAAGGGATATTTCAGAGTTACACAGCTAAGGTTCTTATACATAAGATAAAGAGAAAGCTACAATTCAAAGTGAAATGGATGATGGTGAAGCAGGGATTAATTAAAAAAATAAGGAAAGAATGAAATTTTTGGACAGAGATTATTCAGCAGAATAACAACAGTAATACAGAATATTATATTTCATAAAGTAGCAAAATTATAGTAAGCTCTAAGCCAACATGGGAATGGAGAAAGGAGATTCTGCTGATAGGGATGACTGCAATTAGGGGTACAGAGAACAGACAAGAGGGGTCTGGAATTTCCTGTACAAAGCTGGCAAAGGAACCAAGGTATTAGGAACAAATAATTACAGAAGGAAAGGTAATAGAATGGGATGAGGCCAAGAAGACATTTGGATTGCAGGCTAGTGATTGCCTTCATTATCAGGGTTTGATATTGGAATACAGGCAAAGAGAAAGGGACACGGGAATCTTAAATGAAAGACCTGCACTGACTAAGTTTTTAATTTAATCTAGAACAGAAGCTGCTGTTAAACAAGGGATGATTAGTAGGGGATATAAAATATTGCACGGTGACTATAGGAATCAATCTGAAGAGGTCAGAAAAGATTGGTAAGACAGATTAGATATGTAATTCACAATGAAATAATGGGAGGACGTATGTATGGCTCCCAAATATGCAACAAGGTCTGTAAGATTTAGGATTTTTGCCTGGAAGTGTTTGCATAGATACTTTTATATCCCAAGCAGACTCCAAATAATTTTTCCTCAGGCAGATGGTAAATGTTGCAGGTGTGATAGGGAAGAAAGAGGTAACTGAGGACATGTTTTGGGAGTGTAATGAGTTAGTAGACTTTAAAATTCTCTACAGAGTACTCTGTCAGGAATACTGGATGAGCTAGTGAGTGTGACTACGGAAATTATTTTTTGAGCTAGGGTACAGGATCTCAATTGTTTAGATACAGTAAGGCCTTCTTAAGTTAAGTTCTGGTGGCTGCCAAAAAAAAAAAAAAAAAAAAATTGCTAGAAAATGGAACTCAAAATCTAAGAGTAAATTGCATAGAAAAAATGGAAATTATGGGAACAATACATTCAGAAAATGTTTGGAAGAGGGATGAGACAGGAATTGAATAATTTATGTAATGTTGCTTAGATTGTACATCACAAAAAAAAACTTTGCTAGAATCTCCCTGTGTTCTGACCGAGTGTGCTTCTCAGCTAAGTATATTTTTTGGCACTATTTAACTGTTCAGAGTTGAATAATACAATAATTGAATTCAGTTCAGAATACATTTTTAATAAATTGCATTTATTTGAACTGTATTTGCTTTAATACTGCTACACACTCAAGTATGCTGGCCTGTACTGCACTTGAATTGTTTTTAGTGCTGTTTTAGCTGCTTTTCTGTAAAAAAAAAATTCTAAATTCTAAGCTTGTTTCTTGCCTTTCCTGTAACTAGTCTATTCCAGATACAGATTTGCTGTATCCAGGACTGTTTGTAAGCTTCTGAGCCCCCCATGCCTTTCTGTGTTGGACGGAAGCCTTCTAGCTTATCAGTGGGAGTGGTAAGCACTAGGTAGCCTATCTACAACAAGATGACTGATTTCTGGCCCAGAAATTGTAGTATATTGGCTGTTTGGACAGTTTTTCCATATCTTTCAACTTCCTGGTTTAAAAGCCCATGTGTACACTTTTCCCTCCTTTCCTGTAACTAGTCTAGTCCAGATACAGATTTGCTGTATCCAGGACTGTATGTAAGCTTTTGAGCCCACCCAGCCTATCTGTGTTGGAGGGAAGCCTTCTAGCTTATCAGTGGGAGTGGTAAACACTACGTAGCCTATCTACCACAAGAGGAGTGGTTTCTGGCCCAGAAATTGTAGTTTATTGGCCGTTTGGTCAGTTTGTCCATCTCATTCAACTTTCTGGTTTAAAAGCCTGTGTTTGTGCTTGTTTCCCACCTTTCCTGTAACCAGTCTAGTCCAGATGCAGATTTACTGTATCCAGGACTGTTTGTAAGTTTCTGAGTGTTGCCAAAGTCTGCTCTTCAGATTTTCCCTTAGATCTACTAGTTCTCTCCTCTCCTGCACTTTTACTAGCTTATTAGTCTAGCACTTTAACAGACTTCTTGTAGCAATTATTATAGCACACAAAAGTGCTACCAGCACTAAACGTTCTAAAAGGAAACAGCTGTAGCACTTATTATTAATGCCCACCCCTCCAGGCATGTCTACAGGTTGGTTCCCTGTGCTTTCTCCTATTAACCTGGTGGACTTGGGTATCCTGAGGCAATGTAGCAACTGCCTCATGTACACTGACAACCCTCTCCTCTTACATCCCATCACTCAGACTTACGAGAGATGCACTTATATAGCCAAATTGGAAGTCACACATTCTCCAGCCAAGACCGGAATAGCTGGTCAAGAGAAGGTCAACACTTGCACCTTTTTGATTACGTAGTGTGAGCTTTTTGTAGGCTCAGTTCAGGCTTTTTTATAAGCTGGTTGGCTATAATAGTATTCTATTGGGGTCTTGAGATTTGATATTTTTGATATCTGTGATTATATATGGTTCCCTTGTGGTTTTTGAAGTATAATAATAAGGTGGCCACATGGTTTCACCTAATTTGGAGTGTATTTAAGATTTAAGGTTGGTTACATGAATTATGCATTTAGCATACTGATTGTCCAACCATTTGTTCATGTAATATATTCAGTGTGGAACCTATATTTTTCACATTTGTTACACATATCTTTGTATTTGATACTGAATTTGTGTTCATTTTTGGCCAGGGATGGAATTAGCAAATTTAATTAAAGGTTTGGCTTCAGACTCTGAGGATCTGGGTATTTTTGGCCTAGCTTCGGGTTCAGGGGATGTTGTTCTGGGTGTCCGGGATCTCATTCAGGATTGCAATTTAGCTTTCGCTAAATTGACCAAGGACCTCATTTTCCTTTGTAAAAATGTTTGGCATTTAAAATTATTTCGGGCTTATCAATGTAGAAAAATAGTTCCTAGGGGACTTAGGGTTAGGATTCAACCCATGGTGGCTGAACCGGACGAATGTCTTCTCACACAATGGACCGAGGCTCAACAAAATGTTTCTATGACTTTTGTTGATCTTTTGAGTAGTTTTTATGAGAGGAAGGTTGAACAGCAAATTGCCAATGTATCGCAGATTAGTAAAACTGTGGAGGTGTTTTCTGTTCTTCCTTGCTATAAAGATAATATTGGAAAACTTGGCAAGAAATTGGCAACTTTGGATTTAGGTTTGAAGGATAGGAAGGTTAAGAAATTTAATAGGGATATGGGGGACTATGACAGGGGGAAGCCATTTGATTTGTGACCTAGGGTCAAATTCGATATGCCTATAGATTCATCTAAGAGAACGAGAGTCACTAGGCCTAAATCTATTCTGAAGAAAAGAAGCAGGGAGTCTACGCCATCTGGTGATGACTCATCCTCCAATACTGAATGGGAGGATAGTCATATCAGCATTTCTCCTGTTTCCAAGAGGAATAATTTGGACAGAGACTTTATCGGAAAGACCCCTTTAGGCATAAGTCCCAGAGACGAGGGGGGAGGAAGCATCACAAACCCAGATGGGCTGGGGGACATCCTTCAACAGATGACCAGGATTTAGTATCCAATGTTAATAATGTGCATAATATTTCCTCAGTGGTATTGGATGACCAACAAGTTGATATATTGAATAAAGGACTAAGTTTTGTCCCTGGGTTTTTTGTCCAAGAACATCGTTTTGCTGAAGATGTGGTTAAACTTTGTCAAAATTTGAATTTGAAATGCTTTTTTCATGGGACTGATTGTGATGCCTCTGAGGTTAGGGAATTTCGCTTCTGTGCCTCCAGGTTCAGGCCACCTATGCAACCCATTGTCCAAACATTTCAAAATGCTGTCCTCAAGGATTTACATTTGTATTTACATAAACAGCACAAGCTTAAAGATAATCTGAACAAAAATCAGAGAATGTGTTTGGAGAAACTGATTAACAACAAAGACATTGTTGTTTTTTCAGCAGACAAGGGTGGAGCAGTGGTGGTCCAGGATCTGGGGGACTATGAAGCTGAAGCTGATCGTCAGTTATCTAACCATAATCATTATCAGGAAATGCAGGCGGATCCCACTTTGCAATTTAAAAAGGATGTCGACAAGTTTTTGGATTTGGCTACAGAGGAGGGCATTATTAATGATGACGTGTGTCATCAACTCAAGGTTGATTTTCCTAGCAGGCAATATATCTATTTTCTCCCGAAGATCCACAAAGACCCTACAATGCCGCCCGGGAGACCGATTGTATCAGGCAGGGGTTCCCTTATGGAACCCCTTTCTGAATTCCTCACAATATATCTAAAACCACTTTTAGCACATATACGTTCTAGAATTCAAGATACTGCACAGTTCCTATCCATTATCTCTGAGACCCTACTAGCATCCCATTGGATTTTATGCACCTTGGATGTCACCTCCCTATATACCAGTATTCCCCATTGGGCAGGACTTTTGGCCCTGCAATATTGGTTGGATAAGGTTAATATCTATAAGCCTGGTTTTAATACCCTCTTGATATGCATGACTGAACAGATCCTGATTCACAATGTGTTCTTTTTTAAGGACAGATGTTTTTGGCAGACACAGGGCACTGCTATCAGGGCTTCTTTTGCCCCCATTTATGCAGACTTATTTATGGCGTATGTGGAGGAATAAGTAATTTATGACATCAGTCACAATATCAATATTAACGAGATGGATATTTGGAGGAGGTATCTTGATGACTGCTGGATGGTGTGGAGAGCTAGTGAGGAATTCCTTTTTGAATTCCTTGAGTATCTAAATGGCAATATATGGGGGATTGAGTTTAAGTTGACATTTTCTAGATCTGAAATTACATTTTTGGATGTTTTGGTAAAAAGAACGGACACCAACACTCTTGAGAGTGAGATATTTAGAAATTTTCCTCAATTCAATACATTATTACATGCCACTAGTTTCCACCCTCAGCATGTCATCAAGAACATCCCCAAGTCCCAATTCCTTCATGTTAAAAGAATTTGTTCCAGTTCCTCCACATATGACCATCACAGGAGGGATCTTATCACCAGGTTTAAAAGTAGGGGTTATGTAGGGGGTGACATCACGAGAGCCAATCATTTTGCAAATCGGCAAGATAGAACTGATTTATTATTTTATCAAAATCGGGATCATGTCAAGTCTGATTTGCTTAGATTGGTTACAACTTATGGGAGGAATACAGTTGGATTCATGAACATTATCCGTAAGTATTGGTATCTGTTAAAATCGGATAATGTCTTAGAGAAATATGTAGGGGAACGGTGTCATTACTCATTTCGGAAAGGGCGGTCTTGGGCTCTCTCTTTAGTCATTACAAGAAGGTTTATTACAGAGATACATGTTCCATTACTCAAGCTCACCTTTTTACAGGCCCTGTTTTTGGATGCTATCCATGTGGTCATTGTACCTACTGCCCCAGGGTGTTGAAATGTCAGACTTTTTCTTCACAAAATTGTCCACAAGTTTATGATATATTATGTTTTGCCAATTGCAGTACATCTTGGGTGATTTATTTGGCCCAGTGCAATTGTCGAGCTTTCTATGTTGGACAAACTTCCCGTCCTTTTAAAGTTAGGATAGGGGAACATCTTAGAGATATTAAAAACAAAAAGGGGTCCAGTTCATTATATAAACACATTTCTAAACACCCTACGGGCAATTTTTGTTTTATGGTCATTGATCACATCAAGGACAGACATGTACAATCCCATGTTCTACATGACAAGCTCACTTATAAAGAGAAAATGTGGATCATCAAACTAGGGGCTCTATTTTCCCCTGGCTTGAATGATCATTTTTGAGTCATCCAATTCATATAGTTGCTGTTATATTTTTGTTGTTATATTTGGGTTTATATACTCATTTATATAATTGGGACAACTGGGTTCATTTGTAGCACATTTCATGTATTTTTGAACTAGTGCACTATTTTATTGATGCACCAGAGGGCGCTCCATGCTTCCTATATGAAGTTTATATAAGTTGCAAGACAGGAAGTTAGTTTTTGTCTTTATTTTGTACATCGTGTTTGGTTGCTGATGAAGGATTTACCAAAACCGGTACAACCATGTTGGTGTACGGTTATGTTATGTTGCTGTCTTGAATTTGGACATTAAATGAAGATTGTCTGATTCCAGGAGTTCAGTGCTGGCTTTTCTTTTTCAACACTTGCACCACACCACATGGAATACATAGCCCTCCAGAACACACACCAGCACTGCCTTTACATAAAAACACAAACCGCAAACCCACATTCGCGGAGGCTCTCAATAAAAATCGACCCAAACTGCAGAGACCTTCAAGGCAGAAATGCATTTGACCACCACAACACTAATCACGAGACACATAACTCTCCTAAACAGTGTGCCACTCAACCAAAGCCCCTAAGGCAAAACAGCATGCCCAACACACTAGTCATAGGTGACTCAATAGTGAGGCACACTGATGTCCCACTCACTAGGGTGAATAAGGAGAAAGTAGCAGTCAGATGCTTGTCAGGCACCAGGCTCTGCCACATAACGTACGCACTCAGGTCCCTCAACAACAGTTACAAATATGATTCTGTCATTGTACATGTGGGTGTGAATAACCTGAGATGTACCTCCCTGGACTACATGAAAAGAGATATGGAGGAGCTCTCAGATTATGTAGCCCAGGTGGGTATGACCCTAGCCCTGAGCAGCATCCTACCATCACCCAGAATGATACCACAGTACAAGCAGAAAATAATTGCTTTCAATAATTGGCTAAGTTTCTGGTGTCATTCTAAGGGGATCCAGTATCTGTCTGCCTGGGATGACATGACTGACGGACCACGATGCTTTGCCAGAGATGGCCTGCATCTGTCACCCCTGGACTTCTGGATACTGGCCAAGGCTCTTGCCACCCCTATAGTGCTTTTTTAGGTGGTGTTCCAAAGACCAAATTGCCACCGTAACAGCTACAAACAAATGCAATCTGAGGGTCAAGCTGCTCAATGCTAGAAGTCTAAATCTCAAAATGTACTCACTCGAAGCACTCCTTAAAATGGAGAAAATTGACATTTGTGCCATAACAGAGACCTGGTTCAAGACAGCAGAAAGCACCCCTGCACTACCAGGCTATAACTCATTCCACACCTTTTGGCCCCAGAACTTGGACCGAAGCTCCAAAGGTGGTGGTGTATCCATATTCATAAAGGATGCACACACCTCCAGACTGGTAGCCCAACATAATGCATCTGAGATACTTCAGGTGCAGGTAACATTGGGTAAGACAGTGACTCAGGTCGTAGCCTGCTATAGATCCACAACCATGTCCCAAGACTCACATTCCACGTTCCTAAGCACCCTGGAGAATATTCGGGTCCAACTTAACACTCTCATACTGGGCAACTTCAACTACCTCTCCATTAACTGGGAAAACTACTCACGTACCAATACACTTGCCCAACTTTTCCTGGAATTCATTAATTCCAATGTCCTGGACTAGCTTGTTCTTACCCCCACTAGAGGTAGCAACATCCTTGACCTGGTCATTACTAAGATGGGCGACCGTTGCTCTATATCAATAGTCATCTCCTCCCTGGTTAAATCTGAGCACAAACGAATCACCTTGGAAATCGACATCTCTCCCCCCCCCCGCAAAAGGTAACCACCATGAAAAGCTTCTCCAAAGCTAACTTTGGGATCCTAAAAACAGAGGTGAATAACTTCACAGCACCCATGTAAATGGAGATCAGTTGCATGACCACCGAATCATATAGCAATGTACTGTATGAACACGTACACAAATGCATGGATCTCAGCATACCCAATAGAACTAAGATGCTCTCCTCCAAAAAAAGGAAGCTTATCTGGTGGTCCCCTGCTATAAACAAACTCTATAAAAGAAGAGGAACCTGGATGACTGGATGGGAAACAGAAAATATACCCCTGATATCCCACCTGCATCCCTACTGGACAGAGTAAACAGGTGCTGACTTTGAGGGAACGTGGGTGAAATTCTTGACTAGGCTTATAAGGGCCTCCGGGCCAATAGCCTAGTATCATCCTATAAACCTATGAACCTATGAAGATATATTGTTAAATATCCTATAATGTTTGCAAATGTGAACTTGTTAATATGGTTTGATTACTTTTATATAAATGTTAGTTTGTCTATGTCACAAGCCATAATTCAATAAAGGTGTTTAAAAAATAATTTGAGTAAAAAGCTGTCCCTGGCAGTGATTGGTAACCAACTGGTTTTATTTAAAGTTATACAGTGATGTTTAGTGGGTTCAGGTAAACAAATAAATATGAAAATTTTGTTTTCAGGGGTTTGTCGTAAATTAGTATAATAGTGTGGCTAGGGAAGGGTTATTATAGGCAATGCTTACTTTAGTCTGGGTATTTGGATATTTACAGAAATAGCTTTTCTTTTTACAGGATACGTTTAATAGATTTAACATACATTTCAACTGGAGCTCAGTGTCTGAATGATGGAAATATTTTATTTTAATTCTATATCAAAGTATTAAGGTATTTTTGTTGTTATGTAACATATGGTATGTGGTGTGTGTATGTGTGTGTGTGGAGGGGTGATGCATTTTCTTTGATTGTATCAAATAAATGACATCAGGCTTATGTGGTTAATAGACATCTTGTTTTTGATAAGTCAGTTCCTTCTTGTTTGTTTGTCTTTTCGGCTTTTCCTGATTAGGGGTCGCCACAGAGGAACTCCAGTCCTCTAATGACTGGCAGTAGATTTTTATGGTGCTGAGTTGCCAGCCCGATGTCCAACCTTCAGCGAAAGGCATGCCCATTCACACATGTCTTTCGGAGGCCACTCGACCGTGGGGAGGACATGCAGACTCCACACAGAAGGTACTCCAGTCAAGAATCGAACAGGAGAACCTCTTGCTGTGAGGCAAAAACGCTACCGCTATACCACCATGGCAAGTCAGTTCCTTCTTGTAATTCACTATATTATGTTTTATTTCTTTTGTTTGTTCTGTTAATAACAACAACATCTGCATACCCTACACAGGAAATGTGTCACAGATCCCAAGGAAGCCTATTAATGAAAATGAGAAATGGAAAGTATACACCAATCCTTGTGGCACACCCTATGTAATGATGCCATTACCTGTGAGTGAGCTAGCATTTAGAAACATAAAGGTTCAGTAAACAGTTCCTGAATCATGAGACTACATCTTCTAAAAATCTGCAGTGTCCCAATTTCTGCAGTAGAAGGAGATGTTCTACTGCTCAATGTCTCACTTTAGGGCCAGAAATATTGCTTTGGTACACATACCTTTGTCTTCATTTGTCTGTACTTGATTGGCAAGGTAGTAGATGGCAGAAATTGTACTGTATTTGGGTCTAAAGACATACCATTATGTCTCTCATATTTTTAATATATTTAACAGTCTGGTCATACACAGTTTTCAGATGACACACATTTGCTATTGGCCTGTAATCTGTTACATATGAGGGTGTAGAAATCTTAGGAAGAGGAACTACTATGGCATGTTTGAAGCTCCTTGTGGGATTATTTTATTGGTAGGGGATAAATTAAAAATTGTGTTAGTAGCTTAGCAAATACTTATACATATTTGCAAGAATTTTGGGTACAATACATTTATAAGTTGCATTTAAAGTTTGTTTTGCTTAGTAATTCCATTCCATACAACTAATTTATTGTTGATGGCTTTGAAATGGAAAGAAGAAACCTGTAGGTAAGGATGGACATTGTAAGTGTAGCTGCTTTACAGTCGTAAACAATAATAATGTAGGCATGGGTGGAGTGGAGATAACACTTTAATGTCATGTAGTAAACTGATGTCTGGATTGCTTGATTTAGCATTGCAATAGAATAATTTATTGGTAGTTGTAGTTTTAATGGTTTGTCAGAATTGTTTAGGTTGTCTTAGTAATTGAGTTTGTCGGTCTGTATAATAAATAACTTTTGATGCATTAGTCTTTATCCCGGATTCTCATTTAAGGCCTGGGAAAACATTTCTCTTGGTTGTACTTGTTCGCCTATTTTCAGATTTGAACATGCCTAGTCTCTTCTGTTTAACAGTTTTGGGGTTTGCTAGTCAGCCATGAGTTTTTTTCTCATGGAGTGCTCTTCTCCCAAGTAGAAAAAATGGTGGTTATCACAAAATTATAAAAGGTAGAAAGGGATGAAATAAGATCAGAACAGTTAAAAAAAGCAAACCAATCAATATATTGCAGCTTGTCTAGTAATATTTGCTCTCCGCATTCAGACATGGATCTTGTTATTAACATATGCTTTGTTATTTTTGTTGTTGTTAGAGCACAAAAAGAAACAAAAGATGCGTAGTTCCTGATAATACTTTGGAAGAAATGTAAAGTTTTCACTTTATTCAGGATTTTGTTAGTATATATCTACATCTGACAATATTATGACGATATAATCAAGAGACTAGAAATGTTTGCGAATAATACTGTTTATGTTCTGGTTTAGAGTACTATAAAACAAGAGCATGAGTGCAAATTTATTAAGCTGCTAGATAAACAATGCCCCCAAGGCTTAGTGTTGAATAAATATATGTGTCAGAATGGAATAGTATCTCTGAAACACGTGAGTTATGTTCTAACTGCTAATTGGTTATATGTAGATGAAAATGTCTATGCCATAGCAAATATAGGAATGTCTGCAGACAAACCTTCATTAATGCAATTGTTTGGGACAGTTTAATACTCGTCTAAGAATCTGCTATGGTTGTCAGATGTAACTGTGCCTCTAAGAAAGCTGCTTGAACAGGATACAGCCTGGAGTTGCTAAGAGGGATAAGTTTGAAGTTTTCAACTACTAAAGAGGTAGTGACTACTGCACCCACACTTGGGTATTATGATGTAGCTCTAAAACTATACTGGAAGCAGATGCAAGTTAAAAAATGGGAAGAACCAGCACTTCTGCAACAGGAAAGACTTGTCGCTTGCATGATGATAGCACTGATTCAGTCACAGACCAGGTATGCATAGCTAGAGATGCTAGCAAAAGGTTTTAGTTGCCAGAAATGTCCCTTATACCTTTATTTACATTCAACTTTTTTTTTCTGGGAAAGCCTGACTGAGTCACTTAGTTCCCATTTTCAATGGAAGCTCATGGAAAAAGCTCCAGAAACAGCAAATGCAATAATTAATAATAGCATACAATTTCTAGATTCTAGACTTAGCTAAGCCAGAAAAATGCAAATTTCATGAATCAAAGGAATGCAAGCCAATGAACAAAGCAGACAAAACAAAGCATACAAGAAACATTTAAAATAACCAAGTATAAGCCCAGTAATTTTATTGTGAGGTAGTAGCTGTGGCAAATACTCTGCAAAAGCTTAAGTAAGAACAGATGAGACAAATATACACCAGAAAGTTAGATATAAAACCATTTGAGATCCTTAATGAGCACAAGTTTGAGTATAAGGATCAAAAAGTAATGTGGTGGTGAGTGACAGTTCATACAGAAGAGGAACAAAAACAGATCCAAGATTTAGATACAAATTCTTTTAGTGTGGCTTTGAATGAGTGATGGTTGGCTGTAATGGACAGGGGTCAGTAGTTATAACTTTTGTCTACAGACTATGATTATAGGCTGAGTCCACTTTGTTTGGTTTGTAGATGGTAAGGAGTTGTTTGCCATCTGATCAAAGAGATTTGCAAGGTTGGTAGCTGTCGTGAATAATACAGGGCATGGCAGGCTGGTGGTTTAGTACTTTCTGCAATGATTAATTGTAAGTAAATTAGGTGATGGGGATGTTTGAGACAGTTTAGAGTCTTGAGTGTAAGGCAGTGGGGTATATGGCAGATTGCATTAGTTGCAAATTTTGTCATTTTGTTGTATCATGCTTCAAGGTCACCTTTGAGAGAGGTTTGTAAATTGGTGAGGATTGGAGCTCCATATAGGAGCGTAGAAGGTATGTGGAGGCAAGAGTGGCTTTAGTGGGACTGTTCACAAAGTAGTTGTGCCTATACAGCATTCATAGTTTTTGATGATTTTTTAAGTGTTATTTTGAACATGAAGATCAAATTTGAGATTGCAATCTGTTGTCATTCCTAACAATTGTGTGTGGGAGACTACTTCTATTTCAGTATTGTTTAGTGAAAATATTTTGAATTTGTTTATCTATTGAGTATGGGTTTTTGGAGTGAATAGGCAAAGTTTAGTTTTCTTGGGGTTGAGTAAAATTTGGACATTAGTTAGGCAAGATTCTATGGAAGTAAAGGCTTCTTGTGCAGTTAGTTGAAGATGCAACAGGTTATTGAAGGAGCAAGTGTAGAGTCATTAGGATATTAAATGAGACAGGCTTGCCAGGAGGATGTGTAAAGATTGTTGGTGAAGATATTAAAGAGCAGAGTATCCAGAAATGAGCCTTGTGGAACACCAGTGGTATCGGATAGAAAAGCAGAGAGGGAGCCTTGCCATTTTACAGACTGATGTCTATTAGACAGATAGCTATGGAACCAGTTAAAAGTGTGGTGGGTGAAAGGCCAGTGTTGGACAGTTGTTGCGACAGTTTGGAGTGAGAGACCATATCAAAAACCTTGGACAGATCAAGAAATAAAGATGATACAAACTTGCCTGAGTTGTTAGCTTTATTTACTGTGTCCATGAAGTACAGAAGGGCAAAGGCTGTGCAGTGGGCAGGTCATAAACCATGTTGCATTGGGGTTAAGAGTTGATTTTGAGTAAGGTAATGGAGAAGTTGTTTGTGGATGCATTTTTATGGGTTTTGAGAGAGGAGATAGTATTGCAGTGGGGAAGAAATTCGACACAGTTGAATTATTGCATTTGTGGAGGGGGATGATATGTGACTTTTTTCATACAAAGGGAACATAAGCTTCAAGTATAGATCTGTTGATCAGGATACTTACTGGGTATGCTACAGCCTCAGCAGCTACTTTAAGGCATTCTAGTGGGAGGATGCCATGAGAGGTGGAGCAGGGTTTGAGCTTAAGTAGCAGTAGTGGGGACATGTGTTAAGGTAAAGGAAGGAGGATTTGAAGTGATGGGTTGTTGGCTTCTAACTTGGTTAGAAGTTGCTGGACTAAAGGAAGGCAGATCTATAGTAGTGGTTTCTTTGTTGTCAGCTTGAATAGAGCTAAAGAGGGACTGACTGGGGTTGTAAGTGATGGAGAGAGGTACTATGAGATTATGGAAGAGGTGAGGAAATTAAGATGAGAATTGGAGCTTGTTACAGGTGATGGGCTTGAGGGGAGGTGAGTGTTTGGTCAGAGAAGCAATATTTTCAATAAAGGAAGGGTTGAATATTATTGCAGTTTATAAGGGGGGAACTTAAGGATATGGGCTAGGTTCTCTTTTTGTCTGATCCAGGGCTCAGCAGAGAATTTGTTGAGGACCAGAATTTCAGGAGGTTATGTTTATGGTTGGTTTGAAGGACTGAGTAATATTGTTTCTTATCAGTACTTATTTATTTATTTATTTATTTTTTTATCTGGTTATACAGTTCCCTGAAAGTTTGAAGATGCTTTGATATTTTGTGCTGTTGCTATTCTTTTCATACTTTGTTTTTATTAATCATGAGGTTCTTGCTTTGTTTAGACAGCTGTGATCAGCGTTGACTCTTTTCTTATGAAGAGGAGCAAGGTTATTTAGGATGTTTAGAAATATTATATTGAAATTGTTCTGAAATTATGAGCAGCCTCATGAAAAGGGAGTATTTTTAGTAATTCAAACAGAAAGTTTTATGCTGTGTGTTAGTCTTTGCCTGAACCTACACATAGATATAACATGGTTCACTTAATATACTTGGGAAAAGTCTAAGGAGGATCCTGTTTGGTTTCAGCTTTTTGTGCTAATCTCCAGCAAACTTGCTCCTGATTTTCTGGTTTGTTGGTGTGTAGTGCTACCTTTTTGTCAGATTTTGAATATTGTTATATTTAAATGAACCATTTTACAGCTTTAAGTATGTAAATAAATGACTGTTGTTTGAAATTAGAGATGTTACAAATATCTGTGGGTATAAGCTGGAATTTGGTCACTTAGAGAGTCAGGAAGAGTTCTTGCAGAACTGAATTTATTTACATTGGAAACCATCCTCCAGTCAAGAACAGTACCTTTGCTATTAGTTTTATTATATCTAGTTGGAGTTTTCATAAGTTACATAAACCCAAAGAGGTTTATGCCTGAGGATGTGTAGTCGTGGGACAGGTTCTACCAATTTATGTTGACATCACCCAGACTGATGGTTGCATTAGTGAAGGTAGCAGATATCCAGGACAGTATATTTTCTAGTATGGATATATTGTTGCAAAGGGGAATATAGAGTTTAATAATGTATAAGTTTTTAGTCTTAGGTTTAGAGAAGTGATAAGTTGGCATATTGGAATTTTGGGATAGATTTGGTGTACGGCTAAAGTATGTATGAGTTTGGATACAGCAGAGCTATACCGCCTGCTTTCTTTTTTAGTCTGTCAGCTCTGATTATGTTGTACCTGGGGAGAAGTAATTCTGTGTCTTTTATTTTAGGCTTGAGACAGGTTTCATTAATGGCCAGAATTTTGTGTATATAGTGTGATTTCCATGCCCGTATTAAACTGATTTTATTGCCAATGCTAAGTAGGTTTACTGTGACAAGGTTTAGTTTTTTTAGATGGTAGCATGGGGGATTAATTGAGCTGAGGTTATGAGGCTGAAAAGAGAGGTTGTATAAGTTAGAGGTGGAGGAATAGGTTGAGGTGAGAACAGGTGATGGCTGTGTTGCCTGGTCTAATGTGTGGGTTTTTGTGGAGAATACAGTAAAGTCTGTGTTATGAGGCAGATTAAGAGGACCTGGATTCATGTGGATGTCACCACACTGAGAGATTTCAGAGACATAGAATTTGGCTATAATATCTACTTAACCTTTTATTGGTGGATGTTTTACTCTGTAGGTTGTGAGATGACGGTGTAGTATTTTGAGTCTAAAGTACAGACGAGGAGCTACATTGTATAGGTAGGGGGAAATGTCATGATATTTGTTGGTGAAATTATAGCAGGCCAAATCCAAAGAAACCAAGGCACGCACGTAGGACTGTTGGTGCACGGTCCAAACCATAAATCATCAAACGAAAAAGAGACCAGCACTCGACAGCAGCAGGATAAAAGATATATTTATTTTAGGTTGCAAAAGTCAACCTAACTAGATATGCACAAACCGGTTTCGGCTGTTAAAGCCTTTTTCAATGTGACTTGTTTCTAGTTCAAAAACATTTGATTACAAAAACACATATTGCATCCTGGATCTACATTTATACTCACAACTTAAAGTGGTATCACCCTATTCAATTTTATGTACAGGGTACTTATACAGTGTATTACATCGAAATTTGTTTAAACTGATTTTGCTTTTTATACATATTTAAACATATTTTTTAAAACATGTTTTTAAACATCAGTCCAAAAAGAAGCGTGACTTTCCAATGAGCAATAAAATGAAAGTAGAAATTCAAACAAATAAATCCATGTAAGTTAGCAAATTGTTTATTCCAAACGAGTAAGCGCTTTCGCCAAAGGCTTCTTCAGACTCTTTACACAAACTAAAACTTTGAACATCACTTTTAAAACCAACAAAAGCTTGTGATAGGATCTCTATAATCACATGTTTCCTTCATTTAAAAATACAGTAACCCATTAAACTCAGTTCCATGAATGTTACCTTGTTCAGCTAAGAAAAATACTGGTATATTAAAAGTAAGAACTGAATAGTTCAAAATAAACATACATAAAAACATACATAAAAAACATACATAAAAATGCATTGGTGCCCAAGCATACATTATATTATATTAAACAATTGAGTATATCTCAGAGCCTTGTCATATTTACTTATCATCTCATGGTGCTTTAGAAACATCTCGTACTGAACTTTCAGGCAGTATATATCAAAAAAGCCATTTCAGACTTGGTTAGTATAACCCAAACTGCTTGTAATGCACATATTTACAAAGTGTGACATTAGATATTTCCGTGTTTTACTGGAAGTTCATATTATCCAGAGTAGACTCAGAAACAGTCAACAATTACAGGTGGTTAAAAACTTGTATCACATTAGTTAGGCTATTCTCGTATAAATCAAAAGTTAAAAACAGTTTTTCAAAATTACTTATTTTCTGTAGACTCTGAAACACTTTTAAAATTCACAGCACAACAAAGTATTCCTTGCGCGTATGTGCCTGGTTAATTCTTGAATGCAAAACAAAGAACGCTACTGTGCGTACTTACGTACCATAGCGTTCATAAAAATAAACATTGTGTCTATTTAAAAAAGCCGATTAGGCTTACAACAGGCATAAGTACATGACGAGCTTTTCAATGGCTGTCCATTAGTTCATGCCTTAGTCTCTTCAATCTCCGTTATTAAACAGGGACATTTGACATTTCAGGATGTGAACGTAACTTACAAAAATGTGGGTGGAAGAATGCTTCAACGATAAACGAAGCAACAAAACGTCTATATGGAAACAGAGCAATATCTTAATAATTAACTTGACTCTCGTACAGATCCACAATGGTGGAAATAAGCACACTGACTTAAGCAACCATTAATTGCACTTTATAATTGTTACATCCTTGATACCCAAGTTTAAAATATAGACATTGTGAAATGTTAAAACTCTTATGTGGTGAAGCGGAAAATATAGGGAAGGAATACATGAGGGGGAAAGGGGAAAATGGGAAGTATTTTGGCACATATAATCTGTTAATCCCGAATGGCATCCTGAGGTGTCTTACATTAGTTTTTATAAACAGTACTTTTCAATACTAAATATATGTGTGCAAAGATTCATTTCTTATGACAAATGTTGAAAGTGTATGAAATGCCTACAATATGTCTGAGTATATAGATGGGTCATCTACACCATGGTCATAATGTTGTGAGGAAAATGTACCTAACTAATGTGGAATTTAGAACAGTTAGTGGGAGATCTCTTTACCTCGTAATCTTCTACTTTTCAAAAATGGCTTTATTTGGATTTTATCGTTAAGGCCTGGTGGTTTATCGGACCTTAATCTTATGATCCATCTTGTTTCTTGTTCTAAAGTTCTGTTAATTAGATCACCACCTCTGAATCCTTCATACACACATTGAATGGCACAGAACTTAAAGGAATGACTGGTACCAGTTGAACTTTTATGTCTAGCCAATGCATTGGTTTCTGTACCTACTCTAAGGTGGTACGTGTGTTCCCTAATCCTCTCCTTAAATGATCTATTTGTTTTCCCTATGTAGTAACTATTACAACCTAAACATTTAGCCATATATATGACATTTTTACTTTCACAGTTGGTGTTAGTGTTAAAATTGTAAATGCGTCCTGTAGTAGGGTGCTCAAAACTAGTTTCTTTATTAATATAAATACATTGATTGCAATGACCACAGGGTACTGTGTTTCTATTCACTGTCAACCTGTTAACTAGTGGATGTCTTGGTCTACATAGGATACTCTTCAGATTGGGAAGGTTTTTATAAGCTATACGAGGTGTGGGGCCAGCAATCTCACTAACTTCTATATCTGAATTCAAAATACCCCAGTGTTTCTTCATAATGCTTTTCACTTGCAGGCTCATTTTACTAAAAGTAAGGTTAGCTCTAACTTCATTCCTAGGGGAACCTGAGCTAGTGGTCATTGCTTCATGTGCCATAAAATATGGTTTCGCAGTACTTGTTCTTAAGGTCTCCACTGTGTTAATAGTGTCTAATATTTCTTTTTCTTTGTAACCTCTCTCCAGAAATCTCTCCTTCATGTCCTCTATTCCTGAAACATAAGTTTCTTGTTGTGGATTCAATCTAGATACCCTCATAAATTGTCCTTTAAGGACGTTTTGAAATACATGGCCGGGATGCATACTTTGTCTATGTAATATATTGTTTCTTTGGCAATCTTTTCTATAAATAGTTGTGTTGATCATACCATTGGTCATTCTAAATACTTCCACGTCCAAAAATGGAAGATTGCTAACTGAGAAGTTGGCAGTAAATTTTAAGAAGTCCGTGGTATTGTCCAAGTAAGAAACAAAGTTTAATAGGGAGGGTTCATCTCCAAGCCATATAAAAAAGAGGTCGTCCACAAAACGACAGTACATTGCAGCATGTTCTATAAATGATAGATTATTGAAGAGAAAAGTATCTTCCCATCTGGCCATGACTAGGTTGGCGTAGCTATTTGCACATGATGTGCCCATAGCCACGCCATCCTTCTGTAAGTAAATGACTTCTTCAAATGCAAAGACATTATTAGTTAATATAGTCTCTAATAGCAGGGTCACAAGGTCAATCTTTCTATCAGTGAAGTCTGAATGTGCTTTCAAATATTCAGTGATCAGTCTTATTCCTCGTCATTGGGGATCACTGTGAATAAGCTAACCACATCAAGTGTCACAAAGAAAAAATGTTGGTTCGTATCCAATGAGTGAGTTTGAGAATATAGGTCTAAAAGAAATTGCTTACTATCTTTCAGGATCTTCTTATTACCATTAACTAACGGTCTAAGTACACTCTCTAGATAAATAGATACGGGTTCTGTTACCCACCCTTGACCTGCAACAATAGGTCTAAATGGTGGGTCTCTGCTGTTCTTATGGACTTTAGGAAGTCCTTGTATGATCGGTATAGTGGGATTGTTCACCTTTAGGTATCCATACAGCTCTTGTGTTATGTCATGCGATAGTACCAGGTCATCTAGGGTATTGTAAACACTAAAGACCATGTTATTTAAATTAGCCTTAGTTACTTTTGTATATGTAGTTGTATCTTCAAGCATCTGAAACATTTTATTTGCATAGTAGGTATAGTCCATAATGACAACCGGTCCTCCTTTATCTGCTGGTCTTATTACAATAGACCTGTCATCTCTCAATGAATTCAAAGCTTGCCTTTGTTTATAGTTTAAATTACGTCCATGTTTGGATGGTTTATTCTCTTGATGACTTCTATATATTTCATCTTCCACTACATTCCCAAATATCTCTATAGTCGGGTTCAGTTGTGGAACATATGTACTATTTGGACGATGCTTACTCATAACTTGGCTACTATCTGAGTTGCCAAAATCCAACCTTAATTGTAAATTCGAACATACATTTTGTTTCTATAATAGTATCTACTAGATCGTTAGGTTTTGTAGGAATAAAACCTAGGCCTTTACTTAAGACCTGTATTTCATATTCATTCAGTGCCCTACCAGATAAATTCATGATTAACGATTTTGTCTCCCCCACATTTTCTTGATTGTGGGGCCTAGTTGTTCCTGTTCGTCTATTGAGCCTTTCCTTTTCTGTCTCCCCCTGCTTGTGGACCTTCTTTTGTCCAAAAAATGGTTCTGGGCTATGGGGAGGGGGGCCGGACATCTATTTGAATTGAAATGGCACTGTTTGCTTTTGGTCTAACTACTGCTGCACCTGATCTCTGTACATCTGTGATACAACCTGTCAAACTCTCACCTAACTCACCTTGGTTCTCTCTCCCATTACTTAGTATCTGTGAGGGGCTGTGAGTCTCTGTCTCTATATGATTAGATTCTGTCAACTGTGGATCAGGTCCTGTGCTGTTTCCAATAAGTGGAACTTCAGGACCATCACTCTGTTTATTATATTATATATAATATAATACCTGCGCCATATGTCCATGTATTCCATATAAACATTCCGCTGAGCATCATATATGAAGGTTAGTTCATAATACCCCATAAATAAATCTGCATAAATTGGGGCAAAAGATGCCCCCATAGCTGTCCCTTTGATTTGCCATATGGAATACATGGACATATGGCACAGGTATTTGGATGATTGTTGGTTGGTGTGGCAGGGTAGTAAGGAAGTACTATTCAAATTTGTGGATTATCTCAACAACAACCCATTTGACATACAATTCACGGTCAACATTGGATATAATGAGATGGTGTTTTTGGATGTGGCCATCAAAAGATTACCGGATCACACTTTAGCAACAACAATACACAGAAAATTTCCACAATATAACACCATTCTCCATGTCAGCAGTTCTCATCCCCGCCACATTATTAATAACATCCCCAAATCACAATATCTGCATCTGAAAAGGATCTGTTCAACTACAACAGAATATTCCAGTCAAACACAAGAATTAACAAACAGATTTGTGGACAGAGGATACAGTTTCAATCATTTAAACAAAACTGTCAAACAGTTACAAACCAAGGGCAGACACGATCTTCTTAAATATAATAGATCAAAAGAAGTTCCCAAGCAGGGTAGGCAACCTATCAGATTAGTTACTACGTATGGCAATAACACATCCTGGTTCAGACAAATTGTTAACAAACATTGGGATATATTACAGTCGAATTCATTTCTTAATAATATCCTTCCCGAAACCTGCGCTTTTTCTTATCGCAGGGGACGCACAATTCAGTCCCAGTTAACACACTATAAAAGGTTCACACCAGGTATTAAACAACAAACTACACTATTTGGTGATGCTTTAGTTGGTTGTTACCCCTGTGGACATTGTAGTTCATGCCAATATATTTGGAAAACCAAAAAATTCACCAGCAAGAATACACCAAAGGTATTTAACATAAAAACTTTTGGAAATTGTAGTTCAGATTGGGTGATATACTTGGCACAATGCACTTGCTCTGCCTTCTATGATGGGCAGACTTCTGGGCCCATCAGAATTAGGATTAGCGAACATCTGAGTTCAATCAGAAACAGAAGAATAACCAATGCTCTATATAAACACACTCAACAACACACAGGAGCATCATTTAGGTTTACCATAATAGATAAAATCCAACTTCACAGGAATTTCAAGATGGGGTGGCACACTAAACTCAATAACATGGAGAACAAGTGGATTACCACCCTTGGGGCTTTCTTTAAGCCAGGACTTAATGAATATCAAGTACATGAGGCATAGTCCATTGGTGCCTCAATGATATAGGCATCATAGCATTAAACAATGATTATTAGGCAGCTGGAAAGGCCCCAAAAGTTCCTCACCAAAAGGATAAAGGGTCTCAAAAATATGTCTTATGCTGCCCGACTGAAAGAACTCCAGCTCTATTCAGTCTCATACCGCTTGCTCAGAGGTGACCTGTGCCTGACATATAAGGCCATGTCAAACCCAGATTTGATGAATATGCTTCACCTCAAAAAATCTAGATCCCTCAGAACCACAAGGGCAGGAGACTTAAACCTTGACACGGTTATTAATAGAACGTGCTGGAGGGACAGATTCACCACCCAGAGACTCCCTATGCTGTGGAACAAAATCCCGGTACATGTGAGGCAGAGCATCTCGCTGGCCTTGTTCAAGAGGAATCTTGACCAATGGATGGGAGATCGCAGATATACCCCAGGGATTACTTCAGTGTCACTGCTTGACAGAGGCACAGCAAAATAATAGGCATAGTTTTATTCAAATTAAAGGGGTGGCGAAAGCCACATAACTATGGGCTAGGCTTACAAATGCCCTTGGGCAGATAGCCTAGTATGAACCTATGAACCTATGAACCTATAAATATCCAATCATTCTAATTCCACATAAATTAGATAAAATTATGAGAACCATTAATAGGCCAAAACACACGTGTATATATATATATATATATATATATATATATATATATATATATATATATATATATATATATATATATATATATATATATGCATATTAACTGATTTTTGTCAACATTCTAATACCAACATTATAATCCACATATAATAAATGACTATGCTAACCAATAATATGCTTTAAAAATATATATTGTATATAGGCATATTATCTGATTTTTGCCTAAAAATATGATATAAATATGTAAACATTCAGGGCTACAGTTCATAGCAGCCTTATTAGTAATGGCATTATCAGTAGGTTAGCAGTTTGTGGTTTATAATATGTTTAATAAATATGCTTTAAAAACATGTTTAAAAACATGTTTTAAAAAATATGTTTAAATATGTATAAAAAGCAAAATCAGTTTAAACAAATTTCGATGTAATACACTGTATAAGTACCCTGTATATAAAATTGAATAGGGTGATACCACTTTAAGTTGTGGGTATAAATGTAGATCCAGGATGCAATATGTGTTTTTGTAATCAAATGTTTTTGAACTAGTAACAAGTCACATTGAAAAAGGCTTTAACAGCCGAAACCGGTTTGTGCATATCTAGTTAGGTTGACTTTTGCAGCCTAAAATAAATATATCTTTTATCCTGCTGCTGTCGAGTGCTGGTCTCTTTTTCGTTTGATGAGAAATTATAGCAGGACCTAGAGATGGTAGTAGTGCATACGCGGTTTGCTGTTATTGGGTAGTGATAAGCTGAAACTTGGGCTAAGAGAAAGAGAATGATAGAAAGTATAGTTTGTAACTGCATGATTAAGGTTGTGGAGACAGTAGATGAAGAGGAAGTTGAAGTGTAAACTAAAGAGATTGTTGGGTATAGAAAAGATTATGTACAAGTGGGGAGCATATTTAAGCTATAGGGATTGTGAGGTATAGAAGAATTATGTAGGAGGAAGGTATATGGTATATGAGTGTGTGTGTTAAGGGTAGGTAGAAATATGGTGATATATAGAAGAAAGAGAGAGGATGTTGTAAAAATTAGCTGTATCCTTGCGAACAAGCAAGGAGAAAAAAGAGGAGGGTAGGTATGTCAAGCAGGCAGTAGATATAGCAGTTTCAGAATGTAAAGAGATTTATGTAAAAGAAGGGTTAATAGGTGGTTTAGGGGAGATTTAAGGGATAAATTACATAGAAAATGCAGAGCCTAAGGACTTAGAAGGGAGTTATGGTAAGAGTACAGAAGTGAGAGGACTTTGAGTAGTGTGGATGGGTTTGGGGAGGTTTGTGTATATGGAAGGTGTAATAAATTAATTGTATGTTGAATGTGATATGTGAGGGGTTGAGTGGGGGTGAAGTTAAGTCAAGTATGAAGGAAATGGAAGAGGGGTGAGTGGGAATTGGGGGTAGGGTAGGGGAGCAAAGTGATCCTGAGTAGAGTGAGGACAAATGGAGCAGGGCTGCACCCATAACCAGAGAATATGGTGGGCCAGTAATCAGAAAAAAAGTCTACTTGTAGGGAGTCTGTGTGGTGAGTATTTTATTGAAGCAGATTGTGCTTTTGCAATGAGTATGAACTATTTAAACCAGATTACAATAATACAGCGAGGAAGGGTTTTAATGCGGTGAATACAAACTTGGTGTATTTTTAAATTTTTATAGGTGTTTGTTTTACTAGAGGAATGGATTTCACTTATGATACATATAGACAGACAATAAATTAATATGGCCAATGGCCTAATAGAGGTGGGGTAAAAGTCACTAGGACTCTATAGCTGTAATAGCCACACTACAATACTTGCTTGTTTAATTAAGAAAGACAGGCTACAGAAGCAAACAGAACCTACACAAAATGAATGTTCTCACAGTGCAGCATTAGCTATTGGGCTTTTGTTAATGAAGAGTCTCTTTGTAGAACTGTGCTGAAACTTTTTTTCTCCCACCCTATTGCTGTTGTCCTTTTAAAGTTGGTAAAACTGGTCTAACAGCTTTTGTGTTATCTGATTGTCTCAAGGCTTGCTGGTATAAAAATATTCCGTTTTTGTAAATTCCTGCATATCATTGCTAGAATCTCCTTGTGTTTTAGACTGAGAGTGCTTGTCAAACAATCTGGAAATATAGAGTAGATAAGTTTATTGTTTGGCACTTTGTTCAGAGTTCTGCACTGTTTTTATTTTTGCTTGACTGAATTATTTATATATTTGCTGGCATTGTTTTCTGATCTGTGCTGAAACATTTTTTCTCCCACCCTATTGCTGTTGTGTTCTTAAAGTTGGTAAAGATGGTCTAACAGCTTTTGTGTTATCTGATTGACTCAAGGCTTGCTGGTATAAAAATATTCCCTTTTTGCAAATTCCTGCATATCATTGCTAGAATCTCCTTGTGTTCTAAGTGAGAGTGCTTCTCAAAAATCTGGAAATATGGAGCTGATAAGTATATTTTTTGGCACTTTGTTCAGAGTTCTGCACTGTCTTTATTTTTTTTTTGACTGAATTATTTATATATTTGCTGGCATTGTTTTCTGATCTGTGCTGAAACATTTTTTCTCCCACCCTCACACTCTACTGGTGCTGCTGTGTTCTTAAAGTTGGTGGCTCTTGCAGTTCCCACCCCTACTGTAAATTTGATCTGGGACACTCCTCCCAGTCCCATCTCTTTAGCTCATTTTACCTAACACAGAGATAATTTGGGAAGACCAAACTCCTTAGTCCCTTAACCTTGAATTATCTTCTGTTCCTGCTCTCTCCCTTTTTTACTTTATTACAAAAAAGGCATTTTATTCAGGTGCTTATATTTTTCTAATTTGTGTTTCTTCCTACTACTCTTGTTACTTCATTTTGCTTTGATTTTTCCTGCTACTTGCTGCCTGTTCTCTAAAGTTTTCAACTGCATCTTTTCTGTTGCATTTATTACTGCCTGTTTATAGCCTGTCTAAATTAAGTGTTATTCCTAAGTGTTATTCTAAGCTCTTAGTTTTGGTTTAAGCATTTGGGCTTTAGGCCCACCCTTTTGCTCTCCCTGGCCTTTTTCCCTCAGATTCTGACAAATATGGATGACAATTTCCTACAGTTTCTATTGCCAGTCTGGTTGATATGGGCATCCTGAGACAGTGTAGCAACTCCCACATATACATGGACAACCATCTACTACTACCACCTAGGAACACAATTTGAGAGAGATACAATTATATTAGGAACCTAGAGTCCAAGCTCTCTCTCCTTCAAGCCAGTATATCTGGCACTGAAAGGGTTGTCAACACAATCACTACACCTCAAACACCACCCACACCTACACAACACACACCTACATATGTAGAGGTCCTCCACATATACCCAAACAAAGGAGACCTCTGAGGCAAAAACACAAAAGATCTCCACAGCCCTCCACACCACATACCACACATAGTCCACACACCTGTGGATCACAACCACTAAGGCTTCACCATAAACCCAACATATTAGTCATAGGAGACTCTATTGTGAGACACACATATGTGCCTCTCACTAGGCTGTATAAGGAGAAAGTCATGGTTAGCTGTCTGTCAGGTGCCAGAATCCACCATATCACACATGCACTCAAGTCTCTCAACAACAGATACTGTTATGACTCTGTCATAGACTATGTTGGCGTGAATGATTTCAGATGTACCTCTCTGAACTATATGAAGAGAGACATGATTGAGCTCGCTGATTATGTGTCCCAAGCAGGTATGTCCCTAGCCTTAAGCAGAATTCTGCCATCACCCAGAATGATGCCTCAGTACAAACAGAACATGATTGACTTTAACAATTGGCTTAGTTTCTGGTGTCATTCCAGGGGAATCCAGTACCTGACAGCCTGGGAAGATATGATCGGCAGACCATGATGCTTTGTCAGAGATGGCCTGTATCTGTCTCATCTGGGCTTCAGGCTTCTGGCAAAGGCTCTTGCCTCCCCTATAGTGTCTTTTTTAGGAAAAGTGATGAGGTTAAAACTACTAACATAAACATTTCAACAAAACACAAATTAGAGGTCATGCTGCTAAACACTAGGAGTCTAAACATGAAACTGCACTCACTGCAAGCATCCCTCACCCTGGAAAATGTTGACATCAGTGGAGTCACAGAAACCTGGTTCAAAGCTGCAGAGAGAACCCCAGCCTTACCTGGTTACTCATCCTATCATACATTCAGACCCCAAACTGTGGGCAGTAAAGCCAAAGGAGGTGGAGTTTCAATATACATTAAAGACATACACACCTCCAGGCTGATCAAACAGTATGACGCACAGGAGACAGTCTAGGTGCAGTTAATCATTGACAAGAACCCTATTCAAATCATAACTATCTACTGGCCCCCAAATCTGACTCAATATGCCCAATCTGCCTATTTCGTCCTGTTTGAATCTATCAAGATTCAACCCTTTACCCTGATCCCGGGTGACTTTAACTTCCCAAACATAGACTGGAAGAACTACTCATGCTATAACACCAATGCCCAGAGATTCCTTGATTTTGTCAATGCAAATGCCTTGAAACAGCTAGTTGATACCCCCACAAGGGGTGATAATATCTTGGACTTGGTATTAACCAACATGAGTAACCACTGCAGCATCCCTACAGTATCATCCTCCCTGATAAGATCCGACCACAAAGAGGTCACTTTCAAAGTCACCATCTCCCCCAACCCCCCTCTAGATAGGATCAGACATAAAAACTTCTCCAAAGCTGATTTCAGCCTCCTGAGGGATGGTATAAATAGCTTCACAGCCCCTTCTCCCTCTGTAGGAACTGGCACCAATATCTAAAACTACACCAAAGCACAATGTGAGCACTTATATAGATGATTGGAATCAAGAATACCTGACAGGACTAAATCATCCTCCACAAGGAAGAGCAAACCTGTCTGGTGGACATCTGCAATAAATAAACTACATAACAAATGGAAAAAAATTGCTGTTCAAGACCAAGAAGAAGCAGGTGCCCAACTGGAAGCAATGTCTCCTTTGCCTGAGCAAGCAAATAGGAGCACTAGTGAAATCATCCAAAGCAAACTTTGAGTCCAAATTGGCCACATCTACTAGAGACAATCATAAGGCCTTCTTCACATATGTCTGCAACCTCAAAGGAAGAGCCCAGATCTGTTCAGAACTGGCGGTCAAGGACACCACATATACAAATGCCGTAAATACAGCAAACTTGCTGACTGACTGATTCAGCAAAAACTTTATCCCTCTGTCCCTCCCATCAGTAAATCAGGACATCCCCATTACCTGCCCCCCTCCCCTTATACCTAGGGAACAGGCCATCACTGCTCTCTCAAAGGCACAAAATACAGCCTCCATGGGTCCCAATAACATGCCAGGCTGCATCCTACGTGAACTCAGGCAGGAACTTGCAGCACCATTAGGCACCTTATTCAACCAAAGCCTGAGTACTGGCTTCATCCCAGCTGAGTGGAGGACAGCTACAGTCATCCCTTTACACAAAGGCAGACTGTCCACCGATCTGGGAAATTATAGACCCATCAGCCTAACTAGCCTGATCTGCAAGGCCATGGAACGGATTATCATGGACCTCGTTAACAAGGAAATTGGCAACCTCCAAACACTTGATCCCACACAGTTTGATCCCACTTCATCAAGGGGAGGTCATATCTGCTAAATTTGATCAACTTCTTTGAGATAGTCACCAAAGCTATGGACGAGGGGAAGATGGTGCACACCAACTACCTTGACCTGGCCAAAGCCTTTGACACTATTCCCCACTCGAGCATAACAGATAAACTCTCTCAACAAGGCATCAGTCTATATGTTACCAGATGGGTAGCAAACTGGCTCACTGATAGAACCCATGTAGTCAAAATAGGGGAAGCCAACTCAAGCAGTAGACCTGTAACAAGCGGCATACCCCAGGGTTTGGTCTTGGGGCCTCTGTTATTTGGGATATACTTTTCTGAGGTGCAGGAAAACCAGTGAGCTATGGCTGACCAAGTTTGCAGATGACTGCAAGCTGGGTACTGTCATCAATTCTTCTAGTGATGTGGAGATCCTCCAAGAGGGTCTCACTCAGACAAATGACTAGTGCCAGAAACATGGCCTTAAGCTGAATACCAAAAAATGCATCATCATCCCTTTTGGGGAGAGTGACATCCCCACAAATTATCACATTAATAACAGCATCCTAAGCACTCAATCAGTCGTGAGGGATTTGGGCACCCAGGTTGATAGCAACCTGACTTTTGACCACCATGTTGCTTCCATTGTACGGCAAACCTTCTACATGGCCCACTTTATAAGTAAAGGTATCTCATACAGGGACATGGAAGTCATAAAATCCCTGTAGTCTTCCCTTATAAGGCCCACTACTGAGTACAATGCCCCTATTCACATGTACCTCACAAAGCACATGCAGCAGCTGGAGAGACCAAAGAGGTTCCTCACCAGGAGAATCCAGGGCCTCAAACATCTACCATATACAGATAGTTTAAAAGCCCTATCCCTCTACTGGGTTTCATCCAGACTCCTCAGAGGTGACCTCTATCTAGCATACAAGGCAATCATGGACCCCACCTTGATGGGACTGCTGCATATCTGCAAGTCAAGCTCCACTTGAGTAACTTACATGCGTGGCCTCAACCTGGTCTGTGACATCAACAAGGCTTGTTGGCGGAACAGATTTGTGTCCCAGAGACTCCCCATCTATGGAATAGACTCCCTCTCCACATCAAGTAGAGTACCTCTTTACCCCTTTTTAAGAGCAACCTGGACAACTGGATGGGAAACAGAAAATATACTACTGGGATTCCACCCATGTCCCTGCTGATTTGTCTAAACATGGGCTAAACTCTTGGCTAGGCTTATAAGGGTCTCAGGGCCAATAGCCTAGTAGCCTCCTATGATCATATGATCCTATGAACATAGTACATGTCTGTCGTTTTAAGGGTAGTAATTTTCCTTCTTGCTTTGCATAGGGGATACAGTCTGGAACAGAAGGCAGAAGAAAAAAACAGAGGAAAAAGTAAAAGGAAATTAGTTAAGGCTCATTCAAAAATATTATAAGGGAAGAGAGGGTTAAAGTTAATGACATATGAATGCCATAGAACAAATTGGTTTGAAAGAGTATAGACCCACTACAGAGCCTCTGTGTCAGCTTGCAGTGATTTTATACATAAAACTAGGAAGGCCAGTCCAGAGCTTGAAGCTACACTGTGTCCTGTTAAATCCTACCCAAGATTATAAGAGCTCAGGCTATAGCTGAAACAGACTATACAGTAATTGTACAAATACAGTACCTGTTACACTCTACAGAATTACAAATGCATTGCTTTTAAGTGACTTAAAAGTTGAATACAGACTGTAGCATACTAGCAGCTAACTACATAGTGGGTCTCACTATGAATGCTATCAAAAGCACACAGTCAATTCATATTACTAAAAACATTTGGCACTAGCATGGAAAGAGTGCAACATTCACTAGGACTAAAATTTCCATTTCCAACATTTGCTGAAATTAGAGAATCTACAAGTTCCAGAAGCTATGCATTTCTAATTGATCCACTATGCAGACATACTGCTAAAACAGCAGCTGTAGCAAAACAGCAAAAAATGACTCTATGCATGGAACACATATTAAAACTGAAAGAGATCACAACTCCTTGCATAGTCTATGCATCGAAAAGCATGATCTAGAAGGGTACTACAACTCATGGGAGTCGAAACTAGTGTTATCACCTTTTCAAATTCTCAAAGTTAGACATTTGTTTTACGGAAATGTGAGATTTTGTAGGACAAATCATACCTACAACCAGAACAATGAAATGAACTTCACTTTTTTTCCAGAATAAGTTGATTGTTGTAGAATTTTAGCTAATTATACTGTTTGTATCTTATTAAGGTGTTTCTGATCTACAATAATTGCTTAATGCAACAGTCAGAGGAAAGTAAGAACATATTTCTTGTCCTAAAATCTCAGGATATTTGTATTTCTTCAAGTTTTTTTTTTATGCAGGCCACAACTGCTCAGAAAGTATGATGTGTAAAGAGGGAAATATGTTAACCTTAGTTGATACATAGTGATGACAAACTGAGTAGAGCCTGTTTAAGGGAGTTTAAAGAAGAACAACTGTTAGAACCAGATCAGGAAGTTCTGTGGGTCATCACACAAATATTAGTGACTGCTGAGAACCTGCATGAAACTGAATGTTGCTATCAGAGACGGCACAGAAATGCAGTTGATGTGTAAAGTCATATCATATAGACAGATGGAGTGAAACAACTTCATCCACTAATCAAACCATAGTATACATTTACAGCCAAATTATTCTGCACGCAAGATCTCTTATCCAAAGGTGATAAGTCAGCAATCTGTCTCAATTAAGGAATCAAATCTGGCTGAAAGTATATGGATCATATTTTATGAAAGACTAGATGCAAGGAGTGACCAGAGATGTCATGTATTACTTCTGGGTAGCAGTACAAATAGACCAGTTATTTGTACCATGCATATTAATCAAAATTAGAAAGAGGAACTGATATCTTATGAGATGCAGACACCACCATGGATAAAAGTGCATAATTATTTGTTTCAGCATAACAAACATAATTTTCTATTAAGTGATGGTTACAACTAAAAATACCTGGAAATTATTCAACTCTATGATATGAAATCAGCATCAGTAATTAATGGATTCAAATTCATAATTGCAAGGTATGAAATATTGGAACAGTTGATGTCAGATAATGTTCTGCAACTTGTACGTCTGGAGTTCAGAACGTCTTACATGTGGATTTGAACTGGTTGCACTGAAACCAAAGTCTCCACAGCCCACAGGTGATTTGAATAGCAAAATTCAAACTGTAAAGAATTTACTAAAGAAATGTGATGCAGCAAATCAAATACACTGTTACTTTTTATTGAAGAAGACTGAGATCAAAGTTCCCAACATCATTGTCACTATTGCAACTAGAAAGCAATACGGAAGCAGCAGAACCTTTATAAACAAACTAGTTGAAGAAGAAACTCTTTTAAGACAGAAATGTCAAGAACTTGCCAAAGCTGAAGGAAGGAAAAAAGGTTGCAGTCAGAACTTAGGTCAAAAGTTGAAGGTCTAAGAATCTGTGCCAGGCTACCACCGAAATCCAATACCTTATTTGGTTAAGGGAGATGACGTGTGGTTGTATAGATGCGGGTGGATGTACATAAGTAAAATTCCATAAGTGCTCATATCTGGGAGTTAAATAATTCAGTCAAATAAGAAGCTATCAGAGACTTTAGTCAAAGTGCAAGTGAATCAGCGTTTGGTGATCCTGAAATAAGCAGACCAAGGATCTAGTACAGGATCTACCAGTAATCTGTCTACTGAAGCATTTTTCTGCCTTCCACAATGTTGCTAAACACAGTGGACTACAACTAAAGCAAGATAGTAGTAAACTTATCAAGAAACCATGCTGCTATCTGGACTGTATACAATGTTCTTAAATAAAGTTCATGCTTCTAGATTTTTCTGACATATATCAGTCCCATGATTCACTAGTGGTAGTGTAATAGGTTCATAGGTACATAGGAGGTTACTAGGCTAATGGCCCTAGAGCCCTTACAAGCCTGTTTATTCAGAGTTGCCCTAACTATTGGTAGTTAGGTAAGTGATGTTTGCAGAGGTAAAGTTCTATGGTAGTTAACACTGACTTCCACAGGAGGGACATGGGCACTACCCCAGGAGTGAATTTACCATCACCCATCCATTGATTAGGTTGCGTTTGAAGAGGGTCTGGGAGGGGCTCTGTTTCACATGAATTGGAAGCTTGTTCCAAATGATAAGTGTATACAATCTCTGTATGAATGTATATACAGTGTAGTAGCAGAGGGGCAGTTTACTAATTCTAATAGAAGGGATGTGTTACACTGGATTTGTGAAATAGTATAGCTTTAAGGTTCTGAAATAAGGTGGGGTGTGACTCATGTACAGGGAGGCGGGGGGTTCAGCATCTGTGAGCAGAAGTTCAAAGAAGTGGTTCTACTTCTGTGTTTGTGCCTCATGTTTCATAAGTCCTGTATGTCCGAACCTTACCTATTAACATCTTGAGTCTATTCATACAGATGCGACACATGGCTTTGGTACAGGCTGCCAGTCATACAGCTACATTTCATAGGGTTATGATCATCCATGTGCATGCAATATCTGCTTGATTATTTTGTATCTGATGTGTTTTAAATGGTGGTGGCAGTATTTCTAATGTGGCTGTCTGATCTGGAAGCTTTCTAACTGATATCATCTAAGTGAAGGAATAAAAAAGAGATAAATAAATTCTGCAAGTGATTAGGAGGGCCAATACTATTTACTATGGGAAGAAATGCGAAGAAAACCAGAAGTGTCAATATGATTAACAACTGATTGAGAAACTACCATGGTTCTGGCAGAAGCTCCCTACCACTTCCTGTTAAAACTTTATAACATATGGTCCTGAATGCCTATATATAAGCATTTTTCCTATTGTCAGACCCAGTACTTTTCCCTATACATTTACAGATTACCTTTTTATATCTTAAATATGTCCAAATGAATCCTTCCCTGTTGGTAATCAAGTAATATTCAACGTGTTTCATGATATTAGAAATGAAGCAAAACAAAACCTCCAATGTTAATTAAGTCATTGTTAGGAGCAGAACAATACCTGGCAACATTAAAAGATTTTTAATTTGTAGTATTGATTTGTTTGGTTTACATTTTGCTTACTGGCACTAAGTTAACAAAATGTTACTACCTTCAGCACTAACAGTCTGATTGCAGTACTGCCATTTTTGTTATTGTACTTGGGTTATTTCTTTATAGCTCTGCCTTTTTTTGCCCTCAGAATATAAGAACAATACACACAACCAAGGTTAAAACAAGAATATTTATGCATCTTTTTATTTATTTATTTACTGGGATGATTTAATTTGGCCATACAGGACTGTTTTTTCAGAAGAGGCCTGGGGAGAAAAGCTCCATTTGAAAACATAAAACATAAACTGTACTAGCTTTGATATATCTTAGCTGTCCTCAAATGTTTATCTGTCCTATGATAAAAAGACTCAGTAAAGGTTGCAAAGAGAAATGCTATATTACTTGCAGGCATTTTTGAATGTCACTATTAATATTGTTCTTAAGCCAACAGCATCATCAGTGTATTGGGTTGTGTGGTGAAGCTGGGTCAGATGTGTCATGTAACAGAGGGAAATCAGGTGACAGAGGCACGACTGTATCCTTGTTTGTGTTCATTCTTAAAATGGCTGCAACCTTGTCTAAGTTCCTGCATCCTCATGCTGCATGTCTATATGTTTAAATATTTAAGGATGCCATTTTTGTCATATTTTTGTATGAATAAAAATTTGTCCTCAGTTGTATGAGTTTTTTTCCTTACCTATTACTTTTTTAATTTTGTCTCTTGTATTTACAGTGAGATAATTCAGATCATTATAGTCACAACAATTTAAATACTGAGCACAAAATACTAGAGCAGATGTTGCATATAACCACATGAAATATGGATGCATGACTTGCAAGTTCCATAATAAAATTTATCCAAGTATGGAGAGGGCATAGCAAGCCACACTATCATATGTGTATGTACATCAGCCACCAGGGGAGGGGTTAAGGGGCATAATGCAAAAAATAAATAAATAAATAAATAAAAAATAAAATAATCTAAGGTGGGTGCCAGCACATACTCAGCTCTATTGTTACCACTAATGGGGGAATAAATAGGTCAATAGGTTGGCCAGAAAGGATGTAAGCCTGGATGGTCATGTAAGTAGAGGGGATAAACTAGAATATATAAAAAATACATTACTTTAGTTACATAAATGATCTTACTTTTGTTTATAAAGGAAAAACTTAAGAGCTTATTAATTTTTATGTATGAACTGATAATATCAGCTCTAACTTTAATTTCCCTTAAATATTTGATGGCTGTAGTGTAACTTGGTTTGATTTAGAGTTAAAATGTGTTGAAGAACAAGTTCCATCAAAGTAACTTCTTGACATTTATCAGTGTTACAATGTGTCACGATGTTACAAGGTTTTATTCTTAAAGTTAAATGTATCTTTGCTATTTAGTTAATTTGTAAGAGCTCAAATAGACATCAAAAATCCATTAGTAAAAACATATGGTAAATATAGGAGGTTTGGTACATAACTTCTCCATAAGGAATGTAAAGACTAGGGAATCAGGCAAATTACATTTTATTAAAGGCAATGTATTGTCCAATAAAGCTGTTACCAGTATTTTACACAATTACTGCATCTCATAAGGAGATTTAACACCTTCTTAATTTAATGAAAAGATAGTAGTATCCTTTTCATGTGTTTAAAAGAAATGTAACTCTCTTGTTCGTAGTCACTTTGTAAGATCTCAATCTACTTGCACACCTGATTTATTTTGCAAAGGTATAAATCCCTCTGAATATTATAACGTATGTCCTTATATGTTCAGAAACCCACTGCCATCAACAATAAACATTTTGCTGTATAAGGATATATCCAACTGTAGCATAAAATGTGTGGTTTATGCTTTATTTAGCCCATGCAAGTTAGGATGTATTATAGAAAAAAAGGGAAAGTCTCAACACAAAGTTACAGGAGCATATTAGAAAAATTTAACACAGAAATTGGAATAGCCCACTTGCTGCCCATTATGTAGAATATGATAATGTGAGTGTATCTAGACTGAAATATACAGTATTAGAATGTCTTAAACAGGGCCTGAATGTTAAGGACATACAGACAGAAAAAAGATGTATCTATTCTAAAGTATAAAACAATGAATTATTATGGAAGTGCTTAACTAAGTTATTGCTTAGTTAAGTTGTACTATTTTTAAAATGTGATTTTTTGTGATGCTTTTTTCTTTTTTAAAATGGACTGGTTACCCAAGACACTAGATTTATGTTATCTGTATGTGACCTTACTAAGGGCATACTTAGAACTTCTCTGAAACATTCCTCTGTGATCACCTTTTATATCAGTTCTCTATATTGTGGGTTGTCAAAACCACAAACACTTGTGCTGTGTGGATGACAACGCATTTCAGAGGACTTTTCAGTTTTCTCCACTGTAGTAAAGCCATAGTGGGCTTGTACCCTGCAAAAATCAGTTATTTTATTTGTTTATACTATCATGAGTTACACTTTTAATATTTAAAAAAAAATGATGGTGTAATAATTAGACAACAAGTCAACAGAACAAGTTAGATCAGACAAAAGAAATCCCTACTCCAAAATCCAATCAAAACACAAAACTAACCCACAAAAATTCTGGGCAGCCATCAATGAAATCATGCAGCCAGGAAAAATCAGTACACCACCCTGAAATATTGATACCACCACCGATAATATTACCACTCAGATTAACCAATACTTCACTAATTCGATTCTAAAACTGAGTAACACCAATTCCCCCACAACATATGCAAATCTCAATGACTAAACAACAGACCACAATTGCTTCTCCCTACAACCAGTCCCAACCAACACAATTTATAAATACTTGAGAAAACTAAAATCCACAACCCTGGCAGCCTATAGAATACCAGCAGAATACCTCAAAATTGCAACCAAAGCTATCTCATATCCTATCTCCCTACTAATTAATAGGTCAGTCTCAGAATAATATATCCGAACCCTTTGGAAATTTCACATATAATACCACTTCACAAAGGCAGTAATGCAACTGAACTAACTACCGATCAATGACATTTTATCCTGTGTCAGAAATCCTAGAGAAATGCATACAGTCCCAAATTTAGGGTTGGGAGGGTGGCCTAATGGTTACAGTGTTTGCCTTACAAACACAAAGTGCAGGGTTTGAGTCTCACAAGGGATAATTGGCTAAGCTTAAAATGGCTCGCAAGGGCAGTTAGCTTAGTACTAACCTATGAACCTATGAACCTATTCTAAACTATCTCCTAACTAACAATCTTTTGGCTAATACACAACATAATTTTCGCCCCAATAACAGTACCACCACAGCCTTTATTAGCTTTACCAACACTGTAAATCAGCAATGGAACAATGGTAACCTAGTATCCACTATCTTTCTAGAGCTGTCCAAGGCTTTCAACATGGTCTCACATGCCAAAGTCCTAAATGTACTCTCAAAACTCAACCTAAGCAACACCACAACATCATGGTTCAATCTATCCAACTGCCAACAGGCCATAAAATGGCAAAATTCCTTATCCCATCTTCTCCCTGTAACCTTAGGTGTCCCGCAAGGATCCATCCTTGGTCCTGTACTCTTCAGCATATTTACCAATGATCTCCACAAAGCCATCCTCCATGCCAGCCTGGTCTAATATGCTGATGACTCCACCTTAATCTGCTCTGCCCCCTCTCTCCAACTATTGGAGAAAATTACCCAATAATCCTTTACTACCATTGAATCTTGGTTAGCTGACTCTCAGCTAATACTCAACCCTGAAAAACACATCTAACGTTATTTTTATCCCACAAAAGCCACAGACCCTATTTCCCTCTTTAAAATAATCTCTTCTGACAATACTCCCATCACACAGACCAAACTACTAGGAGCTATCATAGAGTACAATTTGAAATTCAACAAGCATATAGCACAAACAATAACAAAAGTACACAAAAAATCGGAACCCTTTACAGATGCAAAAACTACCTTACCAGAAACAGTAAAGCCATCATTGCAATAACCCACCTAATTTCTACATTACTCTATGCTTCTCCCTTACTAATTAATCTAAATAAAGGTGACTTAAAGAAACTAAGCATCTGCTACAACAAAATTGCAAAGTTTGTCACCAACTCAGCCTTAAGGATCCATCATTGTCTAGCCCTCAGACAATTATCCTGGCTGGAATTACCAAACTTACTTACCTTTAACCAGCTTACAATTGCCCACCAAATCCTACATCAACCCCCCCCCCCAAAAAAAAAACAGCCCTACAAGGCGTACTAAATCACTATACAATCAAGCATCTACTAAGACCCACCAGCAAAGCGCTAGTTGAAATAACCAGAAGCAGGAATGGCTCAGGTGACTCCCTCTACTCCAGAGCTGTTGCTAAAATATGGAGTACCCTTTCTCTGGATATCAGGATCTTAGACAGTAAGCTTAACTTTGAAGACTGTCTTTGGTCCTGCTTAGCCAGCTCTTGTAAATACACTTGCACAGACCCAGGATAACCTCCCACCAAAGTAAATACTACACCTTAGTCCACATATACTCCCTGCTATCATAACACAGACATCCCTGCTGTGTCCTCCTCTTCTAACACAGCACACCTACCTCTTCTTCGAATGTTAAACCTTCTATTCTATCCTTCTAGTTCAAGCTCACCCCAAAGTGTACTAATCAGTTATTTCTTCTACTGGATCATTACCTCACATATTGCTCTATGGTATACACTCAGAAACTCCCAAAGTCTACATTGGCACTGTACCAAATACTTATTTCTGTACAACTATCTGTATGTAATACCGACCTATTTGTAATGGAAATTATAGAATAACAGCTATATCCATTTTACTGTCCTCTCCTCAATTTTTATGCATATTGTTTTTAATCATATTGTTTTATTTCAGCTGAGCTAGTAATGTAAAGTACTGATAACAGGTATATCCATGTTATGTTTTCTACTCAAGGTTTTTATGTGTACTGTTTTCAAAACTGCTGATTGTATCTTAATGGAGCTTTTCTCCCCGGGCCTCCACTGAAAATGGGCTTCTTGCCCAGTCAGACTCTCCTGGTAAACAAATGTAAAATAAAACGTAAAATAAATACATTTATAAAGTTGTTTTTTACTATAAATTTTTTATTTTGTTGTTTTATTATTTTATTGTTTTATTTTATCATTATTGCATCACTTTGCTGTCCCCAGTATGCTGGTCCCACTACATTCATAGAACAGAAGCTATAGAATAGCTCCAAAACTATGTGGGTAGCTTGTACCACCGCTGACACAGCCAGATGGGTGACTGTAACATGAACCTATGAACCTATGACAGGATTCCAAAGGATGTGATGGCAATCATAGAATATGGAGTCTTGAAGAGCTTCAAATAAACACCTAGCCCCCCAGAAATGGTTAATGAGTGCCAGAGCTGTAACTAGGGTGGGGCAAAGGGATCAGCTGTCCCTGGAGTAAGGTATTACAGGTCTAGATTGGCAGGTGCTGATGGTGTGGGTCTGCAGTCCTGGCATTGTCTTATGAAGTCACAAGGATATTAAACCTTCTTAAATGAATGTAGATACTGCATTTGTGATCACAACCGAAGTGTTTTTTTTTTTGCACACCATCAAAGTGTATAAGGTTTGGTTCTTTGCTTAACAATAGCAGTTGTACTGCAGGGATTAATAAAACCATCAAGTTTAAAATAAAACAACTTCCATTCTTTTTCTGGATTAATTGAACTCATTGTGTCATATAAGATGTGCATCAGTGTTAAGGCTGTATGGCTCTCTAATGATGCTGACTCCAAGACTTCTGGATCCAGCACTTTGTTTCCAGCCCACAAATCCAATTATTTCTTAAAGAATTCTAAGGTGTTGCTGTTGCTAATTTGAAGTGGTAATTTATTCCATAATCTCACCAATCTTTGAATTATGTCAGAGTGATGTAATTGTGTCCTCAAAGTACCTAAATCAAACTTTATAGCTTGACGTCCCAATGTTAAACTACAGTTTAAACATTTTATACCCAAGATGGCTTGTTAACTGGAGTCAGGAAAGACTTAGTAAACAAATATTAATTTACCATGGATGTAACGATAATGAATAATAAATAAATTCAGGTATGTGCATCTACTACTGTAAGTGTAATCTTTCTGAAGTAAAATCCTCTTGGCAGATTGTCTTTGTACTCTCTCAAGGTGATTCAACTGACCTGCATTGTGTACACAAAAAATGGTACTGTATTCTAAAACTGCCCTAATATATGTTTTACATAGTAACATAGTAACATACACACATTTAATTTCTTGTGCTAAGATTTGTAAGCATGTATCCATTTGATGTACAGTTGTACTACTCATCAGCTCATGTGTTTTAAAGGACAGATGATCAGTCATGGCTATTCCTACGTTGTTGTATTTGATTATCTCCTTTAGTGGATGTTCTAGTAGATACATAGGCAAATGAACTGCAGTCTTTATAAAATACATTATGTTATGTCATATCAGTCACAGGATCATAAATCTGATATTATTTTGTTCTAGTCTGCTTTATAGTATTTGCTGAGGAAATTATCAAAGTGCTTTGTATTAATATTATAAAATAAAGCTCCCAAACCGATAAAACAACCAGTGAAAAAAACAAAATGTACTAAGAAAAAACAACAACACTGGTTGTAACTAGGCTAAAAACAAAAGCATTTAATGGAGTAAGCACTTTCATGGATATACTGCTTCTTCAGACTACAATCAAACAAACAATATTATGCCTTTCAATATATAGACCCTCTGCCATTAGTGTATCACATCCAGCAACAAGATGTGCAACTGTTTCCAGTTCTGTTTTACAGAACATGCATTTGTCTGTTTCTCCCACATGCTCAATGGACTTTGTAAACCAACATGTACGTAGTCCACAATCCTGGGACATCAATATTACCCTTTCATCTTTCTCTTTAAATTCACCTTTCCTTAACCATTCCTACATCAATTCCTGATCTAAACAAGGTTTGTACTTGCTACAAATGTTTTGTCTTTTCCACATTTCTTGCCTTCTCATTTGATCATTATGCTTATATTCTTTCTTTTGTTTATTGGCATATTCAGTTGCAATGTGATTTTTGTCTACTTCTAGTTTGAGCAGAGAAGTCATCTTAGACTTTTTCCTCCTGATGTTTTAAAACTTTCACTATGTTTGGATCTGTGAGATCAGCAGATATATATGCAGTCCCACAACTGCAGATCTATACATGTAATCAGTTAGAAGGAGGCCCATACCTCCTTCAGAACGGGGAATATATAATCTTGGCATACAATGATTTTTATATATCATTTGGTAAGCATGGAGCATTTTCTTGTTCTCCTGGCCAACTGATCCACTACATTTTTGGGCCAATCAATCACCCCAAAACTGTAAGTTAGAGCAGGAAGATCAAATTGGTTTACAGCTTGGACTTTATTTCTAGATATCAGGGCTGTTTTCATGAAGTTATGGGAAAGAGTAGTGGAAGCTAGGTTAAGAAGGGAGGTGATGGTTAGGGATCAGCAGTATGGTTTCATGCCAGGAAAGAGCACTACAGATGCAGTGTTTGCTCTGAGAGTGTTAATGGAGAAAAATAAAGAAGGTCAGAAGGAGTTGCATTGTGTCTTTGTGGACTTAGAGAAAGCATATGACAGGGTGCCTAGACAGGAGTTGTGGTATGGTATGAGGAAGTCAGGAGTGGCAGAGAAGTATTTAAGAGTGGTAAACGATATGTACGAGGGTAGTGTGACAGTGTTGAGGTCTGTGGTGGGAGTGATGGATGCGTTTAAGGTGGAGGTGGGATTACATCAAGGATCAGCTCTGAGCCCTTTCTTATTTGCAGTGGTGATAGACAGGTTGACAGATGAGATCAGGCAGGAGGCCCCGTGGACTATGATGCTTGCAGATGACATTGTAATCTGTAGTGAGAGTAGGGATAAGGTTGATGAGACCCTGGAGAGGTGGAGATATGCTCTAGAGAGGAGAGGAATGAAGATCAGCAGGACTATGACAGAATATGTGTGTGTGAATGAGAGGGAGGATAGTGGAATGGTGAGGATGCAGGGAGTAGAGTTGGCAAAGGTGGATGAGTTTAAATACTTGGGAGCAACAGTTCAGAGTAATGGTGAGTGTGGAAGAGAGGTGAAGAAGAGAGTACAGGCAGGATGGAATGGGTGGAGAAGAGTGTCAAGAGTGATTTGTGATAGACGAGTACCAGTAAGAATGAAAGGGAAGGTCTACAAGAGGGTAGTGAGACCAGCTATGTTATATGGGTTGGAGACGGTGGCATTGACAAAAAGGCAAGAGTCAGAGCTGGACGTGGCAGAGTTAAAGATGTTAAGATTTGCACTCGGTATGACGAGGATGGACAGGATTAGGAATCAGTATATTACAGGGTCAGCTCAGGTAGGACAGTTTGGAGACAAAGCCAGAGGGGCGAGATTGCATTGGTTTAGACATGTGCTGAGGAGGGATGCTGGGTATATTGGGAAAAGGATGCTACGGATGGAGCTGCCAGGTAAGAGGAAAAGAGGAAGGCCTAAGATAAGGGTTATGGATGTGGTTAGAGAGGACATGCAGGGTGTTGGTGTGACAGAGCAAGATGCCGAGGACAGGAAGAAATGGAAACAGATGATCCACTGTGGCGACCCCTAATGGGAATAGCGGAAAGAGGAGAAGAAGAAGAAGGGCTGTTTTCAATATTAGTTTTAGTCTTCTAAAATATTCTTTACTGAGTTTGTTTGCATTAGTTCATGTTTATGGTTGATCCTTAATTAATTCCCAAATATTTATGCATTTATATTACGCTGTTGAAAACTCAAACTGTCAACAACGTAATAATCGACACGAAAATGTTGAAACCCCTGAACATCGAACACACACACAAAAAAAAACCCCCACCCAAACACAAATTGCTCTATGCAGGGGGGCAAGCCCCCCTGCACCCCCCACACCCCTCGCTACTTAAATATACCAACTCTGAGATCGCACTACATTGCAGTAAACAGAAATCTCCCCTTACGGAGATTTCCATTTACATGTGCGATGACTTTCGCTTTCGACATTTTGGTGCCGACAATATGAGCTTCGATATTGTCGGCCTTCGTCAGGGTGAAGTAGACCCATATTTATACACTCCATCCTGCTCAACTTCCTATATATTACATTCCTGCCCCAGGTTTATATCTTCTTGGTGCTGCAGCTTTCCTCCTTTAAATTTTGCTTTTGAACATTTATCTAGACCGAATGACATTTTATATCATCTGAGAAAGTTTTAACTGCTTGCATTTGTGCTTTCAACTCCTCATCTGATGAACTATACAGTTGTAAGTGATACACAAAAAGAAGATGAGAAGTCTTTACACTTCATTGTTTTCTGGGACCCAAATGACCTAATCTCATAAATAGACAGCTTAATGGGTTAAGAGCAAGTCAAAAGAGCAGCAGTGACAAAGAATCAGTCTGGAATATCTCCCTTTGAATTTTTATGCTAGGGATAATAACTTGCCCTTTATCATGGCTTAGCTGCAAAGTGGTTTGCCACTGTTTCATTGTCACTGTAATCTAATTGATCGATTTATGGTGTATCTTATACATTTGTAAGCACTCCTGTATCCATGAATGTGGGATGTTGGCGTATGCTTTTTTTGTAATCTATCCATGCCATACTTAGATTCTTCCCCTTTTTACAATTCTTCATTATGATTTTATTTAGCAACAAATGATCTTTTGTTTCATATGACTTTCTTTTGTTACCCTTTTGTTCTATTGCCACAACGTTTTTAGGATAGCTTACAGGTTCACTGTTAAGAAGGAGCATTGTTTTTCCTATTGTTAACCAGGTTGGTGGCTGTTTGGGATGCACATATAAGTAGTTCACATCTTTGTATATAGATGTTAATACTTTTAGGCAAAAGTTTGGTATTGCATCAGTGGTTTGGGTTTTCCAGTGAGACGCTTTTCTTAATTTTGTTTTAATTTCATCACATTTCATATCCTGTACATTTGAACTTCTTACTGTTTCTTTTACTTCTTTCCTTGTAGGAAATCTATTATGCTGAGTGTAATAGCATAGTATAATGGTGTCTAAAAAAACTTTATCTTGATATGTCTTTGAATAACTCATTCACTGGAGAATCTAAACCATTGGCCAAAATGGAATAAACATCCTTGAAACATTTGTTCCACTTATAGTGAATATCCTTTTTCTCTTTGTTGGTAACAGAATGACTCCTATAAAAGGTAACATCAGTTCTTTTTTATGAGTACCTATGTAACCTCAGTTATCTCAACCACATCCATATTAACCATAAAGGAAGAATAAAGTATGTTGCTGATAAATGGAAACATTTGCACTATTTTCCACTTAACCTACAATTATGAAAATTGGAGTAGCTGATAATATCAAAGAGTAATATGTTAGAGCCACACTTTACTTCATTAATAAGCATTATATTGAAATTCTTGACAAAGCAACATTCATATACTCACTTGGCTTATTGTTCAAGCTGTAGGTTTACACAGCCAAATCTTAAGACACTTTTCAATATTGGAGGTTAGTTAGAAAAAGTTATTCACATCCCTAAAAAGATTTTACTGCAATTTTTTAACCTAAACATTTGCTATCCCCATACCCAAGATCAACTCCATCTTTTGCAAAGTGTTTTACCCTTTCAAGTATTAGTTACCCAAGAGCAATATACTGAAAACCGTAGGTAGGACATTAACAACTAACCTCACTATTATAAACAAAAGTACACCATAATAAATTATTTGCCATTACAGATGGAAGCAAGTAAACAATAACTGCATTTTAGGCCTTTTAGTTTGACTAAGTGAAATATTTCTTTTACAGTATCCAAAATTGTACTAGTAGGAAACTTTTGATGTTGTCTCTTGCAGCTTATACATAGTAAATAGTAGGCAATTTATAAACAAATATGAACAGTAGTACAAAGTAACATGGGAAATGAGTGACTCAGATCAGGATGCAGCACATCCAACTTGATGTTTGCAGTGAGACAGATAGTGGAGAAGAAGCTAGAGATGAGGCATTCCTAGAATTGGGAAAACATATAACATGATCAAGAAAGCTAACTGAGTAATGCTGCAATAGTTATAAGTCCTAGAATCATTGATACAATTAGTATATGCTATGTACGTGGATCCATTGCCATAAGAATAAACAATGTTCAGACTCATGTTGGGGTTCCCAGTGGGAGTATGTGTGTATCAGGACTCAGTTCTGAACCCACTGTTGATCATACAGGTGAAGGACTATATCAGCAAATGTGTTGGAAGGGATAGATTATCAAATATGCTATATGCAAACAATGTCACATTACAAGCCGAATCTGAACAGGAACTTCATCAAATGATAGGGGACTGGAAGAAAAAAGTGAAATTGCAGGGGCTGAATCTGAATGCAGAAAAGACAGTGGTAATGGCAACAACTTGGCAAAATAAGAAAAAGCTGCAGAGTGAGATTGAAAAGAAAAGTAAAAAAGTAAAATGCAATGTTTGTAACCATATTGTAAGGTTATTGCTGGCCTCATGCTGATGGCTTCATTTACCTGTGACCTACATGTGTTTTTGACCTCTGCAAGCTGCTTTTGGGATGAGTGGAGCTCTTTTCTACACCGACTAGTGCTGCATTAATTTAGTATGGGTACAAGGGGCTTGACTGAATACTGCTGGCTTGTCACGACCAGAAACCTGGTGTAATGATGTCCTGTTAAAAGGACGCCAACAAAAGTGCATCGCTGAATGCCAGATAGCCTCTTAAGGTGGAATAACAATCCCCCTTCAAGCCTTCTGCTTAAAATCATGTTTAGCAGCCATTTTTCTTTCCATTTGTAACTATAAGGGCTCCACACAGCTTTTATATTGTTCTGAAAACTGTTTTGAAAACTGTTCAGCACAAGTTATTGCACAGCATGAACATATTGTAGTTTACTGTGTTAGTCTGTTGAGCACTATATATTGCACTGTTTAGAGATTTTATAATATTACTTTATCATTTACTCCTTGCTTTCTGCTCTTATATTTGGCTCTACTGCTGTATAACCCTGTCCTCTCAAACAGACTAGGGTCACCGATAGCATGCTTAACTCCTGAATGAATGTTTTGTTCTATTTAATGGAGCCTATATTGCCTAACTTGTATTGTTCATAGCATAATGTTTGCTGCTTTCCATTGTTAATCTCCTAAACCCAATCTTCCTCTACATACTTGCTCCAGCCTCATCTAACCATAGCCTTCCTCTACTCCTGTGATTTGTTACACCCTCCCTTCTTCTCTAAACATACCTTACATTCTACCTTTCCCCTCTACATCTGCAATATTAACTAACTCAGTGTTGTCTCCCTCCCCTCTACAATAATCCATCCTGGGTGCTCCCTCCCTGCTTTAAAAGCAAAAGGAATACCTCCGGCCATCACCTGAAGACACCCTGAATTGGCCAGCTTGCCTGGTACTTAGAAAAATACTACTGAGAAGACCCCCAACAAGATTCTGTAAATGTATGTTGCTTTACAATAATTAAATGTAGACTTGATGTACTATCTATAGAGTTAGTCTGCCCTCCCGTGTGCACATTCTAGCAGCCTACCACAGACCGTTTGTCCTCTCCCCCTCCTGTTATCACTACCCTAGAATATATTTAAACCTAAGACTAGTCCAACTATCCCTGCTGTTTGCTATCTCCTTCTACCATTAAGTGGCAGCATCTACCAATATAAATCCTAGATATTCTTTATAATCCCAACAAGTTTTATTTTTTCACAAACAGTTGGTTGTGAGTTAATATCCTTAGACTGTAAATATCTTCTCCCCCCTGCTAAACCACCCTCTATAAAGGCAGCCTGTTCTTTCCCACTCTGTTTGCCCTATGGGCTCATTCTGCTCCCCTACCCTGCTCCCAATTTCCACTCGCCCCCAGTACTCCTAGCTTTATTCCTATCTTACCCCACCCTCTCAGCCTAATTACCCAATACCAGCTTCCCATCATTACTCCTCCCACCTATAGCCATCCTTCTTAAACTCTGTAATCTGTACTCCACCCAATAATTATAGTCCCCTCCTTTTCCCTTAAATCTTTAGAATACCTCCATCACTTTTTAAACCCTTTCTTCTTCATAGCCTTCTCTATTTTCCTAACCACTCATACCACTCTTTCTTTGCTCCAACATGTTCTCCACAAGTTATCCCACCCTCCAGTCCCCCAGCCTCCTCTTTCTGTTCCTACTTCTCTTATACTATGCTACCTCATATTCCACCTATGCTTGTCCAATATCACCTACAAAGACAACTACTATAGAAACCCACCTTCCACCTCACTCTTATTCCCATTTCCACTCTATCTCCTCTTTTCTCATTCAGCCCAACCCTCTGCGCCTATTCCACCCTAAATTCTTCTCCTCTAAAGTCAAGACACTGTCACCTGCTCCAATCTACAATCTACCAAAATTCATGCCTGGCAGACCAATATGGCTAAAGGATATCTCCTTCAACAACCTAGTCCAAGCTGGTGATATCCATCCTAACCCTGGTCCTACAACATTTATTAACAACACTCATTCCTTACATTCTTCCTCCTATCTCAACACCCTAAAGATTTTTACAATTAATGCACAAAGTCTAAACAACAAAGTACACCAATTTCAAGCTTGTTTAAGCAATAACAAATCAGATATCTTAGCTATCTCTGAAACCTGGCTCAAGCCCTTTATCTCTGACTCTGAGATTCTGTCCCCAGGATTTCATTGTCTCAGAAATGACTGACTAAATAAAAAAGGTGGAGGCACTGCCCTAGTCTACTCCAACCTTCTTACCTTAATTCCCCTCCAAATTCCAATTCCTCATTTCCAGAACACTGAACTAACTGCTGGAATTCTAAAACTAAATAAACATAAAAATATATGCATCACTGCCCTATATATTTCACCTGGTAACAATCTCTCTACACTCAAAAATATTCTCCTATGGGCCTCTAATGAAATTAACTATGAAACGTATATCCTTGGTGATGTGAATATTGACTGGAATAAAATCAATTGCCCCTCTCCCTCCCTATCCATTAACCTCTATAACTTCACTCAAATAATCCTCTCCATCACTCGACCTAACAAAATAAACCCTCCCGAATCCACTATAGACTGGATCCTAGTCTCAGATCCAAATAAAATAACCAATTCTGGTACAATTCCCGATACCTTTAGCGACCACCTCCCAGCCTTCATGCATCGCTCAACTATTTCCTTCCCACACCAGCATCAATACATTCAAACTTGTAACCTCAGTAGCTTCAATCCAACTACTTTCTCAAATACTTTCAAATAAATGAACTGGGAAATTCTAAACATCCTTCCTCTTGACAAGGCTATAGAATACTTCAACTCTGTCTTCCTTGATACTTTATACTCACTAGCCCCACTAAGAAACAAAAGGATAAAAACTAAAACTGCTCCTTGGCTATCTAAAGTAACAAAACAGATTATGCATCACAGAGACAAACTATGGAAGCTTTACCAAAACAATAAACTGGCCAATACTTTGCTCCAATATAAACAGCTCTGCAACCATGCAAAATGACTAATCACCAAAGACAAAAAAATCCTACTATATCAAACTTCAGTCCAATAACAATACCCCCCCCACCAAAAAAAAAAAATTGTGGAACTCAATAAACTCACTCCTCAATCCAGGCTACAAGAATAATCCCTGTCCTGACCCAAGTAAATCTGACCTTGAACTAGGCTCTGAATTTAACTCATTTTTCATAAAAACTATTACTACCCTTACCAAGCCATTTCCCAATAATAACCCAACTGCTCTACACTCTCCCCCTTCTAACTCACCTCATCTGTTTGAACTCAAACCCAGCTCCACTAACTTTATAAAAAAACTTTTGTCCAAACTTAAACCTTGCTCTAACGCTCCCGACAATATTCCCTCTTCCTTCCTAAAATGTGCTGCTGATGGCATTGCTCTCCCAATCAGCATCATTATCAACCGATCCAAAAAAGAATCATATGTCCCCAAACTCTGGCACTCAGCTTATATTTTTCCTCTTCATAAAGGAGGCAAAAATACCAGCATCTCAAACTTTTGACCCATTGCTTTGCTCTCCCCAATCTCCAAAATCCCAGAAAAATGCATCCACCTCCAACTTATGCCTTTTCTGACCCAAAACAATCTTCTCACTCCTACCCAGCATGGCTTCCGTCCAGGCTATAGCACAATAACTGCTCTACTCTCTTTCCTAGAAACTGTCAATCAAGCCTGAGATTCAGGACCCTTAGTTTCTACTGTTTTACTAGATCTGTCTAAAGCCTTTGATACTGTTTCCCACAAGCACCTTCTCTGTCATCTCTCAAACCTTAATCTCTCACATAATGCGTTATCCTGGTTCTCCGGCTATCTATCGGACAGATCTCAGGCAGTCAAATGGAAGAACTCCATCTCTTCCTTCCTACACACCCCAACCAGCATACCACAGGGATCCATCCTTGGGCCAATGCTTTCTAACATCTTCATCAATAACTTTCACACTGCTGTTCCTGATGCTAAAATCATTCAATATGCAGATGATTCAACCTTAGTCTGCTCTGCCTCAAACCTCTCTGAATTGCTGACTAAAACCCAAACTGCCTTCTCAACAACTGAACACTGGATGTGCCAAAACCACCTCTCTCTCAGTGCAAATAAATCAGAGACTCTACTATTCCCTCCCACAAAGACCCTCTCCTACAATAAAAACAACTTCAAAGTCTATAGTCAAACCAGCTCACCTATAGAAGTGGTCCCCTCTGCCAAATTACTTGGCATTGCTGTAGATGAACACCTCAAGTTTGATATTCATATTCAACAAAATATTAAGAAAACCCACCAAAAGCTAGGTATGCTGTATAGGAATAATTGCTTTCTCTCCAACTCTACAAGGCAAACTCTGGCCTCGACTTATCTTCTTCCGTCCTTATTATACGGAGCCCCTCTCCTAACCAACCTGTCCTCCTCTATCACCTCTAAACTAGAAAGCTGCTACAACAAAATCTCTAAATTTGCCTCTAAATCTAAAAATACCACCCATCATTTGCTGTGCTACTGCTAAGGCTGCCTTCCTGACTTTGGGAGTGTCTTTGCATGTGGAGCAGTGGAGGATCTAATCTGTTTGTCAGCCATTACAATTATATTGTTTCATTTATTTTTAATTAAAAATCATATGGTATGTCAAGTGGTGGTGTTAACACTGTCCTGGATGGCTTTCTGCACAGCCCTTGTGTCACTGAATTGTGGTGAGTTTTTGTAACTTGTTATTTGTGTAATTTTCAAAGAATCTGTCGGGTATGAGGTGAACATAAAAGGAAGAGACAGGATTTGTTGTGGATTTGTGGATTGCCTGGTCTGTGAGTAGGATGTTGACTGTTTTCTTTGACTAATTGTGCTCCATTTTTTCATAACAGTTTATTTTCAGACTACTCTTTTCATCTTAGCTGATGAATACAGTGTTTTATACACTTATTCGTTCCTTATTTTATTTTATTTGTACTAACTTTGTCCATCTATTATCTCTTATTTTTATGAGCACAATGCTCTGCTGATGAGCACTGCAAGGATATCTTGAAGTGTCTGGGCTAATATGTGACAGACATACACCAAGGAAACTGAAGAGGAAGGTGTTCAAAACAGCAGTCTGACCAGCACTTCCGTATGGCACAGACACCTGGGCAGTGAAGGCACAGTACCCAAAGAAGCAGGAAGTAAAGGAGATTGCGTATCTGAGATGGGCAGCAGAATGCACATTGTGGGACAGATGAAGAAATGAAGACATCAAGACCGAAGCCAGAGAAGCATCAACTGCAAAGAAGTTCAAGGAAAACAAACTGAGTCACATAAGCAGGAAAGCAGACAGTTTAGTAAAGCAGAGTTGAGGGGGAAACAGGAAGAGGCAACAGAAGATGCGGATGTCCAACCAAGAGATCGATGTATTGCATGAGAGAAGATATGCAACAGTTGGACATGACTGTTGAAGATGGTGAGAGGGCATTATTGAGTTGAGAGGTGGTAACAGTTGAATGACACCTCAACTCCATGGAAAATGGGGAAAAAGTGGGATGATGATGGTGAAGAAGACTATAAAAAGGTTATATTTCATGGAACTAACTTGGAAGATGGTATTCTCGTCATTCATGACATTTATAATGTAACTCCTGAACCTTAAACAAGTCACACTTACATGAGCTATACTTATTCTTATTAACATATTATAAAGGTCCCTTTACCATCAATGCTTTTACTAGAATAATAGAAAACAAAGTAGTCTTATTAGCATCAGCTTTTTGAAGGACTACATTTCCATAATTAGTACTGAATATTCCATCAAATACACATAATTAGGTTCTAATTGGGGCAATCATGTCATCTTTTTTATAGGAGCAGAATTTGGTGAGGATTTTGAATCATCATCCATCAGACCTTGTTTGTTTCTAGCTGAGCTGATGTTCTAACACTGGTGAAGGGAGTGGATGAAGTATCTGTAGTAGGTAACATACCTGAATTCTACACAATCACTACTTACCTGTTTAAAAAAGAGTAAGTCAATGTTTGTATATCTTCATAGCTTCAAGCTATTTCATTAGATGTGCGGGGATTCCTTCTGGATTATTGGTGAACATTTAGTGAAGACAGCACTTCCTAAAGAAGCCCCTGTAGCCCCTACCTAGTAAATTTCAATAGGTGTTACCATAGGTTTGTGTTTCTCACCTTAAAGGAATGTGAAAGAAATATTTTTTTAAAAAATTGATGGAATTTTGGACTAAATAAAATGAAAAAAAAGTGAGTTGTACATGAAGCATGTAGCTCAGGACTTTTTTGTAGTTGAATGACAAGTCAACAAGAAAAAGAGCTGAACAAAAAAAATACAATTTAGGACAGCAAGCTCTTTTGTTGTTGTTGTGTCTTTTGGCTTTTCCCAGTTAGGGGTCGCCACAGCGGAACTCCGGTCCGCTAATGATTGGTAGTTAATTTTTACGTGCCAAGTTACCAGCCCTGATGCACAACCTTCAACGAAGGCACGCCAATTCACGCATGTCTCCACACAGAAGACACTCTAGCTGGGAATCTAACCGGACAGCGTCTTACTGTGAGGTGACAATGCTACCACAGCACCACCACCGCAGATTAGGACAGCAATCTCTAAAGCTGTAAAAGCAATAAGAAGGCAAAGGTCAATCAGCAAGAGAATGAATCTAAATGAAAATATATAGATGACATAAATATGTAAGGAAACAGCTAGGAATAACTCATTGGTATTGCTATAAAAAAGGGTGTTCAGGTGCACCACACTATGCATATCACAGCACTTATTAACAGGGATCCTGGCTAAATAAAGCAGTAAAGTACTGCATGCCATTAAAACAGGCTCTGGCTTATATAACATAATTACCTAACAACACTATTTCCCTTCCTAGAGGCACTGGGACTTGGAACTATCATTCAGAAAGGGGCAGCTGCCTGGAGCCATTCAAGAAAGGGAAAATAAAATCAAAAGTTTTTTTGTGAAACAAAAGTAGTACAGTTATTGGGAAATTTGCCAGCAGCTTTGGAAAACATGAACATGACCTTTAGACTGGAAAAAAGTCAATTTATATTCTTGTCCTAAAAGAGAAAAATGCCAAGGTTTGCTTAAATTATTGAGCAATTATCACTTATTATACATGCTAGCAAGGCCAGGGTCAATATCCTGCAAATTAGACTCCAGTAGTGTATAGATCAAGAACCACCAGATGTACAAACTGGTTTTAGAAAGTGCAGAGGCACCAGAGACCAAACTGTCAACATCAACTGGATAATAAAACTAATTTGCCTCCTAAGGAACATGGATGCAGAAGAAGAAGAAGCAACTGACCTGTTCTACACCAGGAAAGGAGTTTGACAATGCTGTGCATATTGTTACCTTGCTTAATTTATATGGTGAATATATCATGTGAATGCTGAGTTAGACAAATTAGGTAGTGTACTCAAACCTGCTGGGAGAAATAACAGATTTAGAACTAGAGATGATACCATTATGCTGTCTTAAAGTGAGGAAGAGTTGAAGAGCCTGTTGATGATGGTGAAGGTAAAAATGGAAAGTACAACAGTTGTCTTGTTTCTCAACTTAAAAAAACACATGGGCCCTAGAAATTATTTTCAAATAGATGAATAAGAAATGGAATGCAGTGATGAATTTTACTTTCCTGGGCTCAAACATCTCTGCAGACTGGGACTGAAACCATGAAATTAAAAGACAGTTTTTTTGGAAGAAAAACTATGGAGAGTCTGGATAAGATTATAAAGAGCAAAGACACCCATACTGTCAACAAAGATCCCTACAGTCAAAACTATGTTTCCCCACTAATAACACGTGGCTGTGATAGTTGGATTATAACTAATACTGTGCACCAGGAAAACTGATGCATTTGGACTAATTGGATACATTTTTTCAGAATTCTGTGGATTGCAAGAACATCAAATCAGTCAATCTTTAAGAAGATAAACCTAGACTGTTTGCTGGAAGGCCTGACAATAAAACTAAAACTTAATTACTTTGGCCACATGAAGCTTCATTGTACATTGTCAGAAAATTAACCTGAATCCCAAATTGTGGACACAGAAAAGAAGTCCCCCAAGACAATCTTAAACTAGTTTCTAGCAATTAACTTCAACTCAGGCATGGCTTTCATCTGATTTACTGTTAAAGTCTGAAGTATATTACTAATTCTCCAGTTTATTATAAATGTCAGTTGCTTTCTTTCAATTCTCTGAGATCACCTAGATACATTGAAGTATAACCTTATGAGATAACCCTTATGCTTCACTGTCTGGTGCATGTCATCTTCAAAAACAATTCATTTTTCCTTTCTTAAATAATGCAGTAGCAATAGAGAATATTTATTTACTGTATCTTAGCCCCTTATAAGTATCTGAACTAAATGATTTTTTAAATTTGTTCCAGCATGTTCAAGGACTGGGTTAGTACTACAATCATGTTAATATGCACAATGAGGAAGCAGAGAAAGTTAAACTTAAGAAGTATTGTTGGTGAAGCTGTTTATAAGTCACGGTCTTGACCTTTGACATGGTGGTAGATGGGAGGAGCCACAACATTCCCTTTCACCCTGCTGCACAATTAAAGAAATTAAGTTCCACATTTTCTGCATTTGTTTGGAGGTCTTTGTTCATCAGCACAAGCAAGTTACAGAATGTGGTAGTAAAGGCTTAGTGAACAGATAACATGGCCCTTATGTTACACATCCATGATGTATAAGAACTGATTTTTACTCAGAAATATATGAACAAATTGATCCTGTAAGGTGGTCAGAAAAATTATTTATAGTAATACTACCATAGAGAGTATCTAGGTGATCTCACTCTGCAGTGAAAAAAACAGAGCACAAATGAGAGAGTGTTTGTGATGCATTTGCTCTGTTAAGAAGAGTTATGCAAAGCTGTTTAAAATGTCTAAACAACACCAGGGTCTGTAAGGTTCCACAGTTTAGTGTGAAATGCTACCCAGTGAAGCAATGATGCAATGCCACATGCCTTATTGATTTTGCACATATTTCTCTCACATTACCATTGTAGTGCATTCAAGTTTACTCTTAGTCACTTATTTCTTAAATGCTGTACTAGCTCTGACCTTCTTCAGTGAAAAAAACAGAGCACAAAACAGCCTTACTGAAAACCTATTTCATTAGTTCTGATAATCCAGATGTCTAACATCTAACATGCATGGACATAACAAAATATACTATCAAAAGACCTTAACACATTAATAACGATGTGGTATGGAAAAGAAGCACCCCACCCCCTCAGCACTTCAAGTGAAGAGAAGTTAAAAAAAACATTTATATCTGTATCTACATACGCCAAAGCTCTTCCATCAAAGAGCCAAAAAAAAGGATATTCCTTCTATTAAAAATTAAGAAGCACAACAAACTGCAGAACTGTAATCCAAGTCAGATGGCTAAAAGAAGAAACCAGCAGAACTTTTAAAGATTTATTTTGTTATCGCTTTCATTCGCAAAATATGTGAATGTCTTTAGACCACATATTTTGTGAATGAAAGCGCTAACGAAATAAATCTTTAAACATTCTGCTGGTTTCTTCTTTTTAGCCATCTGGCTTGGATTACAGTTTTGCACATTCCTTCTACTGCCACACCAGATAGGTGGCCAGATGCACAAGACATCATTTCAACTCCTGTCTAGCTATTCAGGTCCTGTTTCTGTGCCCTGCCCCAACTCTCCTCCCTTTTATTAAAAAATAAATAAGTAAGAATTTCTTCTTACAAATGCAGCAAACTACCCTGCCTATATGGAGCACTATGGCACTTAAGTTTTAGTTAAAAATAAAAAAAAGATTTTTCTTACTTTCAAACTATAGCAAACTATTTGCTACAATCTAGCAAGCAGTTGCTACAGTTTAGACTACACATGGAGCACTAGTGCACTCAGGTTTGATTGCAAATGATATGGAGATCTGCTGACTGCACACCCCCCCCCATAGCCGGCCTTAGGCATAGGCCAACTAGGTGGACGCCTAGTGCGCCGGTCTAGCAGCGGCACTTTTCTAGCATTTATTTGGTGTTGGAAGACTAGGATGGGGGTACCAGGTAGTGTGCTGGGGGGGCGCTGTGGAGCCCTTTTGCCTAGGGCACCAGTTGACCTAAGGCCGCTCCTGCCCCCCCCACACTACACTACACCTGGGGCAGTTGCCCCTTTCACCCTTCCCTAGCTATGCTACTGTTGTGGAATGTCACACTTGTAGTAGCTACATATATCCTTGCATTTCAGAGTATTTTCTGAAAAATTAAGTAAAAAGTGTAAGATAAACAAATGGAAATATTTTGTGAAAAATGAAAGTTATTAAAACTGCACAAACAGCAATTTTGTCATTAAGACGTTTTCTTTACAGTGATATTACTCAGCATTGCAATTTTATCATTAAGAAGTTTTCTTTACAGTGATAGTACTCAGCACATTCAATGCAGACTAACCCAGAAAAAATGTTTTTGCTAAGATTTCATAAAAAAAATAACACCTTGGAAACTGTGCAACCTGGACATACATTGTTAGAACACTCTTGTTAATCAGACATAAGCTTTCACATGCCAGCCAGAAATTGCCGTCTTAATGCATGTTTATTGAGATATTTACAAATACATAAACATATGCATACTTATATAATTAGCAATATAAATAACACTAAATATCTGACAACATATGTAAATTATATTTCAAGTATCAAATACAGTTTTCTTTAGCAACATCTAAGGATTCACCTGATGCCATACAATAGTTTGTAAGTCACTTGTTTTTCAAAGTATTAAATACATATGGAAATATTGCTTATTTTTATAATTACTAACAAACAACAATATCTCCAGTACAGTTTGACATAAATGGACATTGGCAATGAATTGTCCCGTCTCCCACCATGGCATTTCACACCATATCCCTCAATAGCATGTAGAGCTTTGTTATGAAAATATGAACAAAAATATGAAAATATGAACAATAAGTGGCAAACAGTAATTCTTTTATCTAATGCAGGACATACTACAATTAACAATCTTAGTGTTAATTTGTTAATGTCCTTTTGCCCTTCTAATACAGCTTTTTATTAGCTCTTAAGTAATTTAATTTAAAAGCCAGATCCAAAAAAGTTTGGACACCATAAGAAGCTATGTGTCTTAACTGGAAATATACAAAAAGGTACTGCAGACTTCAATGGATCCAGCAAGTCCTGGCTTGGCTGTTGCAATTAACACAGACCCAAGGATTCAGAAACTGCCTCACTGCTCGTGGTAAGAGCTGTGGTAAAAAGGGGCTGTTTAAACAATGTGATTCAAAGACATGCTTGCCAAAATGAGGAAATACCTTGTTATCTGATATTTGTATGTCTTTGAATCACTGTTGACAATTGCTAGTGCGAGTCAGCACTTTATTGTGATAGTTAACATTGTCAGCCCATGTATCATTTTGGCACAGGCACCCCCCATTCACTCTCCCACATGCATACACACCCACTCCACATATCCTATACCCATCCCTGTGTTTCCAGAATGTTCCTAATCTTTCCTTTTTTCCTGCTCTCATACATCACAGATGATTACAGTCAGGCATTAAAGTTTCATACTTCATATCCTTCGGTAAGTGCATGGTAGTCTGAAAGCTGTTATTTTAGCAACTTCATAAGTTTAAAAGATGAATAATTACAATCCATCCCTGATACTGTGGCTTTGTATGAAGCTCTTGTGCCATAAGGTTGATCAGTATGCATATATGTGTCCAGTAATTCTGTTTTGTAACTCCTGAACTGGTGCAGGCCTTGAATGCTGCACAAGGCTCTCACTATATATAAGGTGGAGACTGGAATTTGGTTTGCAACGGTGAAGATGTGTCTGGGGGCCTAGAAGGGAAAATATAAAAAGGGAGGGTAGATTTTTGAAGAAATTTATGAAAATGTTTGGCATGGAAGATGTGAATTCAGTATTAGGAGTTCAGAGTGAATTTACATATCACTCACAGAGATACAAAAACTGGACAAGGCTAGATAGATTTTATATCTCACATGAATATTTGCATTTAATTGAAGGTCTTGAAATGCACCCAATGACTATTTTGAATCATGCACCAATAATAACTAAAATAAAAACGCAAGGTAGTAAAATGAAAATGAGACACTGGCGCTTTCTCACCTACTGGTTGAAAAGAGAGGAATTTAAGGAATGGGTTTGTGGAACTAATTCAGGAGCTACTAGAGAAGATAGAGTTATCTTCTGAAAACATAGCTAAGGAGTGAGATAAAATTAAAATGGAGTTTAAAACTAGGTTGGAAATAAAAGAAAGTGAGATATAGCTAAACAGTAACAAGAATTATTTAGAGGGACTGACAAATGTTAAAGTATTGCAAAATAGGGGGAATCTCTCAGAACAAGAAAAGGAGCAACTGCAGAATGCTAAACAGAAAATAAGGGATTTTCTTGATAATATGCATGAGTTTAGGAAGATTGCTGTTAGCAACTGCTTTTTGATAATAATTCTAGAGTACAAAAACTTCTAGCACAACTCAGGCAACATAAAGTGGAAAGGGCAGACACCAAGCTTAGGGAACCTATAACAAGGAAGATAACAGGAGACCCTGTAGAAGTATAAGACATATTTTGGAAATTTTATGAAAATTTGTATAAATAGAGAAATGTGGAAATGAAGAAAAGGTACAAAAGGAAATGTTTATGGAACAATTAAATATGCGAAAGTTAGAGGTAGATGAGGCTAAATTACTAAAGGTTAGGATAGGAAGGGATGAGATAAAAATGGCTATGTCTAACCAATCTACAGGATAGCCCACAGGAATAGATGGTATTCCTGTAGAAGTTAGGAAGTTAGGTGGAAAAAAAACTGATAAAGATCTGGTAGGTTTTGTTTAATAGTATTTTAAGAGGAGCAGAAGTACCAGCATCCTGGAAGAAGGCAGTGGTAATGGCAATACCTAAAGAAGGTAAAGATCCATAGGATCCAGCTTCATACAGGCCCATTTCAATACTAAACCATGATTATAAAGTGTTTATGTTTATAATGGCTAAAATAATGGCAAAAGTGATACCAAAATTGACAGATATGGATCAGTGTGGTGTTGTTGGTGGGGGGGGGGGAGGCAAACATTTGGCAATATTAACTGAACATTGATGATCCAGAGGAAAGCAGAATGCAAGAAAGTACCACTTTTACTGGTGAGTCTTGATGCAGAGAAAACATTTGACAGAGTAGACTGGGACTTCATGAGCAGGGAATGGAAGCATTTGTTTTCCCTGATACAGTTATACCGTTGATTAGAAGAATATATGAGGGATTGGAGGCATGAATTGTAGTGGGTGGGGTCCTCTCCAATAATTTCTGCTTGAGTACAGGAACCAGGCAGGCTTGTCCACTTTCCTCTTTGTTGTTTGTATTACATTTAGAACCACTGACAAAGAAAATAAAGGATTCAGAAATCCAAGGTATAATTGGTTGGTAGTCAGGAAAAGCTGGCTCTATTTGCAGATGATATTATTTTATACATGACAAAACCAAAAAGGGACATTACAGTGCTGTGGAACATTTTACGACACCTTCAAATTTTCTTGAGATACAGAATTAATGAAGCTAAAACAAAGGCAATTGCGGTAAATTATGTACCCACACACAAATTTGTCCAACAATATCCATATTTATGTGGACATGATAAAATGAAGTATTTAGGAGTATGGATTAGAAATGATTATGTGGTGGCAGCTAAGGATATGTGGGAAGAGGCTAAGAAGATAATGCAAAAATTGAGAAACTGGAAGTTTTGTTATATGGATATGGATACTAAGATACAAGCTATTAAAATGTTTTTAGTCAATTTAGTCTTATACACAACTTATACACAGGTCAGGCATACTTTTATCAACTGGAGGAGAAGTTGTGGATAGCAATTAAAAAGAGTTGAAGGATTTTATCTGGGAAGAGAAGACAGCAAGGGTTAAATGGGATAAGCTGATTCTACCAATTGAACAAGGTGGACTAGGATTACCTAATTTCAGGTGGTATTTTAAAGCAACACAGTTAAGGCTCTTATACATAGCACAAACAGAAAACTATAATTCAAAGTGAAAAGGAATGATGCTGACAAAGGGAGGAAGATTAAGAAATAAGGACAGATTGGGACTTTGGATGCAGACTCTTAAGGAGAACAACCAAAATCATACTGAGTATTACATTCATAAAATAGCAGGGAGTATTCTAAGAACTAAACCAGCACGAGAATGGAGAAAAGAACTTTTGCCGATAGGGAGATGGGGATGACTGTGGTCAGGGATACAGATAATAGGCAAGAGGGGCTGGAATTTATTGGAGAAAACTGGCAAAGGAACCAAGGTATTGGGAGCAAGTAACTAGAAAGGGATGGGACCAGACGACATTCCGGGCTGTGTACTGCATGAACTACAAAATGAACTGGCACTTCACCTATGTGTTATGTTTAATCATAGCCTCAGCTCAGGCTTTGTGCCCACAGAGTGGCGCACAGCTACAGTCATCCCACTCCACAAGGGGTGATCCACTTTGGATCCTGGGAACTACCATCCCATCAGTCTAACGAGCCTGATCTGCAAGGCCATGGAACGTATTATCATGGATCTCATAAACAAAGACATTGGCAACCTTCAAACACTAGACCCCGCCCAATTTGTGTTCATGAAGGGCTGATCTTGCCTCTCCAGAGCTGTGGACGAGGGTAAGGTGGTTCACACAGTCTACATGGACCTCACCAAGGCTTTCAACACTATCCCTCACTCTGGAATCATAGATAAACTTTCTAAGCTGGGCAGTAATCCTTACATCACTCGATGGGTTGCAAACTGGCTTACTGACAGAACACACACTGTAAAAGCAGCCAACTCCAAATCCAGCTCCAGACAAGTGGCAAGTGGTGTACCACAGGGTTCTATCCTGGGGCCACTGTTGTTTGGCGTCTACTTCTCTGAAGTACAGGCCAACACTAAGGGACTCTGGCTTACAAAGTTTGCAGATAACTGCAAGCTGGGAGCCATTACTGAATCCCCAAATGATGTGGATATACTAAGAAAGGACCTTACCGAAACAGATACCTGGTGCCAGAGCTATAGGCTCAAGCTAAATGCCAAAAAATGTATAGTTGTCTCCTTTGGGAAAAAACACATACCTGTGAACTACCACATTGATGGCAGTACACTAAACACAGAAAGTATGATAAGAAACCTAGGGACACAGGTAGACAGTGGTCTCACCTTTGATAACCACATAGCCACAACAGTTATAAAATCCTTCTATGTGGCACACCTCATCACTAAGGGCTTTTCATCCAGAAAAAAGGAGGTCATTGTCCCTCTGTATTCATCCCTCATTAGACCCATTATAGAATACAATGCCCCATTTGGTATGTATCTCACAAGACATCTGCAACAACTAGAAAGGCTGCAGAAATACCTCACAAAAAGAATCACAGGCCTAAAGCAGATGCCTTATGCTGACCGTCTTAAGAAACTCCAGCTATACTCTGTCACATATCGCCTACTCAGAGGCAATCTCTGCCTAACATACAAGGCCATGTCAAACCGAGAGTTGTTGGACATGCTACACTTAAAGAAATCCCAATCCCTCTGAGCCACACACTTCAGGGATCTTAACCTTGTCATCATGATGAATACAACATGCTGGAGGGATAGGTTCCTGACCCTGACACTCCCCATACTCTGGAATAGGTTGCCCATACATGTCAGGCAGAGTGCCTCAATGGCCCTCTTCAAGAGGAACCTTGAAGATTGGATGGGAGACAGGAAATACACCCTGGGGATCACATCAGTAGCCCTGCTAGACATGTGTCCAGGAAATTAAATATTTGTGGGAAGCAATAGCCAGGGAATCGTTATTGCTAGGCTTGTACAGGCCCTAGGGCCGATAGCCTAATACCAGCCTATGAACCTATAAGGTAATAGAATGGGAAGAGGCCAAGAATTTATTTGGACTGCAGGTTAGAGATTGCCTTCTAAGGATTGATATCAGAGTGTAGGCAAAGAGAAAGAAACAGGGAGCTCCTAAATGAAAGACCAGCACTGGTAGAGTTTTTAATAGAATCTAGAACAGAAGCTGCCATTAAAAAAGGAACAATTAGTAAAGCATATAAAATATTGCATGACAATTATAAGAATCAATCAGAGGAGCTTAGAAAGGATTGGGAAGAGAGGCTGGATAAGTAGTTCGCAAAGAGACAATGGAGGACATATGCTGCTGCTTCTCTAGAATAGACTTCCTATTCACGTAAAGCAGAGCTCCTCACTGACCATGATCAAATACAACCCAGATAATTCAATGGGAGACTGCAAATTTGCCTTGGGGTTTGCACCATACCTCTCAAATGTACCTCATTATGAAGAACGTACCTCATTTGGGGTCTTAATAAGTTCATGTTCCTCAATGTTCCACATTGAAAGACTCTGTCACACATTCAGTGTTAGGAATTTGTTTAAGTGATATCCATAGTAAATAGAAATGAATCATATTAATTCAGTAAAAGATCTTCTTTATAAGTAAAACCAGCACATTTTAACCATCCTATGGCCTTCCTAGTTGAAGTTGTTAGTAAGCCATTAGTATGTGTTCCACATTTTTCCCATTTGTTCCACATTATGAGGGCTAGTGTTCCTCATTTTGGAGATGGAAGATTGAGAGCTATGGGTTGCACCCATGTCCCTAACAGACAGTGGCAGCCAGCATTGATCACAGACCCACTCTGTTCATAAATTTGTTCTTTGCTCTGTGAACTACCCCAAAAGAACACATGGGGATACTTGGGATTAACATGGCTAGCTTTGTAAAGGTTCTAGGGCCACTAGCCTAGTAACCTCCTATGAATGTATTTATGTTTAATACAAATTTGTGAGTAAATTGTTATTGCTTTGGATAATTGTACTTTAATAGTAGACTACATGAGTGCTAGTATAGACAGGGGGTGACTGAGAAATGAGGCTCAGAGGTATTTTGCTTGGAGGACATAATATGAGTTTTGTTGGAATTGTGAGAGTAATGGATGTTGCTAGGTTGTTAAGTATGTAAATAGGAGAAGATGTGCTTATATGAGGATAGAGGAAGAGGATGTGATTAAGACAGGAAGTCGGAAGGGCTTATTTAGGAAAAGTAGAACCTGAAATGTAGAATAACATATTGAGTCTGCAGCTTACAGCTGATTTTGAGAAGTGTGGATGTTTACAAGTATAGACTGGGGGAATATTGATATGAATGAGTATGAATGTTTGTGGTAAGGGATCTGCTAATAGTGTAGGTGCAGTAATGAAGAGTAGAAAAGCAAAAAATAACATCAAATAGAACACAGAATGTGATTAATAATAATGGTCGATAAAATATTAGCAATAATGCTAATGATAAACATGACTATCAATATTAGTAATAAATATATTTGTTTCCTTTAGTCAGAGTTTTTTTTTCCTTGCATCCCATGTATATTACAGTTTTAAAGTTATAAATGTGTTTTTCAAGTTTTATGATCTGTCAGCTTATCAGTTCTGTAATCCTGACACTGTAGTATGAATCAGGCTTTGTGGAACACTAGCATCATAAGCAGGTCTATCATAATGGTGCATAGTGTTTGTATTCCCAAGAGTTAGTATATAAAAAATACTCTTTTATACTCCTGTAATCTAGTTTTTTTTTATTTTCTGGAAGGCATGGGAATGTATACCTGACTGGAAGGACACCAGCAAGGATGAACACATAATATAATACTGCATTTTAATAACTCTGTTAGTTTATCTTAGAATTTGATTATACAAATCTGATTATTTTAGTGTGAATGTAGCTCCTACGGAAGTCATAAGCAAACCTGACTTTACACAAGGGCCCTTGAAATACTGTGCAGGGTCTATAAGAAGTCCACTCAAAGTAATTACCTGGGTGCTCTACTTTCAACACTTCTCAGCAAGGATACTGTGCCCCCATTTTCTGGGAAAAATCCCAGAAAATCCCATCCCAAAATTTTGGCCTATCTAACTACTGGGCTCACAAAGATTATAACTTGTACAAGCTGGATATATTATGCAATGGGGTATAGGAAGCAAAAAGTGAAGTGCCCAATATGACAAAAATGTGCATGTTTCAGTGTGTTTAATGAGGTGGGCTCCAAGGCAGGGATATTCAATGAGATGAACCCATTGCACTGTGGTTCACTGAAAGCGACCTGATCAAATATATCAGATCCCATTTTTTTTTTTTTGCTTTACTGCTACATAAAGGTGGACCCTATCCTGGCACACAGTAGGTACAAGTTACAGAAATTCATCTTGAACAGGGTACCAACCCACTACAGGTGTATTACACATGCACTCTGACTGTCACATGGCATGGCACCATTATGTAAAAAATACAAGTTGTTGTTTATCTTTTCTGCTTTTCCCGCTTAGGGGTCGCCACAGTGGAACTCTGGTCTGCTAATGACTGGCAGTAGATTTTTATGGTGCCAAGTTGCCAGCCCAACGCCCAACCTTCAGCGAAGGCACGCCCATTCACGCATGTCTTTCGGAGGCCACTCGACCGTGGGGAGGACATGCAGACTCCACACAGTAGGTACTCCAGCCGAGAATTGAACAGGAGAACCTCTTGCTGTGAGGCAACAACACTACCGCTGTACCACCACGGCTTTTTAATGTGCAAAATACAAATAAAAGACAAAAAAAAAAAAGAAAGAAAATCCATGCACTGCATACCATTAATATCTTACACTGGTGGAGTACGTGCATTGCACACTTGATGGTGACTTTGTTACTCATGAGAACATGTCCTGCCCCTTCTTCACAGTAGAACGTATTTTAAGCAACATTCTTCTTGCACTTTTCATTACCTTAAACTTCTGAATGGGAGTAACTTAATTTAATTTTAAGCAACATTCTTCTTGCACTTTTCATTACCTTAAAACTTCTGAATGGGAGTAACTTAATTTAATTTTAAGCAACATTCTTCTTGCACTTTTCATTACCTTAAAACTTCTGAATGTGAGTAACTTAATTTAATTTTAAGCAACATTCTTCGTGCACTTTTCATTACCTTAAAACTTCTGAATGGGAGTAACTTAATTTCCTGCCTTACAGTTTTTTTTCAGAAAAGCAAAGAGCATAACTAATATTTAAACACAATCAAATGGAGAAAAGGCTTGTACAGTATATAAAAGAATATATAGTTAACAAAGTATGTTTGAGGCCATAAACACCGAAGGGTAATTAGATATGCCTTGCAAGTTATTGCTTTTGAAGCCTTGAAATATTGCAGATGGACTGTGCTTGCTAACAGACCAGCACAGGCCCAGGATGTAATGTAAGGTATGAGTAAAAATTAGTGTAATATATAGACATTTCTGTTTTGTTTCACAAATTTACTTTAAATATGACACAGGAATGACTACAGTGTGAGTTTGTGAAAAAAGTGGAACTTATATTACAGATCTTTAGGGAAGCAATGTTGATTTTTTAAGGGCACACTGGATACATACTTCCCCAACAGACAAAATGTCTGGCTTATGCCCAGTTTTGTTTGTTCTTATTTATTAAATATTTAAAAACAGCTCTATAATTTTAGCAACTACTGGAAGCAACATAGATATTATGATATGTAATTTTATCCAGTGCTAGCCACACTTCTTGAGTGACTGCATTATATTTAAAACATCCCAGTAGCCAGGAAAGGTACAGTGGCAGGTGGTAAAGAAACTTAACAGAAAAATGTTTGGGTGCAGAATTTACAGCTTTGAATGGTTACTTCAAACTCCATGCCCATTAAAACTTTACTTTCCTGTTCTAGTAGTTTTCTACTGTTACAGAATACTTTATGAAGCACCTAACAAATTTGGATTGTTAGTTTGCTTTTCATTCTGTTAGTTTTATTTTATTTTAATATTTGGTAGTCACATGAGACCTGTAACACAGGGCCTGCTTAATAAATGACTTGAAATAAAGTGAAAGGTCACAGCATAATAATGTGCAGCTGAAAGTACTAAACAGAAATCGTGGTATGTAGACCGCCATAAATGTCTTTATTGTTCATTGCGTTAAACTTTACAGAGTGCTGCTCCTACTTCCTTTCCAAGTAAATGATGTATTTGGGTGTTTTTTAATCAGCGTTGAGTACATTAATTTGCATACATTTGACATGCCTTCTGCTTTCCTTTAGCAGTGTAATTCAGCAGTCAGTGTGGCTTATAGGGGTGTAACTAATGCGGAATGTCCTGATAGCATGAAACATGAGAACAGTGATTCTTGAGGTCACACATGAATGAGAATGTAAGCAGTGAAAGAGTAATACAACTGACATAGTGATCAAACCTGACTCTAAAACACAAAGTAACACAAATAAAGTTATCAAATAGGTAAGTAACTAAATAGACCAATAAATGGGATGTTACAGAATTATTTAAAAATATCTGTAACTGCAATAGAAGGTTATACAGAAAAGTAAAAGTGTAATAGGTTTGGTTCTTACACTGCAATTGGTCCCTGTTCTCATGTTAAACTTCCTCCTGACTTACTGATATAGTAGGAACACATTGGTTGCTATTTGTTATAGCACAGCAAAGCTTTTGAGACAACATTATTTGAAATGGTCACTTCTAAGTCCTGTAAGTACTTGGAATATTCTTCAAACTGCATAAGTTAAATAAGTTGGATTATGACATTAAAAACAAATCTCCTCAAAGATAACAATGTAGGCATATTATTTTCCATTTCTAAAAGTAAAAAAAAAAATCTCTTACTTTTCCATTTACATAAATACACACACACACACACACACACCCACACACACACACACACACACACACACACACACACACACACACACACACACACACACACAAGCACACAGACACCTATATCCTTATTGCTGTCATTTGCCCATTACATAGTGTACCTAACTTTGCCATTAGAACATCAGAAAGCTGTGGGTTTAATTCTGGCAACAGGTTCTGGGATTAATTTTCCAATAATGACATTGCAGTGCACTATAAAGGTTTGCAATGCTCCTGAGTGTGCTATCTTTAAGATGAGACATTAAGCCAAGGCTCAACTTACCTGAACTGGTGGTAACACAGGTGGATGCAAAAGTTCCCATGGCACTTACTGAAAACAGTAGGGAAATTACCCCTGTGCCCTGCCCAGATTTCAGTCTGAATACCACCTAGTTTAGTTGGACAAACATAGTCAGCAAATCACAAAATATATATGTAGATATAGATATAGATATAGATATATTATGCATCAATTCCTATTTCATCAGCAGGGCAGACATACTAGAATTTGATTCTTTTTGCTTTGCCTTTTGTTTTTCATATAAAAAATCTCAGGAGGTTTAGATTCAGCAATGTCTGACCAGTAGTCCCTTTTCTGGAGTAGGTTAGGAGGCAAATATGATTTGTGAATTGTACTTTTACATATTGTATAATGACTTGTTTTATTTTTTTTTTTACTTTTTCATGCTGTAATGAATGTAAGAATTCTTTGATATTCACTTTTGTAATTGAATGTACAGATATCGGAGCAGCTGTCATGCTAAATTATAAGCATTTCATGTTTTAAATAAGCTGCACTTATTTAAAAACATCACCCAACATCCTGAAGAATGGTCAGGTAAGAGATGCCTGGTAGTACTTTTGATCTCCTCCTTTGATCTTGTACTGTCAGTCAGATTTTAGCATTCTTAATGTCCAAATTATAGCTGAGGAATAATACATAACATAGTGTATTGTTTTACAGGATATCACTGTACCTCAGGTGCTTTCTGAGGTATGAATTGCAACCTGAAAAGCTAAGTGCTGATGTTCATATACAAGCAGTAAAAGAAAGTCAGATCTTTTATCCTCTATACTATAAATTACACACACACACACACACACACACACACACACACACACACACACACACACACACACACAAACACACACACTCACTGCTTTCTGCATACAAGAATTGTGCATTACTAGTGTCATCTCCCTAATATTTCACATTGGAGATTAGTCATATATGGGTACCCATTTTGATAATGCAATATAAGTGTGATTTGTAGATTATAAACAAGGAGACATTGCCCGATTTCCTTGTCTTGCAAGCAAACAAATATAAAGGAAACTTTTCTTCTGTATATTTTTACAGTTTTCAGTGGACTAGTCCAATACTGGTTGCAGCTGTCAGTCCAAAGCTGGCTGTAGCAAATAGAATGAGGAAGCTCAGAAATGTGACTAAAGCATAGGAAGTCTACCACAAGGGGTGTTTATGTCACAGTTTGCAAAAAGTTGAAACGTTTTGTGACACAGAGTATATGGTTAATATTTTGGTGATAAACAGCAGATGACAGGATGTTGGTTTACATAGTTAAAACCATTATGTAATGTTGGTTCCGTGGCATAGAGACATAAAGCTCTCAGTATAATCAAGATGACCTGGATTCAATTAGCAGTCCAGGTGCTATGGAGGTCAATCAAATGAGATGGGAAACAATGGCTGCTTCTGTCTTGTTTATCCTAGGAAGAGGGAGGCAGTCTTGTCTGCTGTAATGTTACTTACCACCATGAAGCAAGAATGCATGCAGAGAAGTACAAAATGTACCATACAGGACAGATACACACTAACCTTCCAATGGAGCATGTTCAGAAGCTCATGATCAGTGTTGTACAGTAATGCCTTTTATGTGTGACTGCACACATTAACCATCAGAGGAGGAAGTTAGGTCCTAACCACAGCAACCTTGACAGATACATTGCTGCGGACCTCACATGATTAGGTCTAGCCCTAAGATAACAGAACGGGCTGATTGGTTCACATGAGGGCTGATGACTGGCACTTTGTGGGTGATAAAAAATACCAAAAAATAATAATGTAATGCCAGATTAATAGTTTTTTGCTAGCCTGCAATCTCTGTTTATGAAAAACAAGACATGCAAATGTTAGCTAAGTAAATCTGGAGTGCCTGTTGAAAGCCTGCTATGTTTCTTTTTTACATATTTTATGATATAGTCTGAGTGCATGATTTTATATTACCTTCAACTTTATTTTTTTGGATATGTAAAGCTCTAGCAGAATATGAGAACGTAGTAAGAAGTCAACAAGATTTCTTCCCAATAATTTCAAGAGAAATGGTCAAAACCACAATTAAAACAATAACATCTTGTTTGGCATCTGGTCCAGACAGGGTAAATAGTTTCTTCCTAAATAATATCGTAAAACATTTAACATCATGCTTAACTTATCCTTTTCCTAAACAATAATATCTGGATATACCTCACAGCAATATAACTAGAATAGTGGATAACTATTACCCTATCAGTTTAACCAGCATTGTGGGTAAGTGTTTTGGTAGGGTAATTACTGAGCTGCTACGTCAAACAATTAAACAGGAACTGGATATCAGTCAACACAGACTTATGGAGGGACACTCATGTCTGCCAAACATGACTGGCTTTTATTTGAATTAATAGATACATTAGAGATAGGACTGTTAGCAGATATTACTTACCTGGATCTTGCAAAGGCCTTTGATGCTCCATCAAGAAATGCTGAACATTATGCGAATATTAAATGTTGACACTTATATCACAAGATGATTGCTAGGATTAAACATATATTTTCAGAATTTAGAATAGTTAATGTGGGAGTTTCTCAAGGGTTAGTGTCTGGGCAAGTATTGTTCATCATTTTTATGTCAAATTTCCATCTGACAACAAGATTTAGATAAGTAAGTTTGCAGATGATTCTAAAGTAAGGGGCCATTATAACCAATACTGGGGAAACTTCCTTTCATTTACTATATGATGGTCAGAAAGCTCTTAGGTAATTTTTCAAAATTTACTTGACCAATGGTTTGGTGACAGGAATTATGCCCCTGGTTTGCATGGATACAAAGTTCTAAACTGCCAACGTTGAGGCTCTGAGTTAGTTTAATCAATTACATTAAACATTGAGCCTTCTCTGAATTTATTATTTTTGAATAAACATTTCACCAACAAAATGTGTAAGGTAAAGCCTGATAATAACGTTGCCACCTCATAGCAAGAGGTTCTCCGGTTTGATCCTTGGCTGGGGTGCCTTCTGAGTGGAGTCTGCATGTCCTCCCTGTGGTCGCGTGGGTTTCCTCTGGGTGCTTCGGTTTCCTCCAACATACCAAAGACATGCTGTAGGTGGATTGGACACTCTAAATTGGCCCTAGGTGTGAGTGTGTGCATGTGTGTGCCTTCTGTGGAAGGTTGGGCGCTGGGCTGGCAACTCAACACTGTAAAACTCCACTGCCAATCATGAGCGGACAGGTGATCTGCTGTGATGACCCCTAACTGGAAAAAAACAAAAGAAGAAGAAGGAGAAGTAGGTGGAATATAAGAAGATCATACTATTATGGAGGCAGTCATAATCTTTCAGTATCTTTACCCATATAAATCAAGGTTTAAGTGTGATAGCACTTCTCCAAATTTCATAAATCTTCCATCATCTCTGCTTTCCAATAACATCTCAGTTTAAAATTGTTTTTATTCATTATTACATAAAATAGATATGTTGAAAACCAAGAACCAAGCACAAACAGTTGAACCAACTAAGAGACAAAAAAGTTATCTAATGCCACCAAACACGACCAGTCAGCAGTTCTCCAAAAAAGTTTAAAAATACTACCTTGGATATTTATTAAACCTTTTTGGAGAACTGCAGACTGGTCATGTTTGGTGGCATTAGATAATGTTTTTGCCTCATACTTGGCTCAACATTAAATAGATACAATCTCTTCCGTAATTCTCATCTTCATGCTTGCACATCTTCTGAAAAGCAAACGCTCTAGAGATTTCTTAAGTCATTCCTTACATTTCCAACTTTCCTTTGGTTAAAGCCAGCAGTCATTTTCCTGCCATAAAATATAGGGTAAGGGTGACATTGTGGTTCAGTGGTTAGTGTTGCCACCTCACAGCAACAGGTTCTCCAGTTCAGTTCTTGGCTAGGGTGCCTTCTGTGTGGAGTCTGCATGTCCTCTTTGAGTTCACATGGGTTTTCTCACACATTCCAAACACATGCATCTCGAGTGCTTCTCTCTGGGCCCCTGCTAAAAATTGGCTCTGTCTCAGCTGAATTTTCCTGGTAAACAAATGTTAAATAAATAAATAATAATAATAAATAATATAACCATACCTCTAACTGATTATGCAATTTCTCTGTAAACCTCTTTCATGATATTTGTGGAATTCAAAAAGGCTGCAGCTATTGCTCCTTCCTAGTGAATTTTAATTATTTGTTTACTTATTTATTGGTTTTGGAACCAGGTAGGTGAGGTGGTTCATCGTCATGGTTGTAGCTTGACAGTACTAATGTTTACAATGACTAACTGGAAATGTACAAATACTGACAAATCTTACACTGAGGTCTAGATATGCAATAACTACACATCTGAACATTATTTACAATGTAATGGAAAGTTAATTCATACAGACCTTCAGTAGCTATAGAGTGAAAAATATAAACATAAGACCTGTGACAGTCGGGCATCACTGTTAAAGAAGGTAGGAGAGTGGTTCTGAATCAAAGCGTTGTGGTGCTAGTTGATGCAACACCTTGACCGCATATTAAATGGGAAAAAGGGAGTTGATGATGGTGGTATATTTTCAAGGAATTATAGGACAATTTAAAGAGTTGAAGTAAATAGGTTTTACAGACATTTAGTTTTAGGTTAACAGTTCTATAGAAAGTTCAGTTTGTGTGACTGAAGTTCGAATGTCAGTTTTATAACAAAGAGGAAAAGTTTGAAATGATGAATGAGATATCATCAAATGTCTGTACCTGCACCCATGTAACAGGTCCTTGTACTGCAGAATGTTCACACCTCTCTCCTTGACTATTGCATCTATCATTTTGTCAGTTGTCAAGGTGAGGTATATGAACCTGCAGTCTGAGGATAATCCTTATTCTCTTGGTGTGCATTATTACAACACCAGTGAACTTCTAGCCAAACAATGCCTTCCCATGTTTATATGATGTGCAAGAGAAGGGAAACCAAGCATATGGCTAAACTGTCATGCTGCTGTACAGGGACTATGGGTTCACTGTATATGTGCCGGTGGGATGCTATGTGTCTGTGGTTGTATTTACTGTATCTGGGTCCATGAGATACACTACCTGTGTTCACTGAGTGAACTATATTTGAGGTCTAGAGATGCACTCTTAATGGGTCTATGGGGTTTAATGATCAGTGCTATATGACTGTGGGTCTTATTGTATGCATGTTCATGGAGTACTGCGTATGTGTGTCTGTGGGGCTGATTGTACCTGTGCCCATGGGGTGTACTCTCTGTGGCCATGGGGTCTGCTGCATATGCATCTAAGAGGCTTATTGCTTCTGCACCCATAAAATACACAGTATATATGTTTGTGGAGCTTTACTACATCTGAGCCCATGAAATGCACTGCACGTGTGCCTATACCCTTGGGGTGGACTACATATGTGTTTATACAGCTTACTGCACATGTACCCATGGGGTACACTGTAAATGTGCCTATATAGGGCTTAGAAACTGTGTCCATTTGGGTTCACTGTGAAAGTGTTTATGGGGCTAACAGCATCTGCACCCATGGGATGCAGTGTATATGTGCCTATATAGGGCTTACTGAAACTGTCCCCATTTGGGTGCACTGTATAAGTGTTTATGGGGTTAACAGCATCTGCATTCACTGGGTGTCCACTGGGTGAACTGCATTTTCTGCAGTGGGTGCAATTCATCTGTAAATAAGGGATGCATCTGTGTTCATACATGCCATCTGTAGCCATGGGTACAGTACATCTCACGTGATACACTGTGTCTTTCCCCATGTTGTGTATTTTTTCCTGTGGGTTAAAATAAATCTCTGCATATGGGGTGCAGTGCTTTTGTGACCAAGTGTCAGTGTGTGATTTATGTCTCTGCCTGCTCCCATGGGATGTACTGTATTTGTCGCTATGCAATATAACCAGTATTTATATATGGAGTACACTACATTTATTCCCATTTTGTGAAGTGCAACTGTGTCTATGGTGTGCACTGAAGCTACTTCGAGTACATTTGTGTGTTTCATTTATTTAGCACCCTGCCTATCCTTTCATTCATTAAGGAGCAACTGATTTCTCTCTGCTCTGTAAATCCTTCTTCAAAACACATGCATACCTTTACTGTTTTCTACTGAAATATACTCTGAATATATCAGTTTGTTAGCTTCTTGCTCTTTAATGGGCAGCCACAGTGGTGCAGCGGTTAGCGTTGCTGCCTCACCAAGAGGTTCTCTGGTTTGATCCTTGGCTGGGGTGCCTTCTGAGTGGAGTCTGCATGTCCTCCCTGTGGTCGCGTGGGTTTCCTCCAACATACCAAAGACATGCTGTAGGTGGAATGGACACTCTAAATTGGCCCTAGGTGTGAGTGTGTGCATGTGTGTGCCTTCTGTGGAAGGTTGGGCACTGGGCTGGCAACTCAGCACTGTAAAACTCTACTGCCAATCATGAGCGGACAGGTGATCTGCTGTGGTGACCCCTAACCGGGAAAAAACAAAAGAAGAAGAAGGAGAAGTAGGTGGAATATAAGCAGATCATACTATTATGGAGGCAGTCATAATCTTTCAGTATCTTTACCCATATACATCAAGGTTTAAGTGTGATAGCACTTCTCCAAATTTCATAAATCTTCCATCGTCTCTGCTTTCCAATAACATCTCAGTTTAAAATTGTTTTTATTCATTATTACATAAAATAGATATGTTGAAAACCAAGAACCAAGCACAAACAGTTGAACCAACTATGAGACAAAAAAGTTATCTAATGCCATCAAACACGACCAGTCAGCAGTTCTCCAAAAAAGTTTAATAAATGCTACCTTGGATATTTATTAAACCTTTTTGGAGAACTGCAGACTGGTCATGTTTGGTGGCATTAGATAATGTTTTTGCCTCATACTTGGTTCAACATTAAATAGATACAATCTCTTCCGTAATTCTCATCTTCATGCTTGCACATCTTCTGAAAAGCAAACCCTCTAGAGATTTCTTAAGTCATTCCTTACATTTCCAACTTTCCTTTGGTTAAAGCCAGCAGTCATTTTCCTGCCATAATATATGGGGTAAGGGTGACATTGTGGTTCAGTGGTTAGTGTTGCCACCTCACAGCAACAGGTTCTCCAGTTCATTTCTTGGCTAGGGTGCCTTCTGTGTGGAGTCTGCATGTCCTCTCTGAGTTCACATGTGTTTTCTCACACATTCCAAAGACATGCATCTTGAGTGCTTCTCTCTGGGCCCCTGCTAAAAATGGGCTCTGTCTCAGTTGAATTTTCCTGGTAAACAAATGTTAAATAAATAAATAATAATAATAAATAATATAACCATACCTCTAACTGATTATGTAATTTCTCTGTAAACCTCTTTCATGATATTTGTGGAATTCAAAAAGGCTGCAGCTATTGCTCCTTCCTAGTGAATTTTAATTATTTGTTTACTTATTTATTGGTTTTGGAACCAGGTGGGTGAGGTGGTTTATCGTCATGGTTGTAGCTTGACAGTACTAATGTTTACAATGACTAACTGGAAATGTACAAATACTGACAAATCTTACACTGAGGTCTAGATATGCAATAACTACACAGCTGAACATTATTTACAATGTAATGTAAAGTTAATTCATACAGACCTTCAGTAGCTATAGAGTGAAAAATATAAACATAAGACCTGTGACAGTCGGGCATCACTGTTAAAGAAGGTAGGAGAGTGGTTCTGAATCAAAGCGTTGTGGTGCTAGTTGATGCAACACCTTGACCGCATATTAAATGGGAAAAAGGGAGTTGATGATGGTGGTATATTTTCAAGGAATTATAGGACAATTTAAAGAGTTGAAGTAAATAGGTTTTACAGACATTTAGTTTTAGGTTAACAGTTCTATAGAAAGTTCAGTTTGTGTGACTGAAGTTCGAATGTCAGTTTTATAACAAAGAGGAAAAGCTTGAAATGATGAAGGAGATATCATCAAATGTCTGTACCTGCACCCATGTAACAGGTCCTTGTACTGCAGAACGTTCACACCTCTCTCCTTGACTATTGCATCTATCATTTTGTCAGTTGTCAAGGTGAGGTGTATGAACCTGCAGTCTGAGGATAATCCTTATTCTCTTGGTGTGCATTATTACAACACCAGTGAACTTCTAGCCAAACAACACCTTCCCATGTTTATATGATGTGCAAGAGAAGGGAAACCAAGCATATGGCTAAACTGTCATGCTGCTGTACAGGGACTATGGGTTCACTGTATATGTGCCGGTGGGATGCTATGTGTCTGTGGTTGTGTTTACTGTATCTGGGTCCATGAGATACACTACCTGTGTTCACTGAGTGAACTATATTTGAGGTCTAGAGATGCACTCTTAATAGGTCTATGGGGTTTAATGATCAGTGCTATATGACTGTGGGTCTTATTGTATGCATGTTCATGGAGTACTGTGTATGTGTGTCTGTGGGGCTGATTGTATCTGTGCCCATGGGGTGTACTCTCTGTGGCCATGGGGTCTGCTGCATATGCATCTAAGAGGCTTATTGCTTCTACACCCATAAAATACACAGTATATATGTTTGTGGAGCTTTACTACATCTGAGCCCATGAAATGCACTGCACGTGTGCCTATACCCTTGGGGTGGACTACATATGTGTTTATACAGCTTACTGCACATGTACCCATGGGGTACACTGTAAATGTGCCTATATAAAGCTTAGAAACTGTGTCCATTTGGGTTCACTGTGAAAGTGTTTATGGGGTTAACAGCATCTGCACCCATGGGATGCAGTGTATATGTGCCTATATAGGGCTTACTGAAACTGTCCCCATTTGGGTGCACTGTATAAGTGTTTATGGGGTTAACAGCATCTGCATCCACTGGGTGTCCACTGGGTGAACTGCATTTTCTGCAGTGGGTGCAATTCATCTGTAAATAAGGGATGCATCTGTGTTCATACATGCCATCTGTAGCCATGGGTACAATACATCTCACGTGATACACTGTGTCTTTCCCCATGTTGTGTATTTTTTCCTGTGGGTTAAAATAAATCTCTGCATATGGGGTGCAGTGCTTTTGTGACCATGTGTCAGTGTGTGATTTATGTCTCTGCCTGCTCCCATGGGATGTACTGTATTTGTCGCTATGCAATATAACCAGTATTTATATATGGAGTACACTACATTTATTCCCATTTTGTGAAGTGCAACTGTGTCTGTGGTGTGCACTGAAGCTACTTCGAGTACATTTGTGTGTTTCATTTATTTAGCACCCTGCCTATCCTTTCATTTATTAAGGAGCAACTGATTTCTCTCTGCTCTGTAAATCCTTCTTCAAAACACATGCATACCTTTACTGTTTTCTACTGAAATATACTCTGAATATATCAGTTTGTTAGCTTCTTGCTCTTTAATGGGCAGCCACGGTGGTGCAGCGGTTAGCGTTGCTGCCTCACCAAGAGGTTCTCCGGTTCGATCCTTGGCTAGGGTGCCTTCTGTGTGGAGTCTGCATGTCCTCCCTGTGGTTGCGTGGGTTTCCTCCGGGTGCTCCGGTTTCCTCCCACATCCAAAAGACATGCTGTAGGTGGATTGGACACTCTAAATTGGCCCTAGCCATAAGTGCGTGTGTGCGTGCATGTGGCTTCTGTGGAAGGTTGGGCGCCGGGCTGGCAACTCGGCACTGTAAAACTCCACTGCCAATCATGAGCGGACAGGTGATCCGCTGTGGCGACCCCTAACCGGGAAAAGCCGAAAGAAGAAGAAGAAGCTACTTGCTCTTTAATATTGTTAGTTCTTTCTTTCTTTCCAACCTAAGTCTACCTTTTGTACCCTTCTTCTTATCTCTGATGTAAATGAGCTTGGGTCTATATTACAAGCATGAAAGCTGAAAAGGGCGAATGCTAGAACATTGAGACATAAACACCTATCTGCGAAAAGAGCGAAGGACGGAAACGCCAAAAGTCACAACGTCGAACAGATTCCTGGAAGCAACAGCACCATACAGGTAAGTAAAACCAAAGGTTGTTGCAGGTGGTCAAGCCCCCCTGCACCCCCCACACTCACCTACTTATATATACCAACTCCGAGACCGCTCTACAGTGGGGAAAATATATATTTCCTCATCCCCACAATCACCCTGCTGGCCAGGGAAATCCGTTCGGCATTGTGTCTTTCGGCGTTTCCATCCTTCGCTCTTTTCGTAGATTGACGTTTATGTGTCGATGTTATAACATTCACCGATTTCATCTTTCATCATTCTGATATAGACCCATAAGCTTGACTCATTTCACTTTTTTAGTAGAAATTGTAGTGCTGTGTTCCTTTCTCATCTGTCATTAGTTATCTCTGCATCCTTTTACATTTTGTGTTATATCATATTACTTTTGTACTGTATTGTCTATGAATATAGGGTAAGTTTCTGGGTCACTGAATTTGGCAACCTTATTTGACACTACCCTGTAACTATGCTCACTAATGTTTCTGTAACAGTATGTGTGTTTTACTCGGGTATGTGTCTATGTCCTGAAATATGACTTCAAGGGATCAGAAATGATTACGCTGTATGCTGGGTTAAAAACATTTCAAGAAGTAAGAAATGATAAAGCAACATCTAGCAGCTGGGTGACTCTCTTTGGCTAACACAATACATTATTTGATATAATTTTCCTCCTACAGAGGGATATGCATTTGGTAATATAAAGGAACTAACTCATGGTCTCAAATAATGCTGAATGTTTCTTAATGTTAACACTTTCAGTATATAATTCCCTAGCCAGATATCCGAGAGTCCATTTCACGCTGGTGCAAAACATTTTTTCATTGCTTTTCTACAACTTCGATAATTCATTTACATGATAGTGGGAATACTCAAAACTGTTTTCCGACTTTTAGGTTCGACCTGATGTTCCCTCGTGCTCTGATCTTCAAAATATCTTGCAGCCGGTTTGCACCATCCAAGAAATTAATACAGAAAGATTAAAGAAATGTTATTTGTGGACTTGAACTTATAGAATTGTACTCATGATCATTAGCTTAATTATTGCATATTAGCAGGACTCAGTATGCGAACCTCTAATTAGACTAAATGAAAGCATACAATACATGCTCTGCAGGGAATAATTCCATTCTCATTAGATTACTGCAAAAAACACCATTAGTGCATAAAGATGTAATGAAAAATATGCACCTTAAAAATGCAATCCAGTGACACATGAGGAAACACTATTCCAAAAATTCATGTTGTAGCATTCTTGGATAAGAAGGTATTGTGATGAAATTAATGGCTGACACATTTTATGAGTTTAAACAGATGAGAGCACACATTCTTCATGGAGGGGAAGCCAGTGGCACTGTGATAACTCAACTGTATCTTTGGCAAAATACATCAAAATACTTCAGTGGTTTTACTTCTGTTATAATGGTGTATATCCTTGCATGCTAAAGCTGTGTGTTGTTAACACACTGTACTGTGTTCACACTAGCAAGGCAGTGCGCTTCTCTTGTTTCTAGAATGGTTTCTCAACATGACAGAAGAAACTTAGTATTCTACTTTATTGCATTTTCAAACTCTGATCCTATATGTGCATGCACGCTGTGACTGTTATTTCTTTGAAGGAGCACATATTTTGCTAATGTATGTTTCTCTTATTCAAGTACATTTACATTCTAACATTAGGAATGTATTTATATAGGCAGTAGAAAAATAAAGGTTGATCTGCATGCACTTCTTACACTTCACTGCTGGTGTAGGCAGTTATTGCAGGGCTTTACATTTCTGAGATGGGAAGCGTATGCTTATGCTTACAGCACGGTATGTTGTTACTGTTTGCTTTCACAATTTCACCTGGTATTATTGACAACAGTACTGTATTTTTCATCCAATGCAAGGGATTGTACAAGTGGCTAACAGTGCTGTTAGGCTTCTCAAACGTTCCAGAGTAACCTCCAGAACAGTGGTGGGTACAGTGAAAATTGACTGGCATTCTACTTTGCATTCTTAGTCATTTAACAAAGATAACTGTCATCCAGTAATTAATAACAGAACTGCTGTCTTGAGTATAGTAATGCAGACAGAATGGGTGTCTGTTCACACAGTTTTGTTTGTGTTGGAGGTTGGGGAGGCAAACTACTATTCTGTTTTAAATGGGAAGTTTGTTTCAAGGGCTTGGAATTTGGCAGTTTTGTCATTATGGGTTCATACGTTTTGTTTCATTGCTTACTGGAAAAATGTTCAAAACTATAAATTTAAACATGCTGTAACAAGTGATGCTGTATTATGCAAGGTATATAATTTAATACAAACAGAAAGTTGACTGAAAGAACTCATGCATGTTTGCATGGTCTTAAAATGTGTGCAAGGCGCCTATGATTTGAAAACAGCCCAAAGGAAAACTCTATCTGCAACTATCCAGATGTATTTTCTTTGAATGTGGGTTTCAATGCTGTTTCAAAGGCAGAGAAGTTTTAATGCTAAGTCTATTTTCATTGTGAGACTGTACAATGTCTGTCAGACTTTGTGCCATAATTAAATCCAAATATCTGTAAACATTGTAGAAGTAAAGCAGAAAACAGTATGCACACTGAGAGGTTTGAACAGTGTTTATGGCAACTGGGGAGAAATAGACAAGTAATGGGACACTTTGCATGGCTGCGGAGGGGTTGGCTGTATATGGGGGTGGGGTGGGGTGGTTGTGTATTGGGATGTCTTGATCCATTATCCTGCCTAGGGTCCATTTAACCATAATCCAGCTCTGGCAGTAGCAGCCCCTAACATTCTTTCTTTCCAGTGTAGTTTCTGTGGCTGTATTCCTAAAGGTTTTGGAATACAGGGCACATGGCTACATGAAGTGTACATGATTGCTTTATAGCTTTCTGAATAGCTCTGCCATCTTGGCTTGGTTTATTAACATGTAATTCAGCTGCTTATATACTAATTAAACACCCTCCCGCTCCCTAAGATCCAAGAACCAAAATCGCCTACAAGTATACAAACCCTCTCATCCTCCTGGCCAACTACCGCTAGCCTACACCATAGCTAAACTATGGCATGCTCTCCCCTCTCCACTACGCAACATGTCTAACCACAGCAACTTCAAGACCCACCTGGTCTCACACCTGTCCAACAAATGGGAATGCCCCCTCATGCTCCTACCTAACCACCCCCCAGCTTATAGATCGTCTACCATCTCTCAAAGACAAATGTATATCTTTGTATCTTACTGAAATGGTGAAATTATCAATTAGTATCTCTTACTCTCCAGTATACTATTCTCTCAGAAAAGTAACCTTTCTTATCATTCTTCATTTTTCCTTTGCAAGGAATGTTACACATGAAAGCCTATGGCACACTATGTTTTTTTCTATTTCTGTTACATTCTTAATGTTCTCTGTTATGTAATGTATCTTATTTACTACTATTATCATTAATGTAAATTCTTGTGGAGCTTTTCTCCTCGGGCCTCCACTGAAAATGGGTCGCCATGACCCAGTGGAATCTCCCGGTCAACAAATGCAAATAAAATAAAATAAAATAAGAATAATTAGCATAACACAATGTTTACCTGGTTTGCATTGCTCTAAACTTCATATAGCTGATTATTGAATACAAATGGGCATGCTATCATGTGTGCGTCGCACCTCACTGCGAACACGGTGTGAGCAAGCTTTGTAGAGTTCATTGAATCAAGTCCTAAATCTGTCTTTGATCAGATTTTTAGATATTTTCAGTTTGGACCAAATGAGTCTTAGATGACTTGTCACACACCCACACACGCATGCATATACAAGCACACACATACACACACACACACACACACACACACACACACATATAAATATATATACATATATACAGATAATATAAATATCCACAGTTTATATGTCTTTGTACAGCAACTTTCATAAGGACTTAAAAACATTACATATACTACCTTTAAATGAAGTGGTCTAAATGTAGTACAGGCAAAGAAATCTATAGTACAAACAAACAAATAAATAAGCTCTGCAATACTAGTAGTTTAAGCAAAAGTAACAATTGTTAGACAGTAAGTTTATGTGCCTGTAGTAATTTTATGCCTCACATTTCTCAGAATTCCAGTTCATTAATTGAAGGTATGGCCTAAGGAAAGCTACTTCCAGACATCAGGGTAACTTCTGTTCATGAAGACAGCCTTACTCTTTATTTTTAGATATCGGCCAGAGACTAAAATGCTTGCCTTGACCATAATATTTTAGGCGATTGACTGAAATTAAGAAAAGTTATTTAGAAAAGTAAGAATACAGCACTCCTATCTCATGCATATCTGACCTTGACATTCTCCACCTTTATTCCTATCTTTTTCTAATGTTTTATGACTTTTAGGACAAGTTATTTTATCTGTATTTATTTCTGTGTGCATGCTTGGCTTGATGAGAAAGAATGCATTGGCTAAATATTGTTTTCATATTGAAGTAGTTTACTTTTACAGTCTGGTGTTTGCTGGGTTCAAATTTCACAATTATTATTTTTTTTTTTACTTTCTTTCCTCATCCTTCATCTGACCATGAACTACCCTGGATCTGTTCCCATTGCTCCATTCACCTTTAGTGTCTACCGTACTACCCTCCCCCACCCAGGCTGGGACTGCACCAATGGCAGGTTGAGAAGGGGAAGTGGTTCAGAATGGAGAAGCTGGCAGGGCACTGTATGCTGTCCTTCACACTAGGGGATTATCTGAATGTCCTGGTGATGTCACATGTATCCCCACTCATAATGTCAGTTAGCTCCATCCCCTTCAGTGTCGAGATGATAACAACAATCTGCCTCTCAAGTATGGCATTGTTCATTTCACTAAAGATGTGTTTTTCTGCATTGTACTTTTATTTCTGGTGTGTGTTTATAAAAATTGACAGAAGAATATGTTTTTAAATTATAAATTGCCTACTGTTTTTCATAAGATGTGTCAAAGAAACTTGAAAGATGAGTTGATAATCTTGAGACGTTAATGATTTGAAGAAGAAAAGCAAAGGTTTGCAGTTACCCATCACTTTCTTCCTGAGTTAGGGCTTCAACCTTGGAATCCCTGCACAGGATCTGAACCAAGACACTGATTATGAATAACTAAATTCTTGATGACGTTTACCTAAGGCAAAAGAAAGTTTGAGCCTATGAGCCATTTACTTTCTTTTCAGTGTTAGCAGAAACTGTTCTGTTCCTATGGTGAATTACATTGTTGAATTTGAGCAACGATATAATAATATGCAAATGTTTGATATGACTCTTCCTGATGAAGTGTTGGTCTTTAAGTCACTGTATGATGCTTGTGTGGATGTCCAGGAAAACATGATTCAGTTGTATGTTCAGATCTGACCGTTCCTGTGTAAAATCTGCTTTAAAGTATATTGTCCTAGCAGCAGTAAAGTGGATACAAGTATTGAAAAATAATGCTTTCTTCAGTTGACAGCAGACAATAAAGTATGCCTTCATGAAAACCATCCAAGGGGAGATTTCCCTTGTTCCAGGCCTCTGCACAAATTTGGCAAAAGATCAAAATGTTATTTTATGTTAAATTATTTTCCTACTTCGGCTGCTCTCTCTCTCTATTTTATGTATGTCTTTGCTTTTCCAGGTTTAAGCGACTGCAGCTTCTGATTAATCCCATTTGTCCCTCTGTTCTTCCCATTTTTTTTTTTAGATTATAAGCTCATTTTCTTGTGATTGGAATACCTACTGGAATATTTCCTTCTCCAAACACTGCCCTGAAACTGCAATCACATTCAAAAACCTACAACAGACTCTTTTCCAATGTATGTTTAGAACCACTGTGGTACTGTAATATTTGTATAGTCATTCTGAATTAATTTCTCTGCATCACCCAGGTCAAATTTGTCTGTCTCCATTTACTCCCCTCCATTTTATCATTTTATTTCCTCCCTTCTGCCTCCTTCCTGGGGCACAACTTTAAACTCACAGCAAACCTGGGAACGAGTACATAGCCAGCATCACCCCATTTGGAATAAAAAGAACAAAAATAAACACAAGTCTCACCAAGAATTTGACTGAACTAGCCTATAATGAGGGATTTAAGAAGTGGTTTACTGATTGTTTTTTGTCTTCTTGGGTTAACAGCCATGACCTGGGTCATTCCACTCTGTTTGCCTTCACTCTGCTCTGTCTCACTCTGCTCCCTGACCCTACCAACAAATCCCACCCACCCCCCACTACTCGTAAACTTAAGCTACACTGTCTCCCCCTCTAATTCTTTCCAGGTAATCCACACCTTTCTTTTTCCCTTCATATTTTCTTTCACACACCCCCACCTGCCACTCCCACTAAAACCCATTACACATACACCCTCTGCCTTCTTCAGTCACTACTACAGAGCACACCTACTTCAAAAATCTTCAATAATCTGTACACTCCTTTCCACACACCTACACCTAAATATCCTCCCACAACCTCTCATACCTATGCAACTCTGCTCTTCACAATCACTCTCCCATTTAAACTTTCAAACCCTCACCTCCTACATACCTAGCAATGCAGTCATCTATAACACACATTCTAATTCTATTACTCCTCTCCATATTCCTGTGCCAATTACTGCATCTCACTGCTCAGAACCTCATCTCCTTCTCTCCTCATTACTCCAACACCTCTACTTCAGTTTCCACAACCTCTATCTAATAAACCCCTCTTTTAATATAAACTAAAAATCACCCCTCTCATGAGCAAAATACTCACAACTCCTGTATGCTACAAAACCAAATCATTTCCTCAACACAACACCAAAACTCCCACTAAACAAGAGCATCTAGCTTATATATTTACTTTGACTACTTTGCTCTATCAGCAGATATACAGCCCAACCCAGGACCAACTACAACTAATATCACCACACCACCACCTGCTACTAACTCTTACAAATCCATGCACATGGCAACTATAAATTGTCAAAGTATTTGCAACAAAACCTCTAGTTTTCATGCACAGATCACCCATACCCAACCAGACATCATTGCCATCACTGAGACCTGGCTAAAACCCTACATTAAAGACTCTGAATTTCTCCCTCCTGGCTTTCAAACAATAAGATCCAATAGCCCAACAAAAAAGGAGGTGGAGTAGCACTAAGTTTTCCTAACACTCTAAACATAGTACCCTACACAAATCCAATTCCTCAATTTTCCAATGCCAAAATTACATTTGCTTTCAAAAGAGTAACAACTACAAAAATGTTTGTAGCATAGCTCTCTACATACCCTCTGGAAGCATTATCCCCTTACTAGAAGAAATTCTTTCCTGGATCTCTGCTAACATCAAAAATGAAACCATTATCCTAGGTGACTTAAATATCAATTGGCTAAACCTGACCTCTAGCTCCCATCCCTCCAATATTAATTTATTCAACTTTACTCAGCTCATAAACACCCCAACCAGACCAAACAAGGACACCACCAGATCCATCCTAGATTGGATTCTCTTCTCCCACCCCAATAGAATATCTGAAGCAGGCACTCTTTCAGATGTGCTGAGTGACCATCTCCCCACCTTTATCTGCCAATCCCCCTCAGCCTTCCAAAATCAGCACCAATGCAAACAGATATGAAACCTAACTGCCTTCAACCCTCTAATGTTTACTGATATCCTCAAAAAGATCAACTGGCACAAAGTAAAAACTCTTCCACTAGAAAACACTGTTGACTATTTCAATACTACATTCCTGGGCACACTAAATAACCTTGCACTGCTCCATACAAAAAGGATCAAAACTAACAATGCTCCATGGCTAACCAAGCCTAAAAAGCCTAAAGATCGGATGCACTTCAGAGATAAAACATGGAAGTGGCATCAAACTAATAAAAACCATGACAACCTAATACACTTGAAACAGCTTTGTAATCAAGTAAAAAAAAAATCTAGTGCAAAAAGATAAAGTGTAATATACAAAACTGCAGCCTAACCACAAACGAAACCCTACAAAATTCTGGAACTCCATCACATCTCTCCTGAACCCTGCCACAAAAAAACAACCCATATCCCCATCCAGACAAATCTTTTCACAAAACAGCCTTTCTCTCTTTAACTCTTTTTTATAAATTCTATATCCAACATTACTGCTAGCTTTCCTCATAACAGAGACTACATAAGTAGCACCTTATCCACCCCTAAATTCAACAGGCCTCAGGCCCCTAATTTTACTAACCCCTTTTCTACCACAACTATTAAAAGACTACTCCTTAAGCTCAAACCCTGCTCTAACACACCTGACAACTTACCCCCCACATTTCTAAAGATAGCTGATAAAGCCATTGCTTTCCCCACAACTATCCAAATTAACAGATCCATTCAAGAATCCTATGTGCCCAGACTATGGAAGAAAGCCTACATTCTCCCTCTTCACAACGGCAGCAAAAATAAAGAAATCTTTAACTTTCTTGCTATTGTTATCCTGTCCCTATCTCTAAGATCTTGGAAAAATGCATCCACATTCAACTGATGCCCTATCTACTTCATAACCGCACAGCACTACAACAGCCCTCATATCTTTCTCGGATACTGTTAACAGAACTTCTGATAACAGGAAAATAGTATTTACCATATTCTTAGATCTAAGGCATCTGATACAATTTCCCACCCTTTGCTGTTATCACAACTCACTAACTTTGGACTTCCCCCACCACTCTCAACTGGTTCTCTAGCTATCTAAAAGACTGGTAATAGGCCATCAAATGGCAAAACTCTATCTCTTCTTATCTTTAACACCTCTACTGGAGTCCCTCAAGGCTCCATTCTTGGTCTCCTCCTCTTTAATATTTGCATTAATAATTTCCACACATCTATGACTAGTGGAGCCCTTATTCAATATGCAGATGACTCAACCATTGTCGACTCAGATGACACTATTTCTGATCTCCCTCTGAAAACCCAAACAACCATCACCAGCACTGAATCTTGGATGTTCAAAAGTCACCTAGCCCTAAACCCAAATAAATCCAAAATAATGCTTTTCACCCCTAAAAAAATAACCCTCTTGAACAAAGCCATGTTCAATATTTATTCCCAAAGTAAAGCAGTAATAGAAACTGTCAGCCACACAAAACTTCTAGGAGTATCTATAGATGAACATCTAAAATTTGATATTTACCTGCAACAGAACATCCAAAAAACACATCAGAAACTTGGAATGCTCAATAGTTACAACCAATTCCTTACTCCCTCCACAAAATAAACCCTTGCCTCCACTTACCTACTCCCTTCTCTAATGTATGGCACCCCTGTATTTACCAGCTTTCAAACCATGCTAACAGACAAGCTTGAAACATGAGCTAGTGTGATTCTGAGCACCTGCTTTTTTGAGCAAGTGGCAGCAAGATACTAGCATGCGAGCATCTGTAGAAGACCCTAGAAATGTGTATTAGGGAACTGATAAATGACTACGTTTATAGCATACTCTATAACCCAACTCACGGAATATTCTCAGGAGAAAAGAGTTACAGAGTCAATGAAGAGAGTCATTATTCCAGCAAAAGTTGATCAAACAAAATGCAGATAAAACAGAAATGCTGCCATTATTAATTCTATTACTCAACAAAATACCTTTAAAAAGACTTGGGATGTGAGAAAAATACAGAAATATTTAAGTACCTGGTCAAACACAACAGCTTCAGAACATTCATGGATTAACAGCTTTAATTAAACTCAAGACAGTCTGATTAAAAGTGAGAGTATAAAAGCCACAGTCCTGCTTCCAGAGAGCACCCCTGCAATACCAGGCTACATCTCTTACCACACCTTTGGGCCACCAAACCAGGAGAGAAACACTAAAGGTGGAGGAGTTTACATATTCACACCACCAGGCTAGTTGCCCAACACAATGCGTCTGAAATTCTCCAGGTACAACTAACATTAGGTAAGACTGCAATCCAAATTGTAGCTTGCTACAAATCCCTCACCATGCCCCAAGATTCTCACTACACCCTTTTAAACATACTGGAAAATATTAAGATACAGCCAAACACCCTAATACTGGGTGATTTCAACTACACTGCCATTAACTGGGAAAGCTACTTGTGTACCGACACCTTTGCCCAACGGTTCTTGGAATTCATAAATTATAATGCCCTGGATCAGCTAATCCATAGTCCCACCAGGGGCTCTAATATCCTAGACCTGGTCATTACCAATATGGGACATCAATGCTTCACACCTATGGTCACTCCCCTCGGTCAGTTCTGACCATAAACTAATCACCCTTGACATCCACATCCCTCCCCCACCCCCCAGTAAGGAAACCTCTGTAAAAAACTTCTCCAAAGCCAACTTCATGCTACTCAAGCCATTCTTGCATTTCAGTGAGAGGGAAGTGTTTATGGTCATTGGCTGACTGGGGTTACCTGGACTATGGCTTGGAGTAAGCACCTTATTGGTTCTTTCGAGCTTTTTTTAAAGTTTTTTCAGGTTTCAACTTTCTGTTACTTAAGAAGTTAACTTGTGAGTGTTTCTGCCATTTCACACTGAGCTAATCGGAGGAAGGGCACTGAGCAAACTGATCTGTGATATATAGCATTAAGTATCCTGTTTTTTGCATATTTTTATGAGTTATTCATAGCACTTTTGTTGTCTGCTGCATACTTTTCTGGCTAGTTTCACTGTGTGTGAGGTATTAACTGGAAATTTTCTACATTTGTTAAGCATCTCTTTGGGTTTGTTTGTTCTGTTTTTTGTTTTCCACCCTCCCTCCCTATTGGTATCTTGGTCTTATACTTGGTGGCTTTGCAGTTGCCCACCCCTACTGTAAATTTGATCTGGAACACTCCTCACAGTCTAGTGTCATTACCTCATTCTACCTAATACAGGGAGAACATTTGAGAAGGCCAACCCACTTAGTTTCTTAACCTTGAATTATCTTCTGCTCACCCTTTCTATCTTTCCACTTTATAAAAAAAATGTATAGGCTTGTTTCCTGCCTTTCCTGTAAGTAGTCTAGTCCAGATACAGATTTGCTGTATCCAGGACTGTTTGTAAGTTTATGAGCCCCCAAGCCTTTCTATGTTGGAGGGAAGCCTTCTAGCTTATCAGTGGGAGTGGTAAGCAATAGGTAGCTTATCTAAAAAAAAAAAAAAAACACTTTATGCATCGCCGCTTAGCTAGGGTTAAACTATTCCTGGCACCATAAAGTCTGCTCTTCGAATTTTCCCTTACAACTAGCCATTTTTTTAGTTTTGGCAATCAAATCTGTTTCTTTGAGCTCAGCACTTGTTCAGAACTCATTGTAAGCACTAAATAAGCTACAAATTACTACAGCACTCAACTTTCCTCACTTGTCTAGAGGAAAACAGTTTTTAGTACTTAATAAATAAGCACCTATCCAGGCATGTCTAAGAGTCAGTTCCCAGTGTTTCTACCTGTCTACCTGATGAATCTGGGTGTCTTGGGGCAATGCAGCAATTGCTTCATGTACACAGACAATCCTCTCCTCCTACCACCCAACACTACAACCTGTAAGAGATGCACTTATATAGCCAAACTGGAAACAAAGCTCTCTTCACCAAAGACTGGACTAGACAGTCAAGAGGAGAAGGTAAACACTTGCACCACACCACACTTATCATATAGTCCCTCAAAACCTACACCACCAAAACACACACATAGAAACACAAAACACACACCTACATTCCTGGAGGCTCTCAATATAAATCTGCCCATGCAACAGGGCCCTCCAAAGCAGAAACGCAAACAAACTTCACCCCCCCCAACACAACCCAAATGACACATAGCCCACAAACTCAGTGTGTCAGTCGATCACAGCCCATAAGGCATAACAACGTATCCAACACTCTAGTCATAGGTGACTCTATAGTCAGGCACACTGATGTTCCACTCACCAGGCTAAGCAAGGAGAAAATTACTGTTAGCTGCCTTTCAGGTGCCAGGATCCGCCACATAACACACACACTCAGGTCACTCCACAACAAGTACAAATATCACACTGTCATTGTCCATGTTGGTATGAATGACCTGAGACATACCTCCCTGGAATACATGAAAAGAGACATGGAGGAGCTGTCCGATCTTGTAGCCCAGGCAGGTATGACCCTAGCCCTGAGTAGCATCCTGCCATCACCCAGAATGATACCACAATACAAGGACAAAATGATTGACTTCAACAATTGGCTAAGCTTCTGGTGTCATTCTAAGGGGATCCAGTATCTGTCTGCCTGGGATGACATGATCGACAGACCACGATGCTTTGCCAGAGATGGCCTGCACCTGTCACCCTTGGGATTCTGGATACTGGCTAAGGCTCTTGCCACCTCTATAGTGCCTTATTTAGGCAAGGTTCAAATGACAAATTAACCACCTTAACAGGTACAAGCAAGCAAAATCTGAGGGTAATGCTACTCAATGCTAGAAGTCTAAACCTCAAAATGCACTCACTCGAGGCACTCCTTAAAATAGAGTACATCGACATCTGCAGTGACAGAGACCTGGTTCAAGGCTCCAGAGAGCAACCCTGCATTACCAGGCTATAGTACATATCACACCTTTCAGCCACCTAACCTGGACCAAAACACTAAAGGCGGAGGCGTGTCCATATCCATTAAGGATATCCACACCTCCAGGCTAGTTGCTCAGTATAATGCATCTGAGATTATCCAAGTACAACTAACTCTGAGCAAGACTGCAATCCAAATGGTAGTTTTCTACATATCCCCCACCATGCCCCAGGATTCCCACTCCTCATTTCTTGATACACTGGAAAATATTAGGGTACAATTTAACACCCTAATAATGGGTGATTTCAACTACCCCATCATTAACTGGGAAGCTACTTATGTACCAACTCTTTTGCTCAACGTTTTCTGGAATTCATAAATTCCAATGCTTTGGATCAACTTATCCACACCCCCACCAGGGGCAGCAATATGCTAGACCTGGTCATTACCAACAAGGGCAACCAATGTTCCACACCAGAGGTCAATTCCTCGTTGGTCAGATCCGACTACAAGCTAATCACCCTAGACATCCACATCCCGCCCCCACCCCCCATTAGGAAAACCACAGTAAAAAATTTCTCCAAAGCCAACTTCATGCTTCTTAAGACGGAAGTGGCAAACTTCACGACACCCATGCAGACGGACAATAGAGGTACAACTGCTGAATCCTACATAAATACACTATATAAGCACTTACATGAGTGCATGGATCGTGCTATCTCTAACAGAACCAAGATGCTATCCTCCAAAAAAAGGAAGCCAATCTGGTGGTCCCCTGCCATAAACAAACTCTACAACGGAAGAAAGAAACTGTTGCAAAAAAGAATAAAATCCCATGATTATAGGAACTCCCTGGTCAGTCTCAGTAATAAGCTGACATCCCTCATAAAATCTTCCAAAGCTAGTTACAAAAACAAAATCGCCACTGATTCTAAAGACAACCACAAAGCATTCTATAGCTATGTCAAGACTCTCAATGGCAACACTCAAATCTGCTCTGAGTTACAGCACAATGGCACTAAATATACAAAACCAACTGATTTTGCCAACATCCTGGCAGATAGGTTGAGTGCTAATTTTACCCACCGAAAGAATGCAAAGTTCCTGTAATCACGGCTGCACAGGTAAAAACCACACTCTCCAAAGCCAAGAACACAGCATCCATGGGACCTGACAACATCCCAGGCTGCATTCTACACAAACTACAGAACAAACTGGCACCCCACGTAAGCACCATGTTCAGTCATAGTCTCACCTCAGGCTTTGTACAAACTGAATGGCGCACAGAGATGGTTATCACACTCCACAAAGGGGGAGCCACCACAGACCCCGGAAACTACCTCCCCATTAGCCTGACGAGCCTGGTCTGCAAGGCTATGGAATGTATCATCATGGAACTTATAAACAATGACATTGGTAATCTCCAAACTCTGGACCTCACCCAGTTCGGGTTTGTAAAAGGCAGATCATGTCTCCTAAACCTGATATACTTCTTTGAAGCGGTCACCAAAGCTGTAGATGAGGGTAAGGTGGGTTCACACAGCCTATCTAGATCTTGCCAAGGCTTTCAACACCATTCCCCACTCTGGAATTATAGATAAACTCACTAAACTAAGTATAAATCCCTATGTCACAAGATGGGTTGCCAACTGGCTCACTGACAGAACTCACACTGTGAAAATAGCAGACTCCAAATCCAACTTCAGACCAGTGACAAGTGGAGTACCACAGGGTTCAGTCCTGGGTCCGCTCCTGTTTGTTTTTCTACTTCTCTGAAGTACAGACTAACACAGAAGGTTTTTGGCTAATGAAGTTCACAGATGACTGCAAACTAGGAGCCATAATCAAAACTCCTAATGATGTGGACATCCTACAAAAGGGCCTCACTGAGACAGATGCTTGGTGTCAAAGCCATGGCCTCAAGCTCAATGCCAAAAAGTGCATTGTCATCCCTTTTGGTAAAAACTCTGTACCCATAAACTACCACATTGGGACACAGGTGGACAGTAGTCTCTCCTTTGATAATCACATCACCACAGTAGTCAGGAAATCCTTCTACATGGCACAGCTCATCACAAAAGGTTTCTCATCCAGGACAAAAGAGGTCATTGTTCCCCTCTACACATCATTCATTAGACCCATTATAGAATACAGTGCCCCTTTTGGTACATACCTCACAAGACATCAACAACAACTGGAAAGGCACAAGAAATACCTCACAAAGAGGATTACCAGCCTCAAACAGATGCCCTATGCAGACCATCTCAAAAAACTCCAGCTTTACTCCGTCGCATATCGCCTACTCAGAGGCAATCTTTGCCCAAAATACAAAGCTACATCAAACCCAGGGCTGTTGGACATGCTCCACTTAAAGAAATCACAAACCCTCCAAGCTACATGCTCTAGGGACCTAAACCTTGTCATAACAATAAAGAGAACATGCTGGAGGGATAGATTCATGTACCAGAGGCTTCCCATACTCTGTAACAAACTACCTATCTATATCAAAGAAAGCTCCTCATTAGCACTCTTCAAGAAAAATTTTGATGATTGGATGGGAGATAGGAAATTCACCCCAGGAATCACTTCTGTGGCTCTGCTCGACAGGGGCACAGGAAAATAATTTTATTGGGTGGAAAAAGCCAGGGTACCTTTTTGGTTAGGCTTATATAGGCCCTAGGGCCAATAGCCTAGTACTTACCTATGAACCAATGAAAGTGACAAACTTCATGACACCCATGCAGACTGGAACTGAAAGTTCGACTGCTGAATCCTACACTAAGGCACCGTACGAGCACATCCACTTGTGCATGAATCATACCATCCCAAATAGAACCAATATGCTCTCCTCCAAAAAAAAAGAAGCCAATCTAGTGGTCCTGTGCCATAAACAAACATTACAACAAAAGGAAAAAACTAAGCAACAACAATATTGAAAAAGCATAAAATATAGCAACAACTAAAGAATACCAGTGAGTAACAGCTCTACTTTCATAAAATTTAATACACAGTTCAACTCTTCAGTTCAACTTCTCTAGCGCCTCGGCCACAGCCTTTACAGAGTAAAAAAATACAAGACTCACTCTAAACAATATATATAGCAGTTCAAATGCAATTAAACAATTAAACAATTAATTATATAAAATTCAAAATGTTAAAGCTATACTAATCAAACTATGCCAGTTACACTCCTTGTTAAGTCCATACAGACACAAAGTATTATACTTCATAATAAGAAGTGATTCTTTATGTCTTAGCACACTTTTTTGAAAATCAACATTATTAAAATATACTGATACATGTTCTAATACAGAAACTTTCATACAATCCATATTGCCCTGATGTTCATTATTAAAGTGCTCAGAAATAGGGCTGCTCATTTTTTTATTTCTTACATCTCTAACATGTTCTTTTATTCTATGAGATAAAGTCCTTTTCGTTTCACCAATATAATATTTCTTACAAGAACAAAAAATTACATAAATAACTCCAGTACTTGAGCAAGAATATCTAGCTCTGTTAGTGAACTTTTTACCATTAATTTCCTTTACTTCCATGTTTATATATTTACAAATAGAGCAATTATTACAGGGAAAAGTTCCTATTTCATTAACATTAACATTGGTTAACATATTGTTTTTCTTTTCTTTATATATACTATGGACTAAAAATTCCTGTATATTTTTACCTCTTTTATATGAAATAACCAATTCCACATTTTTAAGTGAAAAAATTTCCTTTTTTGCAAAATCCCAATATTTTTTTATTATGTTATTAATAGTAGGAGAAAAATTGGTATATTTTGTAACAAAAAATAATTTGTCTGAGTCCATGTCATTATTATTATAATTAACAAATTTATATTTATTAATTAATTTTTTGTTCTAGTTTTTTTAAATACTTCATTAAAGGTTTCCATAACAGTAAATTCATTATACCCTCTATCAATAAACATATCAGCTGCCCTTAAAGCTTCATCAAAAGCCAATTTAACATTGCTACTAAGTCTTTTAATTCTAACAAACTCACCATAAGGAATGGATGTTAAAGTATGAATAGGGTGACAACTACTTCCACACATTTTCCAATTCATTTGATCAAATTTTCTATGTATACTAGTTTGTATTTTTTTACCATTCACCCCAGACAGGGCAATATCTAGAAAATTAACAAATAAAAACTAAATCATCTATAAATCTATAATATCCAATTACATGTTTCCTAAAAAAATTATGTCTATATATATATTCTTTTTCAAAAAAACCCATAAATAAATTTGCATAAGCAGGGGCAAAAGCAGCCCCCATGGCTGTTCCCTTCAACTGTTGTTATAAAATACCATTGAATTCAAAAATATTATGGGTTAAACAAAATTCAGTAAGTTCCAATATATAGTGTGTTTTTGGACTATCACCCATAAAAAATAATATAGCCTCTAAACCAAATTTATGGGCTATGTTAGTATAAAGACTCACAACATCAGTAGTAATGAAATACATACCTTCCAACCAACAAATATCCTGTATTTTATAAAGGAAGTCATAGGAGTCCTTAATATATGAGGGTAATTTAATGACTTCCTTTAACAAATGTTCATGTAACAAACTACATAAGTTGTATGTGAAAAAGCCAAAAGCAGATACAATTGGACGACCAGGTGGCCTTTCTAAATTCTTATGCACCTTAGGTAAGCAAAAAAATTTTGCTACCTTACTATTTTTAACAATAATTTTACGATCTACATCTGGTTTAGTAAGGTAATGTAATCTAACACCCTTATTGAGTAAGGTTTTAAAGTCTTGTTCCGCTTTTAAAAGGAGAGCGGCATCTACCTTTAAATAAACTTCCTTGTTATTGAGATGGTTCATACACATATCATAATAATCACATGAATTAAGAACAACCAATTTCCCTCCTTTATCAGAGGGTTTGAAAATAATATCATTATTTCTACTTAATAATTGCAACTTATCCCATTGTTCTTTAGTTAAATTAAACACTCGACAGGGGCACAGGAAAATAATTTTATTGGGTGGAGAAAGCCAGGGTACCTTTTTGGCTAGGCTTATATAGGCCCTAGGGCCAATAGCCTAGTACTTACCTATGAACCAATGAAAGTGACAAACTTCATGACACCCATGCAGACTGGAACTGAAAGTTCGACTGCTGAATCCTACACTAAGGCACCGTACGAGCACATCCACTTGTGCATGAATCATGCCATCCCAAATAGAACCAATATGCTCTCCTCCAAAAAAAGGAAGCCAATCTAGTGGTCCTGTGCCATAAACAAACATTACAACAAAAGGAAGAAACTGTTGCAGAAAATATGAAAATCTTAAGATGCAAAGAACTCCCTTATCAGCCTCAGTAAGAAGCTGAGATCCCTCATAAAATCCTCCAAAGCTAGTTGCGAAAATAAAATTGCCAACGATTCCAAAGACAACCACAAGGCATTCTATAACTATGTCAAGAATCTAAATGGCAATGCTCAGATCTGCTCTGAGCTACAGCAGAATGGCATTAAATATACTGATCCCAAGGATAATGCCAATATCCTGGCAGAATGATTCAGTGCCAACTTCACCCCCCTCTCACCCCCTAAAGGGCCCATCTCAATACTGAAAGATTGCCAATTTCCAGTAATAATGGCCACACTGGTTATAAATGCACTCTCCAAAGCTAAGAATACAGCAACCATGGGACCAGACAACATCCTGGGCTGTGTACTACATGAACTACAAAATGAACTGGCACCTCACCTAAGTGTCATGTTTAATCATAGCCTCATCTTAGCCTTCCTGCCCACTGAGTGGCGCACAGTTACAGTTATCCCACTCCACAAGGGGGGATCCACCTTGGATCCTGGGAACTACTGCCCCATTACTCTGATGAGCCTGATCTGCAAGGCCATGGTACTTATTATCATGGAACTTATAAACAAAGACATTGGCAACCTTCAAACACTGGACCCCACCCAGTTTGGGTTCATGAAGGGCTGATCTTGTCTCCTGAACCTGATTGACTTCTCTGAATCAGTCTCCAGAGCTGTGGACAAGGGTAAGGCAGTCCACACAGCCTATCTGGACCTCGCCAAGGCCTTCGACACCATCCCCCACTCTGGAATCATATATAAACTTACTAAGCTGGGCATTAATCCCTACATCACTCAATGGGTTGCCAACTGGCTTACTGACAGAACCCATACTGTAAAAGTAGACAACTCCAAATCCAGCTCCAGATAAATGACAAACAGAGTACCTCAGGGTTCAGTCCTGGGGCCGCTCTTGTTTGGCATCTACTTCTCTGAAGTACAGGCCAATACTAAGGGACTCTGGCTAACAAAGTTCACAGGTGATTGCAAACTGGGAGCCATTATTGAATCCCCAAATGATGTGGATATTCTACAAAAGGGCCTTACAGAAACAGATGCTTGGTGCCAGAGCAATGGGCTCAAGCTCAATGCCAAGAAATGTATAGTTATCCCCTTTGGGAAAAAAACATGTACCCGTGAATTACCACATAGGTGGCAGTACACTAAACACTGAAAGTGTCATAAGAGACTTAGGGACACAGGTGGACAGTGGTCTCACCTTTGATAACCACATCGCCACAACAGTCAGGAAATCTTTCTATGTGGCACACCTTATCACTAAGGGCTTTTCATCCAGAAAAAAGGAGGTTATTGTCCCACTGTACTCATCCCTCATTAGACCCATTATAGAATACAACACCCTGTTTGGTATGTACCTCACAAGACATCTGCAACAACTGGAAAGGCCGCAGAAATACATCACAAAATGAATCACAAGTCTAAAGCAGATGCCCTATCCTGACCATCTAAAACAACTCCAGCTATACTCTGTCGCATATCGTCTACTCAGAGGTGATCTCTGCTTAAATACAAGGTCATGTCAAACCCAGAGCTGTTGGACATTCTACACTTAAATAAATCCCAATCCCTCAGAGCCACATGCTCCAGGTATCTAAACCTTGTCATCACAATGAACAAAACATGCTGGAGAAATAGATTCCAGACTCAGAGACTCCCGAGACTCTGGAATAGACTGCCCATACATGTCAAGCAGAGAGCCTCATTGGCCCTCTTCAAAAGGAACCTTGATGATTGGATGGGAGATAGAAAGTTCACCCCAGGGATCATGTCAGTCACCCTGCTAGACATGGGTCCAGGGAAATAAATATTGTGGGAAGAAATAGCCAGGGAATTGTTAGGCTAGACTTGTATAGGCCCTAGGACCGATAGCCTAGTACCAACCTATGAACCTATAAGTATGCATGACACAAGCAGAAAAGTAAATGACAGTGCTTTAGCATCAATTCCTATGAGGTACCACTAGTCTGTGTATTATTTATTTATTTATTTCGTTTGTTTACCAGGTAATGTCCAACTAGGCATGAGGCCCATTTTCAGCAGAGGCCCGGGGAGGAAAGCTCCATGCATACAAATAGACAGTATTAAACAATCAAATTGAACATGTATTAATCAACAATGTACAAAGCAAGTCAGTAAAGAAATTAGTTATATAACAATAATTAGCAAATAATTAACAAATTAACAAATTTAACAAAAAATGGCACAGTTAGTGATAAAAACTGGGTGCATGAGTTGATAGTGAGAACAGTGTGATACAGTAATTGCAAGACAGAGAAATGCAGTCTACATAACAGTTAAAGACAAAGCAGTATATGTGTATATATTGCTAACTGAAAGCAAGTGTAGAATCAGGATAGCCTTCAGCAGTTAATAGTTGTAGCTGTGAGAATGTGCTTGTTTAGGGTAATGTAAGTGAGTAGTAGGTAGCTTAACCAGGAGTATGGCAGGAGCAGAGCCAGTGTTTTGCTAGATGTTCCTTAAGGAGGTTTTTAAACTCATGAATGCTAGGGTTTTTAGCCATAGGTTGAGGAAGAGTGTTCCACAGTTTGACAATTTAATGGGAAAAAAGGGTGGTGCCCTGTGTGTTGTGGGGTTGGGTAATCTTTAAAAATAGTTTATTTGAGGATCTTAGAGCTTTAGGATTGTTGTTGGGTTGGACTAGATTGGTGAGTGCCAGGCAGTTGTTAGGTTTGTGAATTATATTGTGGGCTATGGACAGTTGGTTAAATGTTGGAAGGTTAGTTAGTTCTAACCATTTAAGTTGAGAGCGTACAGAGTAGTGGTGGGTTCTGTAAGGGTGGCCTGTGGCAAATTTGGTGATTTTGTTGTAGCATGATTCCAGTTTATTTAGGTCAGATTTACGAATGTTTGTAAATGCTAGGGAGCCATAGAGGAGAGTGGAGAGTAGATGTGTGCGGACAGTGGCTAATCTGGTGTTGTCTGTAAGTTAAGGTTTAATTAAGTAAAGGGTGGCCAGTTTGGAGTGGACTTTTTTGATGGTGTGGGAGATGTGGGTGTCAAGCCTTAGGTTATCATCGATTGTGACACCTAGAAGTTTGGCTTGGCTGGTGGGATCTATTTTGGTTCCATTTGTGGAAAGGATAGAAAGTGGAGTTAGACATGTTTTGGGTTTATTGTAATTGAAGACAGTTAACTTGGTTTATTGGTGTTAAGTATGAGTTGATGGCTAGTGAGGTAGTTTTCTATGTCCTGGAAAGATTTTTCCATTTGTTTGTAGGTCCTGGGGGGTGGGGGGCTGTGCAGATTAATGTAGAGTCATCGGCGTATTGGACTATGGAGGCTAGTTGGGTTGAAGAGCTGAAGTTGTTAGTAAAAATTGTAAAGAGAAGTGGGCCAAGTATGGATCCTTGCGGTACACCAACAGTGATGGGTAGAAGGGAGGACAGGGTGTTCTCCCATTTGGTGGCTTGCTGATGGTTAGAGAGATAGCTATGGAACCAAGACAGGGCCGTTGTGTTGAGGCCATGGGATGATAGTTTATTTAGTAGGATTTGGTGGGAGACTGTGTCAAAGGCTTTTGACATGTCAAAGAATATGGAGGAGACCATTTGGTCTCTGTTTATAAGATCTTGAATGGTGTTTGTGAAAGATAGCAGGGCAGTACTAGTACTATGTTTTGGCCTAAAGCCGTGTTGTGTGGGGAGAGGAGTTTGTGATTAAGGAGGTGGGCAAGGAGATGGGAGTGAATGCATTTTTCAAAGATTTTGGCTATAGGGGAGAGTATAGCTATGGAACGGTAGTTAGATCCTTAGCGGGGCCGCCTTGGTGTAGGGGAATGATGTGGGATATTTTCCATAGATGGGGTACATATTGTTCAGAGATAGAACGTACATGTATATACATATGTATATGTATATACATATATATATATATATATATATATATATATATATATATACACACACATTTGTTTCTATGATGTATAAGCAGTGTGTGTACATGGGGTGCACTGCATTTGTTCCTAAGAGGCATAACCAGTCTATGTATATGGGGTACACTGAATTGGTTCCTATGAGGTTCAAGTAAGCTGTGTACATGGGTGCATTGCAATTGTTCCTATGAGGAATAAGCAATCTGTGTACATAGGGTGCACCTGCATTTGTTCCTATGAAGTATAAACAATCTGTGTATATGGGGTGCACTTCATTTGTTCCTATGAGGTATAAGCAGTCTGTGTATATGGGGTGCACTGCATTTGTTCTTATGAAGCATAAGCAGTCTGTGTATAAGGGGTGCACTGCACTTGTTCCTAAGAGGCATAAGCAGTCTATGTATATGGGGTACACTGAATTGGTTCCTATGAGGTTCAAGTAAGCTGTGTACATGGGTGCATTGCAATTGTTCCTATGAGGTATAAGCAGTCTGTGTATATGGAGTGCACTGCATTTGTTCCTATGAAGGCATACGCAGTCTGTGTATATGGGGTGAGCTTCATTTTTTCCTGTGAGGTGTAAGCAGTCTGTGTATATAGGGTGCACTGCATTTGTTCCTATGAGGTATAAGCAGTCTGTGTATATGGATGCACTGCATTTGTTCTTATGAAGCATAAGCAGTCTGTGTATAAGGGGTGCATTGCAATTATTCCTATGAGACATAAGCAGTATGTTTATATGGGGTATACTGTATTTGTTCCTATGAGGTATATGTAACCTGTGTACATGAGTGCATTGCAATAGTTCCTATGAGGTATAAGCAGTCTGTGTATATGGAGTGCACTACATTTGTTTCTATGAGGTATAAGCAGCCTATGTACATAGGGTGCACCTGCATTTGTTCCTATGATATATAAACAATCTGTGTATATGCGATGCACTGCATTTGTTCCTATGATGGCATAAACAGTCTGTGTATATGGGGTAAGCTTCATTTTTTTTCCTGTGAGGTGTAAGCAGTCTGTGTATATGGAGTGCACTGCATTTGATCATATGAAGTATAAGCAGGCTGTGCATATGGGGTGCACTGCTTTTGTTCCTATGTTATGAGGTATATAGTGTCTGTGTACATGGAGTGCACTGGATTTCTTCCAATGAAGTATAAGCAGGCTTTGTATATGGGGTACACCTGCATTTGTTCCTATGAGGTATAAGCAGTCTGTATATATGGGGTGAGCTTCATTTGTTCCTGTGAGGTATAAGCAGTCTGTGTATATAGGGTGAGCTTCATTTTTCCTTGTGATGTATAAATAGTCTGTGTATATTGGGTGCACTGCATTTGTTCCTATAAGGTGTACACAGCCTGTGTAGATGGGGTGCACTGCATTTGTTCCAATAAGGTATAAGCAATGTCTGTATATGGGGTGCACTGCATTTGATCCTATAAGATATAGGCAGTCTGTGTATATGGGATACACTGCATTTGTTTCTATGAGGTATAAGCAATCTGTGTATATGGGGTGCACTGCATTTGATCCTATGAAGTATAAGCAGGCTGAGTACATGGGGTGCGCTGCATTTGTTTCTATGAAGTATAAGCAGTCAGTGTATATAGGGTGTGCTGCATTTGTTCCTGTTAAGTATAAGCAGGCTGTGTATATGGGGTGCAATGCATTTATTCCTATGAGATATAAGGAGCCTGTGTATATGGGGTACACTGGATTTGTTGCTATGAAGTACTAGCAGGCTCTGTATAATGGGTACACCTCCATTTGTTCCTATGTGGTATAAGCAGTCTGTATATATGGGTGCACTGCATTTGTTCGTATGAGGTATAAGTAGGCTGTGTATATGGGGTACCGTGGCATTTGTTCCTATGAGGTATAAACAATCCTGAGTTTCAAGAAGTCTGTTTTAAATGGGGTGCACTGCATTTCTTCCTGTGAGGTGTAAGTAGGCTATGTATATGAGGTTCATTGCATTTGTTTCCATTGTGTTATGTGCATCTATGTTTATGGTGTGGTAACATGCCAAAGTCGTTTGGCAGCTCAGGCAATACAGATTCTGAGTATTTAGCTTTCATATAAAAACTTTGTGGACAGTATTACAATATGCATAAAGTACAGCAAACCTAAATCTGGCCCAGCTGTAAAACTGCTCTTGGATATGAGATATAAAGAAACTGTTACCATGGATTGACATGAATTAGAGCAATATGTATGATATATGAAGATTTCCACTATTCATAATACAAATTCTAGTTGAACTCTCTGAACCATTTTGTATTATGTTGTCAAATATTAATACAAATTCTTTTTATAATTAGCAGGGAGTGTAAAAGATGAATACAAACACTTTTTTGGGCACATTTTAAATTTTTTACCCCCTTAAAGAAAATTATATTGATCTATAACCACAAAACTAAATCTCTCAAACAGTCCATAATTTTTATTTTAAAAATTCATCACTAATGTACTTGTAATTTTTTTATGTATTTTATCATGGATTTGTTCATGTATCTCATATCTAATTTGCCTTTTACTTTCACATATGTAGCATTTACTAACATATCTTCAAACCAAGACAAAAACTCACAAATAGCAAATGCTCTGCACTCCCCCTCACAGTCCAAATGGTAAAACAGCAAAAATCAGGTATCAGAGTGAAACACAGCTGGTAAATTTTAAAACACATCCAAAGGCAGCAATTCCATCCAGTGTAAGTCTTTTATTGAAACAAACACATAACTCCGGTAAGCGCTTTCACCCAACAGGGCTTCATCAGACCATAATGCATCACTGATAACAGCTCCTTATATAGTAAAAAGGTGTCACAAACCTGAATTCAAACATTTTCTTAAAGTGGCAAGATCATAGTCGTATCAAACATCTTATTCTAAAAAGATTAATTACATCACCATCTAAAAAATAACAAAAATATAAATAATATATATGAAAATATATATAAAGAAATATGTATAAAAATATATAAAAAAATATAAAAACATATAGAAAATACATAAAAATATACACATTTTAATACAAATACATAAATACTGATAAAAATATATACTCAACTAATAAATACTCTCATTTCATAAGAACACAAATTTCATGTGTCTATTGCACACAATATATAATGGTCTTCACCAACTGGTGAACACTTGGTTCTATCTAAGCCTTCTAGACTTCAAAAATGGTTTCAGGGGCACCTTGTCATTAAGACCTGGATGAAAGTCAGCCCTAAACGGAATTCTCCATTTAGCCTCCTGTGTTTCAGTATGGTTCCTAGTGTTACCACCTGTGAATAACATCTCAATGACTCTGAAGGTGAACATATGTGTGTCACCTCTCTCCAATACATGTTTAGATAATGCATTGACTGTGGACTTAATTTTAATTTGATAAATGTGTTCACGTATCCTGTCTCTGAGTTTTTTATCTGTCTTGCTCACATAGAATCCATCACATGCTACACAAGTAGCAAGGTAAACCACATGCTCAGACTGGCAAGTTGCAGAGACATGGAGCTCATAACTAATGCCGTTTGAGGGGTGCACAAAATTACCACTGGAATTTATAAAGTGGCAAAAATTACAACTAGTGCAAGGAACTGTACCAAGGGTATCATAAACATTCTCCTTCCTACCTTTCTTAGGATAACACAACTTCTTCAGATTGGACCTGTTCTTATACACAAACCTTGGTGTATCCCCTACCACCTCTCTAACCACCGGGTTCACAGTCAGCACCTCTCAGTGCAATCTAATGATGTCTTTAACACTGCCCACATCCTTGGTGTAAAAAAGGGGGATCTTGACATTACCATTATCCACTGTAGCTATAGGGTGCTCTGCTTCTTCCTGATCAAAGGCTATTTCCTTAGGATCTAAAAAATAGGGGGTAGCCACATCCATTCTTAAAGTGGAGATCCCAGCTATTCCCATCTCGATCTTCTCATCCTTGTAAGCCCTAGAATTAAATCTCTCACATAGTTTCTCTAATTCAGTTTCAAAGCCTTCCTGTGACGGGTTATAACAAGAAGTCCTCATGGCTTGACCTCTAATCACATTTTTAAACACATATCCCGGGTGCATGCTATATCTATGCAATAAAACATTCCGATAGCATGATTTCCTATACACTCCAGTGTTTAGCATTCCATTCGCTATTCTCTCTACATACACATCCAAGTAAGAGATCCAAGTATCTGAAAACTCATATGTGAACTTCAAAACACTGGATAGACCATTCACTTGTTCAAAAAATAAAGTCAGTTCACCAATGGTCCCTGTCGGATAAAAAAGAGGTCATCCACAAATCGTCTATAAAAGAAAACCCTCTCACAAAATTCAACCAATTCAAATAAACAACCCTCCTCCCAAGCAGCCATGTAAAGGTTGGTGTAGCTATTAGCACAAGAAGTGCCCATAGCCACGCAATCCCTCTGCAAATAATACTGGGAATCAAAACTGAAGATATTATTCTTCAACACTACCTCCAAAAATGAAACTATGAGATCTATAACATTACCATTCAATTCAGAATGACCCTTAAGGTATTCATACACCCTTTGAACACTTTCCCCATTGGGGATAACCGTGAACAAGGATTGAACATCCATGGTCACCATAAGGTAGTTTAGATCCACGGGTACTCCCTGCATATGTTCGTATAGATCAAGAAGAAACTATTTAGTGTCCCTTAACACATATTTATTGGAGTCAACTACTGGTCGTAGATATTTTTCAACATAGATTAAAAAAGGTTCTGTAAACATCATCAGAAGGATTTCTATGATGTTAGATGATTTACTTAAAAGTCATATCATTACTGAAGGATTGTATGATTATTTAATGGTTAGTGGCCCCCTCATACCTTTGATGCAGGGCATCCCCAAGATACACAAGGATGCTCAGAAGCCTCCTATGAGGTCCATTGTGTCAGGTAGAGGGTGGTCTATGGAACCTCTTTAACTGATTCAAATGCAGAGCATCTAAAAGTCAACACTAATACTCTTTAAGTGGCAAAACAATTTTTTTTTCAGAGGACGAGCTCATCCACACTCTCCAATGTGGGGGCAAGCCTGCACACCCCTGTGCTTATTTGCCATCTCATAGATTCTTACTTTTATAGGTAAGTACTGAGCAGTCTGCAGACCATTAGAATCCTAGCCTATAACTTATCTTCAGAAGTTCCCTGTAGCCTTAACGAGGGCAGTACAAAATAGGTAAGGAAAAACTGAGGCTGCTTATTCAAGTATCTAGGTTTACCTTAAAGATGGCAAGGGTGCTACTCTGCTTGGCATGTTGTGGAGCTCTGACTGTCATTACCTCAGAAAAGAGGGAAAAAGTGAAGTAAGTATAGCATTGCCGTTACTCAACTGGCCAGTGACAAACATTTTAAGTCCCATTAAATCTTCTGTACTTACAGAAAGTGTTGTTGGAAGTTGTTAGGGCATTAGATGCTGTTAGCTAAATAAGTAATCAACATGGCACATATTTATGAGATCTATGTTCCCTGTATGTTTAAAGTTAATCCATATTAACCCATGAGGCATACAGAATTAACTGACAAATATGCTGACTTGTAATTAACGAATGGCACCTACTCAGAGCATTTTGGGGAATGGACAGATATCTAGTTATTTATTTTTAACTGGGTAAGTATGAGTCTTTCACATTTTTTCTCTGTTCAATTTATTCCTCAAATCCCTCACAGCTGCTTCATCTTCCCTTTTCTGTGGAAGTGCAGAGATTAATCTCAGTCTCCTCTTAGCTACTGTATTCTACTTTATACATGGGGACATTTATTTTTCCTCATTTGTTCCTCCACCATTCCATCCTGTCCTTTCAGCCCTCACTGAGTTTCAAGTAGTTCCAACATTTTTACTCGGGTTATCCTGTATTCTTACATAGCTCTTGGAATTCACAGAATTATCTGACCTCATAAACTCTACCTCCCTAATTCCCTTACTTATAAAATGGGCAAAAAAATGATAATTCAGATTTCTAGTTACCTCCACATCAAACGTGTTCCATGAATTTGAGAAAACTATTGCAAGACACCTTGACCTCAGATTCAGCCATGTATTCCTTTTCCCTCTCAGCCATCAAAGCCTTACTTGCAGCCATTATTTCTCTCACCCTGCATGTCAGTTGGCTAACTGAAACTGAAGCCAATATAGTGTGAAAAAGAGAATTTTTTAAAACATTATTTTTAAGAAATATTTGTAATTCTACCAAAACTTAACATTCCAAGCTTATATTTTTCAACTTGCCATCAAAGGCTCTACACCTCTTACAATTTGAAAAAATAGTGTTTGTTTTAATATAATTTTAAACAAATGTCCATAACTTTGCCAAAGCTTAACATTCTGAATTTAGATTTTCACAGTGCCATCTGTGGAACATCACCACCTGAACCAAGATACTGAATTTTGGCAACTCGGATCAAAAAGGCAGTTTAAGAAAATTACTGCAAAATGACAGTCTGACAGAAAAGTCCGCAAAATAACTAATGACTAATAACCCTCTCGTCTCTAGTATCCCTCTGCACCCCTAACTGTACCACAGAAAAGTCTCCAAAATAACTGACTAATAACCCTCTCCTCTCTAGTATCCCTCTATACTCCTACCTGTACCACAGAAAAGTCCCAAAAATAACTAATGACTAATAACCCTATCCTCTCTAGTATCCCTCTGCACTCCTAACTGTACCACAGAAAAGTCCCCAAAATAACTGACTAATAACCCTCTCCTCTCTAGTATCCCTCTATACTCCTACCCGTACCACAGAAAAGTCCCAAAAATAACTAATGACTAATAACCCTCTCCTCTCTAGTACCCTCTATACTCCTACCTGTACCGCAGAAAAGTCCAAAAAATAACTAATGACTAATAACCCTGTCCTCTCTAGTATCCCTCTGTACTCCTACCCATACCACAGAAAAGTCTGCAAAATAACTAACGAATAATAACCCTCTCCTCTCTATTATCCCTCTATACTCCTACCTGTACCACAGAAAAGTCCACAAAATAACTAATGAATCAAAACCACATTGCAAAGTATGCTTTCCAACTTGTTCAGCTGCATGCAATAAATCCTGCATTTTCTTGTTTTATGCACATTCAGAGTTTAACAACATTTTCTGTTTAAGCAATGCCATGACATGTTGCTGATATTTGAGCATATGAAACTGACAGTTTAAGGCCCTTATAGCCAAGGTAGCAGATGTGTAAACCTTTTTTCCCCATCTATCCAGTGCCCTAGAATCTCTGTCAGAGGGGGTAGGGTTTTTTGCAGCAGAAGCCTTAACTCCTTTGGGACCCTGTGAAACAGTTTCTGGGTCTGCAGCAGGGTTTTTAAAAGGGAATTTATGAGAGTCAGGAACCCTGTAGTATCTGTCAGGCTTAACAGGAGCTGGAGGTAAGGAGTCAGGGGTAAGACTAGACTCTGAAAACACATCATCTACAATGTCTAACACAGGTGGAATGGCTAGAGGCCTCTGTTGAGGTAGTAAAAGGAAATCCCTGAGCCTCTTTTTAGATTCTGAAAAATCTTGGCTCTCCCAGTGGAAATGCTCCCTCATGGTATGCAAGGTTTCCCCAAAAGAATAGTCCTCTGGAGGAGAAGTTGAAGGTACAGATTCTTCAACATCAGAATCCTCATAGGGGGGGAAGAGAATATTCCTGATCAGAAGAGGAATCAGAAGAAATAGAAACCTGATCTGAAGATTCATAGTCAGTCTCTTGCCTAGGCCTCTTATCAGGAGGGGGATGGGAACTCTTGATCAAGGCAATCAAGTCTTTGGCCATTTTGAGCATCTGTTTTTTGGGCATAGAGGCCTGTCCACATGGCTCTTGAGTTTTTTTCTTTGCTTTAGAAGGTGCTTTACTCTTTGCCTTTGAAGCTGAAGTCGGTTTAATGTAAAGATGTTTAGGTCTGAATACACTCTTAGAAGCTGGTGCCTGCTCAGCGGCTCCGGACCCATCTGAAGGAATAGCATCCGAGGCTCCAATACCTTGAGTTTCCAGCGGCATGGCCGACTCCACGTGGGAGTCGGTAGCGGCCTGCGACTCTAAAGTAGCAGTCATCAGTGGCTGCGAAAGCACCTCACTGAGAACCAGTGAACTGGCGACTGGCCTAGGAGAAGCATCATCGTCAGTTTTGGGCCTCGGTTGTCTATCTCTCTCCTTTTCTTTGCGTTTTTTGTGAACTCCGATAGTTGGATGGCTATCCGATGACATTTCTGGATAATTAAACTAGCGTGCAAAATAGTTTAAAGCAAAATCATACTGACGCTTAATAGTGCGTTGGTTAAATCTAGCACAAAACCGACAACCAGAAATGTTGTGATCAGGGCCTAGGCAAGGAATACAGTAAGAATGAAAGTCCTTATGAGATATTTGCTTTCCACAAGAAATATAATTATTTACTTTTTCTGACATCGGTCTGGAGCAAGAAAAAAGTTTCCCCAATGGGGTACTTAGCTTTATTGAAGACTTTGGATCTGAAACTCGAACACGAAAATCTCAGGAGTCGGCCGACCGGCACTTGTGAACTGCTTCTGCTTTGGGCACCACGCAGCAAGAAAGACTAAAGAAAATGGCATCGGCTGCTTCTTTTATACCCCTGGCGACCTGACATCAGGGATGGTGTGACAGCAGCCAACACAGGACCCAGGACTTTGGAATTCAGGCCAACTGAGGGCAACCTGCCAGCAGGATTACCCAAATGTAATGACTGCAACAGTGAAACACGAAGAACATCCCTCTCCTCTCTAGTATCCCTCTATACTCCTACCCGTACCACAGAAAAGTAAAAAAATAAGTAATGACTAATAACCCTTTCCTCTCTATATCCCTCTTTACTCCTACTCGTACCACAGAAAAGTCCCAAAAATAACTAATGACTAATAACCCTCTCCTCTGTAGTATTCCTCTGTACTCCTACCCGTGCCACAGAAAAGTCCCAACTAATGACTAATAACCATCTCCTCTCTAGTACCCCTCTATACTCTTACCCATACCACAGAAAAGTCCTCAAAATAACTAATTACTAATAAACATCTTCTCTCTAGTACCCTCCATACTCCTACCCGTACATCAGAAAAGTCCCCAAAATAACTAATTATTAGTAACCCTCTCCTCTCTAGTATCCCTCTATACTCCTACCCGTACCACAGAAAAGTCACAACAATAACTAATGACTAATAACCCTTTCCTCTCTAGTATCCCTCTGTACTCCTACCCATACCACAGAAAAGTCCCAAAAATAACTAATGACTAATAACCCTCTCCTCTCTAGTACCCTCTATTCTCCTACCTGTACCACAGAAAAGTCCCAAAAATAACTAATGACTAATAACCCTCTCCTCTCTAGTATCCTCTATACTCCTACCTGTACCACAGAAAAGTCCCAAAAATAACTAATGACTAATAACCCTCTCCTCTCTAGTACTCCTCTATACTCCTACCCGTACCACAGAAAAGTCCCAGAAATAACTAATGACCAATAACCCTCTCCTCTCTAGTACTCCTCTATACTCCTACCTGTACCACAGAAAAGTCCCAAAAATAACAAATGACAAATAACTCTCTCCTCTCTAGTACCCTCTATACTCCTACCCGTACTACAGAAAAGTCCCAAAAATAACTAATGACTAATAACCCTCTCCTCTCTAGTACCCCTCTATACTTCTACCCATACCACAGAAAAGTCCCCAAAATAACTAATGACTAATAACTCTCTCCTCGCTAGTATCCCTCTATACCAGAGATTTTCAACCTTTTTCATCTCGTGGCACACATAAACTAATTGCAAATATCTTGTGGCACACCATAAAATATATATTTTTGCCTGACAAAAAATAGGTATAATTTTGATTGATTTAGGAAATAAGTTTCCTCTTTTTTACTTTTATTTAATATTTAATGAGATATCTCAGTTTGATGTTGTTTTAGAATATCTTTTGTGCGAGGCTGAATTTTGAAAAGGCATTCTCTTAAATCTTCTTCCATGGTTTCCAGCCACGATCTGTTTTTTCTTCTTAATATTATTCATTGCAGAAAAGCTTGGTTTGCACAAATATGACATGGAGAAAGAAGAAGTACTTCTATTGCATTTTTTGTAATATTTGGAAATTCACTTGTAAGAGATAATCAAAATGTAGTAGCATCTGTTGTTGAATGTTTAAGTTTTAATCCTCTGTCATTTTTTTATCTCTATCAACTCAACCTCTTCTGTAATATTTAAATTTGCCAGTTTGCACACATTTAAGACAAATGGATCTCTTATTCAATACAAGGATATGTCAACTGAGGGAAAATACTTTTCAGCATTTATACTAGGTAATCTTAAAGTGTGTAAAATTAGATGTATAAGACTAACATCCAGTTTCCACCTTTCCGTTTGCTCAAACATTTCGTGTGCATTTTCTCTTCTGATTCTTTCTTCCCAAAGCATTCATTTTTCTTTGAAAGCATTAATTTTGTCAGTGGAAGTAAGAATATTTTCACAGTCTCATTGCATACTTTTATAAAGCATTTTCAAAGACTGAAACAAATCAGAAAGAAATGCAACCTTATTGCATCAAAGCTCATCACTGAGAGAATCAGCTGAGATTGTTGAGTCATCAAGAAAAGTTACAACTTCCTCTTTTAGTTCATAAAATCTTAACAGAACTTGACAATGAGATAACCACCTAACTTCTTTTCATTTATTTATTTGACATTTGTTTACCGAGAAAGTCCGACTGGACACAGGTCCCTTTTCAGTGGAGGCCTGGACAGAAATGCTCCAGTTACAAGGATAATGTCAACATATGCTACCATACACTGAGTTCCCGTTACAGACATTTCAGCAGTTTAACAAGCATGCAGGATACGATATCATTGACAAATAATGCAAAAGTAGAAGACATGCCATTTCATGGAAAAAAGTCCCATCATAGCTCATATTGTTACAGTTGGAGTTGAAATAATTGAGAGGGTTATACACATACAGATGTAGTTGCTACAGGTGTGACTGAAATGAATAAGAAAGTGATAAGGTTAAGAGATGAGGTTACTACATCCTGTTATTTAAATAAAGAGAGTAGAAGATTGTTTGGGAAATCAGGAAGGCCTAATCAGGGGAGTAACAAGAACATAGCCAGGTGTCCACTAGGTGTGATATGATGAGCTTTTTGAATTGTGAAAGAGAGCTGTTAGAAGTTATTGGGGGTTGGCAGCTTATTCCAAATTTTAGGAATATAGTTAGAGAGAAAAATTCTTCACCTGAGTTGTTGGCTTTGGTGGTATCTAGAAGGTGTTGATTACTGGAGTGAAGAGCTTGGGCTGAGTTGTATGGCTGAATGAGTTTTTGGGGAGAAGGGTTTTACTGGGTTGGTGGAGAATTTTGTGGGCAAAGGTTAGTTGATTAGTGTAGAAGCTGCGGGAATTCGAGCCAATTATGCTGTTTTAATCATGTACATTGATGTGATCTATGTAAAGCTCCAGTGGCAAATCTTGCTATTTTATTATAGCACGATTCCAGTTGGTTTAGGTCTAGTTTGTCAAGATTAGTTAATTCTGGGGAGGCATAGAGGAGGGTTAATAAGAGGTATGTGTGGACTATGGTAATTTTCGTGTTATTTGTAAGAAATTGTGTCTCTCTCTCTCTCTCTCTATAGGAGACCTATTTTCTTATGAACCTTTTTGATGGTTTGGGCTATGTGAATATCAAATTTCAGGTTATCAATTTCTACCCCGAGCAGTTTAGTGTGAGTGCTTGGGGTAATCATAGTTTTTTTCCTAGAGAAGATATTAAAAGACTGGGAAGACAAGGGGAATCTGGTTGGGCTAGAAAGAAGGAGCTTAGTTCTGTTTGGGATTTAGAATTAGCTGGGAGTTAATGAGCCAGGTTTCTACGGGTCTATATTAGAACATCGAATATTTAACAGTTCGAATCACTAAGGGTCGACCTTTAGTGATCTAACTGTTAAAACATCAAATGTTCAGAAAACAAAAATAAAAATAAAAAAAAAAAACTAAATGGTGTACACCCTCCATGTGGGGGGCTGCACCCCCCACACCACCCGCTACTTAAATATACCAACTCCGAGACCACACTACATTGAAGTAAATGAAAATCTCCCCTTAAGGAGATTTCCGTTTACTTGTTCGATGTTCATAGGTTCATAGGTAGGTACTAGGCTATCTGCCATGGGGCCTATACAAGCCCAGCCAAAAAGGTACCCTGGCTTTTGCCACCCAAGAAAATTATTTTCCTGTGCCACTGTCAAGCAGAGCCATAGAAGTGATCCCTGGGGTGAATTTCTTATTTTCCATCCAATCATCAAGATTTTTCTTGAAGAGTGCTAATGAGGAGCTTTGTTTGATATAGATAGGTAGTTTATTCCAGCGTATGGGAAGTCTCTGGGACAGGAATCTATCCCTCTGGCATGTTCTGTTTATTGTGGTGACAAGATTTAGGTCCCTAGAGGCTGAGCATGTAGCTTGGAAGGATTGGGATTTCTTTAAGTGGAGCATGTCCAACAGCTCTGGGTTTGACATGGCTTTGTATGTTAGGCAAAGAGCACCTCGGAGTAGGCGATATGTGACGGAGTAAAGCTGGAGTTTTTTGAGATGGTCTGCATAGGGCATCTGTTTGAGGCCAGTAATCCTCTTTGTGAGGTCCTTCTGCGGCCTTTCCAGTTGTTGTAGATGTCTTGTGAGGTACATACCAAAAGGGGCGTTGTACTCTATAATGGGTCTAATGAGTGATGAGTAGAGGGGAACAATGATCTCTTTTTTTCTGGATAAGAAACCTTTTGTGATGAGGTGTGCCACGTAGAAGGATTTCCTGACTACTGTGGCGATGTGATTATCAAAGGAGAGACTACTGTCCACCTGTGTCCCAAGGTCTCTTATCACACTTTCGGTGTTAAGTATACTACCGCCTATGTTGTAGTTCATGGGTACAGAGTTTTTAACCAAAGGAGATGACAATGCACTTTTTGGCATTGAGCTTGAGACCATGGCTTTGACACCAGGCATCTGTCTCAGTGAGGCCCTTTTGTAGGATGTCTGCATCGTTAGGAGTTTCAATTATGGCTCCTAGTTTGCAGTCATCTGCAAACTTCGTTAGCCAACGACCTTCTGTGTTAGCCTGTACTTCAGAGAAGTAGATACCAAACAGGAGAGGACCCAGGACTTGAACCCTGTGGTGCTCCACTTGTCACTGGTCTGAAGTCGGATTTGGAATCTGCTACTTTCACAGTGTGGGTTTTGTCAGTGAGCCAGCTGGCAACCCATCTTGTGACATAGGGATTTATACCTAGTTTAGTGAGTTTATCTATAATTCCAGAGTGAGGGATGGTGTCAAAAGCCTTGGCAAGATCTAGATAGGCTGTGTGAACCACCTTACCCTTGTCTATGGCTTTGGTGACTGCTTCAAAGAAGTCTGTCAGGTTTAGGAGACATGATCTGCCTTTTACAAACCTGAACTGGGTGGGGTCCAGAGTTTGGAGATTACCAATGTCTTTGTTTATAAGTTCCATGATGACACGTTCCATGGCCTTGCATTCCAGGCTCGTCAGGCTAATGGGACGGTAGTTCCTGGGGTCCATGGTGTCTTCCCCCCTTGTGGAGTGGGATAACCGTTGCTGTGCGCCATTCAGCAGGCACAAAGCCTGAGATGAGGCTATGACTGAACATGGTACTTAGGTGGGGTGCCAGTTCGTTCTGCAGTTCGTGTAGAACGCAGCCTGGGATGTTGTCTGGTCCCATGGATGCTGTGTTCTTGGCTTTGAAGAGTGTGGTTTTTACCTGTGCAGCCGTGATTACAGGAACTTTGCATTCTTCCGGTATAGAGATGGGCTCTTTAGGGGGGGGGGTAAAGTTAGCACTGAACCTATCTGCCAGGATGTTGGCAATATCAGTTGGGTCTGTATATTTAGTGCCATTGTGCTGTAACTCAGAGCAGATCTGAGTGTTGCCATTGATATTCTTGACATAGCTATAGAATGCTTTGTGTTTGTCTTTAGAATCAGTGGCAATTTTGTTTTTGTAACTAGCTTTGGAGGATTTTATCAGGGATCGCAGCTTCTTACTGAGGCTGACCAGGGAGCTCCTCCACTCATGGGATTTTACTCTCTTTTGCAACAGTTTCTTCCTTCTGTTGTGCAGTTTGTTTATGGCAGGGGACCATCAGATTGGCTTCCTTTTTTTGGAGGATAGCGTCTTGGTTCTGTTTGGGATAGCATGATCCATGCACTCAGGTAAGTGCTTATAAAGTGCAATTGTGTAGGATTCAGTAGTCGTAACTGTACTGTCCATCTGCATGGGTGTCATGAAGTTCACCACTTCTGTCTTAAGAAGCATGAAGGCTTTGGAGAATTTTTTTTACTATGGTTTCCTTAATGGGGGGTGGGGGCAGGATGTGGATATCTAGGGTAATTAGCTTATGGTTGGATCGGACCAATGAGGCGTTGACTTCAGGTGTGGAACACTGGTCACTCATGTTGGTAATGACTAGATCTAGGATATTGTTGCCCCTGGTGGGGGTGTGGATAAGTTGATCCAGGGCATTGGAGTTTATGAATTCCAGAAAGCGATGAGTGAAGGAGTTGGTACATGAGTAGTTTTCCCAGTTAATGATGGGGTAGTTGAAATCACCCATTATTAGGGTGTTTGGTTGAACCCTAATATTTTCCAGTACATCAAGAAAAGAGGAGTGGGAATCCTGGGGCATGGTGGGTGATCTGTAGCAAGCTACAATTTGGATTGGAGTTTTGCCCAGAGTTAGTTGCACTTGGATAACCTTGGCTGCATTATGCTGAGCAACTAGCCTGGAGGTGTGGATATCCTTAATGAATATGGACACACCTCCGCCTTTGGTATTCCGGTCCAGGTTACATGGCCAAAAAGTGTGGTATGAGTTATAGGCTGGTAGTGCAGGGCTGCTCTCTGGAGCTTTGAACCAGGTCTCAGTCACTGCACAGATATCGATGTTCTCCATTTTAAGGAGTGTCTCGAGTGAGTGCATTTTGAGATTTAGACTTCTAGCATTGAGTAGCATCACTCTCAGTTTTTGCTTGCCTGTTCCTGTTATGGTGGTGAATTTGTCATTTGAACCTTGCCTAAAAAAGGCACTATAGGGGCGGCAAGAACCTTAGCCAGTATCCGGAATCCCAGGGGTGACAGGTGCAGGCCATCTCTGGCAAAGCATTGTGGTCTGTCAACCATGTCATCCCAGGCAGACAGATATTGGATCCCTTTAGAATGGCACCAGAAGCTTAGCCAATTGTTGAAGTCAATCATTTTGTCCTTGTACTGCGGCATCATTCTGGGTGATGGCAGAATGCTACTCAGGGCTCGGGTCATACCTGTCTCTTTTCATGTAGTCCAGGGAGGTACGTCTCAGGTCATTCAAACCAACGTGGACAAAGACAGAGTCATATTTTTACTTGTTGCTGAGTGACCTGCGTGCGTGGGTTATGTGGCGGATCCTGGCACCTGACAGGAAGCTGACAGTATCCTTCTCCTTGTTTAGTCTGGTGAGTGAGACATTAGTGTGCCTGACTATAGAGTCACCTATGACTAGTGTGTTGGGTACATTGTTTGCCTTATTGGCTGTGGTTGAGTGGCACACTGAGTTTGCGGGCTATGTGTCATTTAGGTTGTGTTGGGGGGTGGAGGTTGCTTGCATTTCTGCTTTGGAGGTCTCTGTTGCTTGAGCAGATTATTTTTTAGAGACTCCGCAAATGTTTTTGTGTTTCTATGTGTGGATTTTGGTGGTGTAGATTTAGTGAGACTATGTGATGAGTGTGGTGTGGTGCAAGTGTTTACCTTCTCCTCTTGACTGTCAAGTTCAGTCTTGATTGGAGAGAGCTTTACCTCCAGTTTGGCAAGATAACTGCATCTCTTACAGGTTGTAGTGTTGGGTAGTAAGAGGAGAGGTTTGTCTGTGTACATGAGGGAATTTCTACATTGCCCCAAGATGCCCATATTCATCAGATAGACAGGAGAGAACACTGGGAAATAACCCTTGGACATGCCTGAATAAAAAAACTATTTTCCTCTAGATAAGTGAGGAAAGTGAGTACAAGAGCTGTTTTTCTCTAAGCAAGTGAGGAAAGTAAGTACCAAAACTGTTTTCCTCTAGGTAATGAGGAAGGTTGAGTGCTGTAGTAATTAATAGGTTATTTAGTGCTTTCAAGTTCTGAACAAGTGCTGATCACGAATAAGCAAATTCAAGTGCTAAAACTAAGAATCTGTATCTGGACTAAACTAGTTACAGAAAAGGGGGGAAACAAGTGCAAATGCGGGCTTTTAAATCAGAAAGTAGAGAGAGATGGAAAAACTGCCCAAATGGCAAGTAACTACAATTTCTGGGCCAGAACCACTCCTTATGTGGTAGATAGGTTACCTAGAGCTTACCACTCCCACTGATAAGCTAGAAGGCTTCCCTCCAATACAGAAAGCTTGAGGGGTTCTTCAGTTTCGCTATTCTCGTGTCGACAATGTCAGATTCGACACTGTTGGCTTTTGAGAATGTAATATAAACCCATTTCTACTGACAGAAAGGAATATTGGGTTTTGGTGTGGAGGTCTTCCAGTGTGGGGGCAGCACATATTAGGGTGGTGTCATCAGTGTGTCCGTATTGTACTACAGAGGCTTGTGATGCTGAGATCCTTAGGTGGTTAGTGAATAGAGGGAATAGTAGTGGTCCAAGGATTGAGTGTTGTGGAACCCCCTAAGGAGACTGAAAGAAGAGGAGAGAGCTGGTGTTGCCATTGAATGGCTTGCAGTCATTCTGTTATATAGCTTTCAAATCATGCAATAGTGGAATTGGTAAAGTTTAGAGTTGAGAGAATATTGATGTGTTTATTGTGATTGACCACGTTAAAGACTTGGATATGTCTAAAAATATGTCTGATACAAATTCTCTTCTGTTTCTATGGTGGTTAACAATGTTAGCAAAGGATAGTAGTGCTGTGGTGGTGCTGTGAAAGGGGCAGAAGCTGTGTTGGGTGTTTGATAGTAGTTTGTGTGTGAGAATGTAGTCCATTAGTTGGGTGTGCATGACTCTTTCTAGTATTTTGGATAAGGGAGATAGAATGGCAACTGGGCAATAATTAGTGAGTTCAGTGGAATTATCTCCTTTGTGTAGTGGTGTAATGCGGGAGATTTTCCATACTATGGGTGCCTGGGTTACAGATATTGAACATTTTAGGAGTATGGCTACTGAGTAGGCTAGTGCTTCAGCTGCACTTTATAGAAATTGTGCTAGAAGGTTGTAAGTGGTTTTTGAAGTAGTTTTTTTTACAGTTATTACAGATACTGGGTGTAGGTTGAAGTGGGAGGTGGAGTCTTGCAATTTGGTGATGTTCTCGGGGCAAGAAAGGTAGGGTTACTGACAAAGCCTTGAGAGATTGCTAGGGTTTGGACAGTTTCTGTGAAGAATTTATTAAATTGGGTTGCAGTAATATCAGAGTTGGTGGTTGTTGGGGCAGGGGTGGTGGATTTACCTGCTTGAAGTATGTTATTAACTGCTGCCCAGATTTTTTTTTTTGGAGGGGGGTTGTCTGTTTATATTGGATGTTTTGGTAATAGTTGATTTTGTCTAATTTTATTATTTTTTTATTTTATTCTGAAGTTCTAGATATGTTTGTTTAACTGTTTGTGTTTTTTTTTTTTTTTTTGAAATTGTTGCCAGGCTTTGTCTCTAGCCTTGAGTAGGGATCTACATTCTTTAGTTAGCTAGGCTGTATACTTAGATTTTACTCTGATAGTTCTAGGGGGATCATGGGAGTTTAGTATGTCTAAGAATCTGTTGTTGAATGAGTTACCTGCGTCATCAAGAGGTAACTGTTTGAGAGTTTCCCAGTTACAACTATTTAGAGTGGTAGTGGTAATGAAGCTATTTAAGTTGATTTTTTTTTGTTTCTGATTAAGTGGAAGGTGGGTTGGATGACTTAGTGAGTCCAAGTCCTAAGAAAGAAGGTTGCTGATGGTCACTTAGACTGCCTGGCAGACAACCTGATTGAGATGCCTGAGAGAGGTTGCTAACTAAAATCCAGTCAAGAATTTACTGTTTTGGAAGATTTATCAGTCCTTGTAGGCGAGGTGATGAGTTCAGTAAACCTATGGAGGTTTCTGTGAGAAGATGGATTTTCTGAGGAGCAGTTAAGCCAATCTACATGAAAGCCTCCCATCAGAATTGTTTCTTGTGGGACAGAATTGGATATCCAGAGTAGTAGGTTTTCCAGAGTGGGGATATTGTTTCCTGGTGGGATATAACCACCGATAATATTAATGTGTTTTTGGGATTCATTTTGAATTTGACAAAGATAAGTTCAGTGTTGTCAAATTCAAGAATGTTTATGTCTACGTGGTCTAGAATTAGGTGATTACTAAATAATATAGCTACTCCTCCGCCCTTTCTAGATTTCCTGTCTTTTCATATACTATTGTAATCTGGGGCTGTTATTTTATTGTTGTTAATATTGTAAGGAATGTTGTTAACCTCTGTATGGAATAACTGCGTGAGAAGCTTCCATTGGGGAACATAGGGCTGCAAACAATCTTGATTGCAACAGCGTGCGTTTTATATAACTGACAATGTCACATTCATGTCTAGTATTTTTTCAGCTTGGATACCAATGATTTTGATGCTAGTACTTTTTTCTGATGAAAACAGTGAGTATAAATAATTCTAGGACTCTTTTTTTTGAGCTAGTGTAACAAATCCTTTTACACTTCATGACATAGAGCGGGCACCATCTGTACAAATACTGATGCAGGACAAGTTATGTCATTTGCTAGTTCCTCCACCAATAGGGGGCCTCACCGTGTTTGTACTCATGTGTATTCAGGCTAATTGGAGCATATGTGCCACAGTACCTCACCTCCATGATCATTCTTGTATTTACTTAATTCAAAATAAAATGGAAACAAAGTGGCTTTTGGTGGGTCATGGGTGGATATTTTTGGTGACAGCAACAGCATGTGAGAGAAGTAATTCTTAAGTTTTAAAAGGCTAACCATCTTTTTAAAACATCTTGTGGCACACCTGTTGACCGCTCAAGGCACACCAGTGTACCATGGCACACTGGTTGAAAACCCCTGCTCTATACTCCTACCCGTACCACAGAAAAGTCCCAAAAACAACTAATGACTAATAACTGTCTCCTCTCTAAAATCCCTCTATACTCCTACCTGTACCACAGAAAAGTCCCAAGAATAACTAATGACTAATAACTGTCTCCTCTCTAAAATCCCTCTATACTCCTACCTGTACCACAGAAAAGTCCACAAAAAAAATAATGACTAATAACCCTCTCCTCTCTAGTATCCCTCTGTACTCCTACCCATACCACAGAAAAGTCCCAAAAATAACTAATGACTAATAACCGTCTTCACTCTAAAATCCCTCTATACTCCTACCTGTACCACAGAAAAGTCCCCAAAATAACTAATAACCTACTCCTCTCTAGTACCCGCTATACTCCTACCCGTACCACAGAAAAGTCCCAAAAATAACTAATGACTAATAACCCTCTCCTCTCTAGTACCCTCTATACTCCTACCTGTACCACAGAAAAGTCCCCAAAATAACTAATAACCCTCTCCTCTCTAGTACCCCTCTATACTCCTACCTGTACCACAGAAAAGTCCAAAAATAACTAATGACTAATAACCCTCTCCTCTCTAGTACCCCTCTATACTCCTACCCGTACCACAGAAAAGTCCCAGAAATAACTAATGACTAATAACCCCCTCCTCTCTAGTACCCCTCTATACTCCTACCCGTACCACAGAAAAGTCCCAGAAATAACTAATGACTAATAACCCCCTCCTCTCTAGTACCCCTCTATACTCCTACCTGTACCACAGAAAAGTCCCAAAAATAACTAATGACTAATAACCCTCTCCTCTCTAGTACCCTCTATACTCCTACCCGTAACACAGAAAAGTCCCAGAAATAACTAATGACTAATAACCCTCTCCTCTCTAGTACCCTCTATACTCCTACCTGTACCACAGAAAAGTCCCAAAAATAACTAATGACTAATAACCCTCTCCTCTCTAGTACCCTCTATACTCCTACCTGTACCACAGAAAAGCCCCCAAAATAACTAATGACTAATAACCCTCTCCTCTCTAGTACCCTCTATACTCCTACCTGTACCACAGAAAAGTCCCAAAAATAACTAATGTCTAATAACCCTCTCCTCTCTAGTACCCCTCTATACTCCTACCTGTACCACAGAAAAGACCCCAAAATAACTAATGACTAATAACCCTCTCCTCTCTAGTACCCTCTATACTCCTACCTGTACCACAGAAAAGTCCCAAAAATAACTAATGACTAATAACCCTCTCCTCTCTAGTACCCTCTATACTCCTACCTGTACCACAGAAAAGTCCCAGAAATAACTAATGACTAATAACCCTCTCCTCTCTAGTACCCTCTATACTCCTACCTGTACCACAGAAAAGTCCCAAAAATAACTAATGACTAATAACCCTCTCCTCTCTAGTACCCTCTATACTCCTACCTGTACCACAGAAATGCCCCCAAAATAACTAATGACTAATAACCCTCTCCTCTCTATTACCCCTCTGCACTCCTAACTGTACCACAGAAAAGTCCCCAAAATAACTGACTAATAACCCTCTCCTCTCTAGTATTCCTCTATACTCCTACCCGTACCACAGAAAAGTCCCAAAAATAACTAATGACTAATAACCCTCTCCTCTCTAGTATCCCTCTGTACTCCTACCCGTGCCACAGAAAAGTCCCAAAAATAACTAATGACTAATAACCCTCTCCTCTCTAGTACCCTCTATACTCCTACCTGTACCACAGAAAAGTCTCCAAAATAGCTAATGACTAATAGGTTCATAGGTTCATAGGTAGATACTAGGCTATCTGCCCTAGGGCATTTATAAGCCTAGCCCGAGTGTATTTGGCTTTCACCTCCCTATTAGATTAGTCTACTGTACCTCTGTATAGTAGGTCACAGAAGGTAGCCTTTTAAGATTAGTTTACTGTGCCTCTGTTGAGCAGGGACACAGAAGAGATCCCAGGGGTGAATTTGCGATTTCCCATCCACGCGTCCAGATTTTCCTTGAAGAGGGTCAGCAAGGGGCTATGTCTAACATGAACTGGTATTCTATTCCAGAGTGAGGGGAGCCTCTGGGAAATGAATCTGTCCCTCCAGCATGTCCTATTTATTTTTGTGCTGAGGTTTAAGTCCCTGGAGTGTGTAGCTCTAAGGGATTTGGATTTTTTGAGGTGGAGCATGTCCATTAATTCTGGGTTAGACATGGCTTTGTACGTCAGGCACAGATCGCCTCTGAGTAGGTGGTAAGCAACTTAGTAGAGCTGGAGTTTCTTTAGTCGAGCTGCATAGGACATCTGTTTGTAGCCCATGATCCTCTTGGTGAGGTACTTTTGGGGTCTCTCCAGTTGCTGCAGGTGTCAGGTAAGGTACATCCCAAAAGGGGCATTGTATTCAATTATGGGCCTGATGAGTGACGCGTAGAGGGGCACAATGACCTCTCTTGATCTAGATGCGAACCCTTTCGTGATAAGGTGGGCTATATAGAAGGTCTTTCTAACCACTTTGGCAACGTGATTATCAAAGGAGAGATTACTATCTACGTTGGTCCCCAAATCTCTAATTACTTCTTCAGTACTTAATGGATTACCACCTATGTGGTAATTTGTGGGCACTTTGTTTTTCTCAAAGGGGATGACTATGCACTTTTTAGCATTTAGCTTGAGGCCGTGGTTCTGGCACCAAGCATCCGTCTCCATGAGACCCTTTTGGAGGATGCTTGCATCAGCTGGAGAGTCGATTATGGCTCCCAGTTTGCAGTCATCTGTGAACTTTGTCAGCCATAGTCCCCCCGTGTTAGCCTGAACCTCAGAGAAGTACATACCGAATAAGAGAGGTCCCAGAACTGAGCCTTGTGGGACACCACTTGTAACTGGTTTGGATTCGGACGTGGCACCTGCGATTCTGACCATGTGGGTTCTATCTCTGAGCCAGTTTGCAACCCATCTTGTGATATAGGGGTTGATATTTAAGCTGGTAAGCTTATTTATGATGCCCGAGTGGGGTATTGTGTCGAAGGCTTTTGTGAGGTCCAGGTAGGCTGTGTGGACTACCTTGCCCTCATCTATGGCTTTGGTAACTGTTTCAAAGAAATCAACTAGGTTTAAGAGGCAAGATCTGTCCTTAACAAAGCCGAATTGGATAGGGTCCAGTGTCTGGAGGCTCCCAATGTCTTTGTTTATGAGTTCCATGATTATACGCTCCATAGCTTTACAGACCAGACTAGTCAGGCTTATGGGGTGATAGTTCCTGGGGTCCGTTGTGGCGCGACCTTTGTGGAGTGGGACCACTGTAGCTGTACGCCATTCTTTGGGTACATATCCTGTAGTAAGGCTAAATTTGAACAGTGACTTAATGTGAGGGTTCAGTTCTTCTTGGAGTTTGTGTAAGACACAGCCTGGGACACCATCTTGTCCCATAAATGCTGTGTTTTTTGCTTTGGAGAGGGCAGCTTTCATCTGTGCATCTGTGATGTCAGGGAGGTTACATTCAGTTGGGATAGGCATTTGCTCCTTTGAGGGGGAAGGGGGGGAGATGTTAGCACTGAATCTGTCTGCCAGGATGTTGGCTATGTCTGTAGGTTCGGTATACTTTGTACCATTATGCAACAATTCAGAGCATATCTGGGAGTTTCCACCCATATTCCTGACATAACTAAAGAAGGCCTTGTGATTATCTTTAGTGTCTATGGAATTTTTTCTTTCGAAACTGGCCTTTGATGATTTTATGAGGGATCGTAGTTTCTTGCTAATACTGATCAGAGATGCCTTCGCCTTTTGGGATTTTGCTCTGTCATGTAGTGGCTTCCTCCTTCTGTTGTATAGCTTATTTATGGTCGGGGTCCACCAGACAGGTCTCCTGTTTTTGGAGGACTGAGTCTTGGTTTTATTTGGGATAGCACGATCCATGCATTCCTGCAGGTGCTCATAGAATGCAATTGTAAAGGATTCTGTAGATTGGGCTGTATTATCCTCCAGCCCAGGGGCTTTGAAGGATTCCATCTCAGTTTTGAGAAGTGGGAAGTTAGCTTTTGAGAAATTCTTTACAGTGATTTCCTTGGCTGGGGGTGGGGACGGGATATGGATGTCCAGGGAAATTAGTTTATGGTCTGATCTTACCAATGAGGGTTTACCTCTGGTGTGGAACATAGAGTCCCCATGTTGGTGATGACCAGGTCCAATATGTTGTTCCCTCTTGTGGGAGTGGTGACCAGTTGTTCCATCGCATTAGAGTTTATAAATTCAAGAAACCGTTGGGCGAGGGTGTTTGGGCTTGAGAAGTTTTCCCACTCAATGTTTGGGTAGTTGAAGTCCCCCAATAACATAGTGTTTGGAGAGACCTTCATATTCTCCAGTGTTCTCAGGAATGCCAAGTGGGGTTCCTGTGAATGGGAGGGTGATCTGTAGCAGGCTACAAACTGAAAGGCAGTTTTGCCCATTGTTAGTTGCACATGGATGGTTTCCGATGCTTTGTGCAGTGCCACTAACCTGGAGGTGTAGGTATCTTTGATGAATATAGATACTCCCCCTCCTTTTGTGCTTCGGTCCGAGTTATGGGGCCGAAAAGCATGGTATGAGTTATAACCTGGTAGTGCTGGAGTGCTCTCAGGAGCCTTGAACCAGGTTTCTGTTACTGCACAGACATCAGTTTTCTCCATACTGAGGAGAGCCTCGAGTGCATGCATCTTGAGGTTTAGACTTCTGGCATTGAGTAGCATTACCTTTAGTTGTTTTATCCTTGGGTTGTCTATGGAGGTGGGTTTGTCCTTTGAGCCTTGCCTAAAAAAGGCACTATGGCGGTGGCAAGAGCCTTGGCCAGTATACGAAAGCCTAAGGGTGACAGGTGCAAGCCGTCCCTAGCGAAGCAACGTGGCTTGTCAAGCATGTCATCCCAGGCTGACAGACACTGGATCCCCTTTGAATGACACCAATACTTTAGCCAATTGTTGAAACTGATCATTTTGTCTTTATACTGTGGCATCATTCTTGGTGAGGGCAAGATGCTAGTCAAGGTCAGGGTCATACCACCCTGGGCTACATGATCAGAGAGCTCCTCTATGTCTCTTTTCATGTAGTCCAGGGAGGTACATCTCGTACCACAGAAAAGTCCCAGAAATAACTAATGACTAATAACCCTCTCCTCTCTAGTACCCCTCTATACTCCTACCCGTACCACAGAAAAGTCCCAAAAATAACTAATGACTAATAACCCTCTCCTCTCTAGTACCCTCTGTACTCCTATCCGTACCACAGAAAAGTCCCCAAAATAACTAATAACCCTCTCCTCTCTAGTACCCCTCTATACTGCTATCCGTACCACAGAAAAGTCCCAAAAATAACTAATGACTAATAACCCTCTCCTCTCTAGTACCCCTCTATACTGCTATCCGTACCACAGAAAAGTCCCAAAAATAACTAATGACTAATAACCCTCTCCTCTCTAGTACCCTCTATACTCCTACCTGTACCACAGAAAAGTCCCCAAAACAACTAATAACTAATAACCCTCTCCTCTCTAGTACCCCTCTATACTCCTACCCATACCCTTCGTAGCTCTGATCAAGTCCTTCTTGACATTTACAAACCAGATAAAAACACAGGCAAATTACTTTACAAAAGCACAGTGTCCCAAGCCTGGAACAAACTCCACCCAAACATTCATAACATCAGATCCTAATTGCTTCAAAGGAGAAGTGAAAACCTACCTTGTTAACACTAGCTCCTTTTCTTGCCAGGACCCCCCCCCCCAGCTATCTCATGTTACCGTTAAACTGTGGAATTTTGATTAATCTTCTTTAGGACAATTGAGAAGCTATCAGCCACTTTATTGTTTAGACCTTTATTTGCTAATTGCAACATTTCTATGCCATGTAGCTTATCTTTATCAACTGTCAAAATCACAATTTAGTGCAAATGTGGATTTTATTTGCTTGCTCTACACTGCAATATAATTCTGTTCAATGTCTCTAGTCTATCTTTCTTGTTCGTTTCATGCCATCTTATCTTACACAAACATTCTCTACAACTGTTAATATATATATTGCACAATCTTGGATTTTTTTAAACAATTTAATGTCCTTTACTGTCTGTACGCTTTTAATTTGTATAGCCTTGAAATAATGTACATTTTCTGTATTTCTTATTTGGAGCTTTTCTCCTCGGGTCTCCACTGAAAATGGGCCCGTGGCTTACTTGGACTAACCCAGTTAACAAATGACAAATAAATAAATAAATAAATAATAACTACCATGAAAAATCTCATACCAAAATTCTACTAAATTAAAAAGTCAAAACCATGTAAAATCCAAACCATAATAAAATTATAGTATGGATACACACACACACACACACACACACACACACACACACACACACACACACACACACACACACACACACACACACACACACACACATAAATAAATATATAAATAACCTGAAAAATAAAAATGAAATGTGCAGTGAGACACTCACTGGGAGTACACATTACAGACATCATAGGTTCATAGGTTAACAGGTGTTTACTAGGCTAACGACCACAAGACCCTTATTTAAGCCTAGCCATGCATCCCATATCACTGACATGTTTGTTCTGATACCCTTGATAAGTGTATACAGTGGTTTGGGACATGAAACATTTACAAGCTGGGCCTGGGAGATGAACCATTTACAGGTTGCCTGTGTCCATTAGAGAAATAGGTGCCAAACCAGGGATGAATTTCCTGCTCCCCATCCAATTGTCCAAGATGCACTTGAATTGGGTTAGGGAGGAACTCTGCTTTACATGGATAAGTCTGTTCCATACATGGGGTAGTCTCTGGAATACATACCTGTCTCTCCAGCAAATCCAATTTATATCACAGGCAAGGTTTAAGTCTTTAGAATGGGTAATTCTGGTGCTATATGTTTTGTGGATATGTAGGATGTCCATCAGAGTGGGGTCTGATAATGCCCTGTATGCTAGGCATGGATATCTCCTCAAGAGCCTGTAGGAGACAGAATACAGGGATAAGGTCTTGAGGCAGTCTGCATAGGACATTTTACTTATGGCCTGTATTCTTTTATTGAGGAACCTCTGCGGGCATTCCAATTGTTGGATATACCTGGTTAGGTACATACCAAAGGGTGCATTGTACTCAATGATAGGTCTGATGAATGCCAAATACAGTGGAACGAGTACATATTACAGATATCATGCTTTGGGCTTTTCTCTTGCATCTCCCATGAACATGCAGTAACATTTTTATTTATTTTATTATTTTACATTTGTTTACTGGGAAAGTTTGACTTGGAATGAGCCAATTTTCAGCAGAGGCCTGGGAAGAAATGCTCCAGACGCATGTAATGTGGGAGGAAACCAGAGCACCCGAGGAAACCCACACAAATGCAGGGAGGACATGCAGACTCCACACAGAAGGCACCCCAGCTGAGAAATGAACCGGCAAACATCTTGTTGTGAGGTGACAATGCAAACTGCTGCACCAATGCGGTGTCCACAACACCTGTACCATGCTCAACCTCTTCTACATTATTGTATATTTACCTATCTTGTGTCTTTCCTGTACCTTGTCCTCCATGTATCTGAATTAATATAATCAAGTGTCCAGCCCATATCTCTGTTCTGTTTATTCCATTTCTCCAGTTCTCCTCTCAGTTCACCAAGACTATATACATTGCTCCTTTTCACCTGTTTTCATCACCCTCCCATACATCCCATGCTCTACTCCTTTAATTTTCTTTATCAGTTCCTCTAATTCATTGAGCTAATTTAAATGCCAAAGCATATCCATCAAAGAAGACAATGAAAACACTCCAGGATCCATCTATGCCCAGAGCCTTCCCTATCGACTCTTCTTCATTTGTCATCTGTGATATATTTTTAGCATCCTTCTGTACCTGTCCTAATTCTTGAATGAAGTACAGTAATTATAGTTACTTCAGCACATGGAAGACCAGTGGTACAGCCACAGCTTTACAGTACTTACTGCCCTGGTAGCATAGAGAGCAATCCCTTACTTTTCCCTAGCATGTCTTGAAACTCTCTTAATGCCATCTTTATGTTCCTGTCTATTGTGTCCTTTGGTGGAGTCTCTGCTTTACGTCTTAAGTAAGCATGGCCCTTCTCTTTTCCTGTATTTTCCCCAACATCTTCTTATTTGTCCTTCCCCTAACCTTATCAGCACTATTTTACCTTCATTGCATACCATGTCTGGCACTCTACCAAATCAGTGGAATACATCCAGAACTATCCATGTACCTTACCCATATTCTCTGCCATCAGTAGACACTCATCTGTGAACAATCTAAACCCATCCTGTTACCACATTCTGTTTCCATTTCCACTGGCTCTGTTTATACCCATACTGTGAGCTCCTCTACAACCAGAATAAATAATTCAGAGGATAGTGGGCATCCTTATTTGTTCTCTTGTCTACCCATGCTACTTTTGAGATCCTTGCATTAATGAATACCTTTAACCTAGGAAAGAAGCATCATGTCTTAATCCAAGCTCAGAAACTATGTCCTGACTCTCTTCTGAATTAGACCTCCTGCATCATAAGGCTCCAGTGTACTGAATGAAATGACTTGTTTATGTCAAACAAAGATATGCATTTCCCCTCTCCCTGTCTTTCTACTACTTGAACTTTTTAGCTAGGGTCTCTGAGTTGACTATCTTTTATGTTACCTTGACAAAACCCTTTGCTATTTATTATAAACTTAGGTAGCACTTTATCTATCTGTCCCATCAGTACCTTTGCTATTACTGTGATATTACATCACATTAGTGAAACCAAACCAAAAAAAGAAAAAGAGCCAGCACAAATCCTGTTGGAAAATTAGTTTATTAAAAAATACACATGCTATACATCATAATAACAGACTGCATATACATATGCAAAAAAACAAATTACACAGACTGGTTTCGGCTAAACAGCCTTCCTCAGTGTAACAAAAATAATAAAGACCATTGCATTCAGAAGCAGCCCATAAATATATAGATGTACAATTAGGACAGAGACCAATGAAAATAATACACAAATTAGATAACCAAAACTTTCAAACAAATGCAAATCACTGAGGATAATCAGGCATTCATATACCAGGGTTGTCCCCCGTCATCAATGAAAAATAAACATTACTATTCTGAGGATGATAATTCGGAGTTTAATGGTTCTACCAATGTACATAACATTTCCTCCTATGCCTTATCTGACTTACAAATAAAAATCTTGAACAAAGCTTTGTGCCTAGCTTGAATGTATCCAAACAAGAATTTGCACAGGATGTTGTCAATTTTTGTCTCCTGCTCAATTTACGTTTGTTTCTCAAGGACCAGGATGCCCCTCATGATGTTGATACTTTCCGTTTTCGGAAATCTATGTTCAAACCCCCCATGTCACCAGTTGTTTGATTTTTCAGAACAGGGTCCTCATGGATTTGCATTTGCAGCTTGGCAAAGATGGTGTGATTCATGATAATATTACGAGGGCAGAATGCCTCTGTATAGCAGAACTTAAGTCTAATAATGACATTGTTGTTTTGCTAGCTGACAAGGGAGGAGCGGTGGTGGTCCTAGACTGGATAAATTATTATCAGGAAGGTCTTAAACAGATAATGGATCGTAAATATTATATGATCATGCCCTTAGATCCCACCATGAAATTCAAGTCTGAGATTGACAGTTTTTTGGATAAAGCAGGTGAAGAGGGTATTATCCCTAAAGAGACTTGTTTTCATTTGAAGGTGGACCACCCCAAACAACAATATCTCTATTTATTGCCCAAAATCCATAAGGACCCTGTTCATCCCCCTGGGTGACCCATTGTTTCGGGAAGGGGCTCATTAACAGAACCCCTTTCTGAGTTCCTTACTCAACATCTGAAACCTTTGTTGTCTGATATACGGTCACGGATTCAAGAAACAACACAGTTTTTGGGAATTATTTCGGATCTCCAATTAGAATCCGAATGGTTGTTGTGTACTTTGGATGTCACTTCCCTGTATACTAATATCCCTCATTGGGTGGGCCTAATGGCACTTCAATATTGGCTTGACAGGGCTAATTTATATAGACCAGGATTTAACACCTTTCTAGTATGTTTAGCTAAATATGTTCTGGATAAGAACTTTTTTATTTTCAGCAGCAATGTGTCTGGCAAGTTCATGGCACAGCAATGGGGGCATCGTTTTCCCCCATATATGCCAATTTATTTATGGCCTATATAGGAGAAGCACTCATTTATGATAGAAACCATAATATTTACCTTGATGAAATGGATATTTGGAGACGATATCTTGATGACTGTTGGCTTGTGTGGGGCATCGTTTTCCCCCATATATGCCAATTTATTTATGGCCTATATAGGAGAAGCACTCATTTATGATAGAAACCATAATATTTACCTTGATGAAATGGATATTTGGAGACGATATCTTGATGACTGTTGGCTTGTGTGGAGGGCTGACGCTGGGTATCTTGAGGAATTTGTGAAATACCTGAATGAAAATATTTGGGGTATTGAGTTTAAATTAACTTACATTTCTGGATGTTTTGGTCACACGTACGCCTTCCAATACTTTAGAAACATAGGTGTTCCGCAAATTTCCTCAATATAACACTCTACTACATGCGTCTAGCTTCCACCCCCAACATGTCATCAGGAATATCCCAAAGTCTCAGTTTCTCAGGGTCAAAAGAATATGTTCTAGCACTGCCACTCACGAGCTCTTTAAATTGGATTTATGTGCCAGATTTAGAGCCTGAGGATACAGGGTCAGTGACGTCCATGTGGCCAATCAGTATGCGGAATCACAGGATAGATCTGAATTATTAAGATATAAGGAACACGTTTCTGCTCAGGGGTCACAGACTAGATTAGTTACTACTTATGGCAAAAATACTAAATCCTTTATGGATATTATTTCCAGACACTGGAACATTTTGGGGGGAGAGGGTCCTTTTATGGACATCTTGGATGATAAATGCGCTTTTTTTTTCTTAGGGGCAGATCCTTGGGGTATTTGTTTAGCCATTACAAAAGGGCTTGGTGAGATAAAACATTGACACAAAGGACCATCACTGGGCAGAAGTTAGTAGGTTGTCATCCATGTGGTCATTGCTCAAGTTGTTCACACATATACAAAACCACTTGTTTTTCTAATAAAAACACTTCCAATGTTTATGACATAGATTTCTTTGGCAATTGCCGCTCAACTTGGGTAATTTACTTGGCTAGTTGCTCTTGTCAAGCTTTTTATGTGGGACAAACTTCTAGGCCTTTCAGGCTTAGAATCAGTGAACACTTGAATGACATTAGGATACATAAGCAAACTAGTGCATTATATAAGCACATTTCTAATCATCAGACTGGTTCGTTTAAATTTACTATTATTGATTGTATTGTGCATAAAAACAATGATCTAGTTGGTTTACATCAAGTTTTAGACATTAAAGAATAAAAGTGGATTGTCAAACTGGGTGGGCTTTTTCCTCCAGGTTTAAATGAACAGTTTTGATTACCTAATTTGTGTATTATTTTCATTGGTCTCTGTCCTAATTGTACATCTATATATTTATAGGCTGTTTCTGAATGCAACAGTCTTTATTATTTTTGTTACACTGAGGAAGGCTGTTTAGCCGAAACCGGTCTGTGTAATTTGTTTTTTTGCATATGTATATGCAGTCTGTTATTATGGTGTATATCATGTGTATTTTTTAATACACTCATTTTCCAACAGGATTTGTGCTGGCTCTTTTTCTTTTTTTGGTTTGGTTTCATTGGTTTGAGCCACGCACTTGCCGTACATGTGGGGGATTTACTGTCTTTGGGAATCAACATTAGTGAAACAAATGAATTTCTAGTTAACTGGATCCTTTGTATCTTTTTTTCTTTGGTAATACAGCTACTGTATTTACTTAGATGACTTTAGAAATTCCTCTCCTCTTTTTTATATTCATTTATTTATGCATTTATTTATTTATGATCTCTACAGCTGACTATCAGCTTCAACCAACTCCTCGCTTTGTTTGCAGGGTCTGCCAAACTCACCTTAGTCTCCCCTTGATCTACTCGGCCCACATCTGGGATGGTGAGAAGTGGACACTGGTACAGTGTCATAGTGCTGCCAAAGATTTTTTTTTTATATTATGCTCTAACTTTCCCTTCTAGCATGCATATTCGTTGAATGTCTAGGTGCAGATGTACAGTAGGGATGTGCTGGTATTTTGTTTCATCTTCACAATGATTCAGCCAAAGTCACCTGCCATTTTCTGTTAAGGAAAATAATCCTCTGTGCATCTGTGGCTACTGCCAGAGATCAACAGTGAGGTGCACCTAAATGTGTTTCTCCCAGGATGGGCATGCCCATCCTTTCTTGCCAGTGCCTCAGATGCTTTGAGCTTCTAATCAAACCTGGGTAACCTGGGCTGTAGTCAAGATTTTATCCTTCTATATCATAGGCTCATAGGTTCATAGGTGTGTACTAGGCTAATGGCCCTGGAGCCTTTAGAAGTCTAGCCCATAGAAGTGCCCTGGCATTGTGCCTCCCGACATTAGTTCCCAGTGCCTCTTTCAAGCAGAGCCACTGGAGTGATCCCCAGGGTGAACTTTCTATTACCCATCCACTCAAGATTTCTCTTGAAGAGGGACAGTGAGGTGGTCTGCTTGATATGTATGGGAAGTCTATTCCAGAGCATGGGCAGTCTCTGGGTGAGGAACCTGTCCCTCCAGCATGTTCTGTTGATTGTGGTAATGAGGTTGAGGTCTTTACAGCGTGTGGTGCAGAGGCATTGGGATTTCTTTAGATGTAGCATTTCTAACAGAGCTGGGTCAGGCATGGCTTTGTAAGTCAAGCAGAGATGGACTCTAAGTAGGTGATATGAGACAGAGAATAGCTGGAGTCTTTTGAGTCAATCCATGTAGGACATATGTTTAATGCCTAGGATCCTCTTTGTGAGGTACGTCTGTGGCCTCTCCAGCCAGGTTAAGCAGGCATGATCTCCCTTTCAAAAAGCTAAATTGCGTGGGGTCTAGAGTTTGGAGGAGATTTCCTATATGTTTGTTAATCAGGTCCATGATGATGCACTCCATAGCTTTACATATCAGACTCATCAGGCTAATGGGGCAATAATTCCCAGGGTCTGTAGTCGCTCCTCCTTTATGGAGAGAGGTGATGGTGCTCCCTTTATTTATTTATTTATTTATTTATTTATTTATTTATTTATTTTTTAATGTTTATTCATTATCACAGTTAAAAAACAATTACTTTCCACTTGTAAAACTTTGGATTAATTTCATTTTATTGAAGAACCAGTATGTCAAAACCCATATGGCTGAGAACATATGGTCAACTATTTAGTTCACTGATAAATGACATAAAGCCAAACAACACCCACAAACAACACAAACCATTTTTTTTTGCAGGGGAGCAAGCCTCCCCTGCACCCCCCACACTCCCCCTGCTAATTATTCATACCATCTCTGAGATTGCACTACTCTGGGGAAAAGGGCAAATTCCCTTATCTCCACTGAACAGTGATCTCAGTCACAACAGTTCAAGGAACTAAACTGTCAATCATATGGTCTCGACCATATGGATTTTGACAATCTGGTTCTTTGATGAAATGCATTTGTGGATTTAATGAAATGTAATAGACCCAAAATATCACAGGACCTACTGCCTTTACCAGTTTCAGTGTTGCTATAGCATCATACATCTCCTGCAGTGATATATCTGCAGCTATTCATTTCCTTTTACTATTGCTGACATCCTTGCTGTCTGTTTGTACCCACTCCTACCTGTCTTGTTTAAATTTGATTGCTCCTGTACAAAGTCTCATAGAACATCTTGAATGTTTCTGTTATTCTCTTGTCAGCTGTAACTTGTGTTTTATCATCCCCTTGACACTTTCTACCACGTTGTGTTTTAAACCCTTCTTAAATCTCTGTGATCTAGGTAATTCCCAATTCTTTTCACTGTAACATTCCAAAATCTCTCTGCAAATTATGTCTGCCTCATATTCAGTCATTAGTAAGCCATACAGCTCATACTGAGACATCTCTGCTTCTATGTCTGTTACTGCCACTCATATGTCCGGATCTTCAGTAGCTGCTCTTCTATCCTCTGTGCATGTGTACTTATTTCCTATTCCTTATCATACCTCTCATGGCTATTATTCTAGCCCTGTTAACTACCTTGAAGCTCTCCAACTGCTCCCCAACCAGCCCAACCCTACCTTCTCATCCAGTCTCTGACTGACCAAGCCTTGCAGCAACCTCTTTTTTTTTTTACTGAATACATTTTTATCAATTTTCAGAAACATAAACATATATACAGTATGTATATCAAATAAATATTTACATAGTCAAAGCTTAAGGTGGAGAAACAATTCCAAAAACAAACATTACAAAACCAACTATTTACATAGGAAGTCTATACTTGAAAAACTTTGTTTTCTTGAAAGTATCTTTGAATAACACTATAATTTATTACAGTCTTCTGTTTCCAGCACTTAATTTACTTTCTGCCAGGCAGTGCTTAAGGGAGTAAGTAGGTTGTCCTGTTCTTTCCTTGATTATTTTCAGTTCCAACTGTGAGACTGATAAAACCATGTTCTTGAAATGTTTAAAATTGGGAGGAGTTGCAGCTTTCCAGTTCTGTGTGATTTTTCCTTGCAATAGCAAGGAGTCCACAAAATTACATATTTTTGCCTTGGAAAATAAAACAGCACATGTGTATTCAACAAGAATAGAGATTTTGTAAGTTGGAAATTATCAGTGAGCAGTGCCTATAACAAATAGTTAATACTTTCCCAATATTATTTAAGTAAAGGCATTCATAGAACATGTGTTGCCAACTGGCTACTGATTGTTATTTACACCTCCAACATGTATTTTCTTTATTATATATTAGTTCTAATTTGTGTGGTATTAAGTATGTTCTATGTATAAATTGCCATGTGAAAAGTTGCCAGTATAGTGATAAAGATGTTAGTTTTGGAGATGTAAGAATTAGTTTTTTATCTTTATCATCTGGCATTTTACCATTAACTGTTTCATACCATATTTCCATATACTTTGTTTATTATGAACTCTTGTTTCTTTAACTAATGTGTACAATACTGATAAAATTCCTTTCCCATTTGTGGGAAATTCATTCAGTGTTATTAACTGTTCTATGAACTTAGGAACCTCTTCTATAACATACTTCTGCATTATTGCCTGTTGGTTTAAAACTGTCTTAATTCCTGCAGTGTTAACCACGTTATTTTCAAGGTTGTACTCACTAATAATTTGCTCTATCATTAGTACTTTATTAGTGTTTATCAACTCCTGCCAGTGAATTAGACCATTCTTACTAAGTGTTTTAATTGCTACTGAGTCTTGAGTTATAATATTATTTTGTGTATATGCTATTGGGAATATGAAAAAAGACCAAGCTTTTATATCCGGATTTTTGTTTAGAAATTGCATAAAAGACTTTAGAGTATTGATAATTTATTTAGAATTTATATTTTTGTGTTTCCCTGTTGCCATATATTCCTTCAATAACCAAAGTAAGCTATTCGGTACTATTTCCCTATGTTTATTTATTGTATCATGAATGGTTTTTAACCAGATTTTTTCATGTACTAGTTTCCATTTGGAAGTATATTCTTTGTTTAACCATAGAGAAACTGTTTTTAAAGCTGATTGTATATATCCTTCTAAATCTGGTAAGCCTATTCCTTCTTTCCATTTGTCAAAATGATGTCTTAGGACAACTCTAGGCTTTTTAGGATACCATAAGAATTTCATTATTAACCCTTCAAATTATTTTAAATATGATTTAGGTGGAGGAAGAGAACAAGCTTGTATAAAATACAGAATTTTTGGGAATATAATCATTTTAATTATATATAGTCTTTCCTCCATGATAAAAAATAGCTTATTCCATTTTTGTATGAGTTCTTTGATATTATCCAAAATCTCTTTATAGTTTAGTTGCACTGTTGTATCTATGTCATTTATAATTTTAACTTCTAAGTATTTGATGTATCATTTCAAGACAGATATTTATGATTTTTTTTTTATTTAATGCTTCTTTGTTCATATTTATTAGTAACATATTGTTTTTATTTTCATTAAATGATAGTCCAGAAATCTTCTTAAACTGTTTTGTTGCTTTCCATAGTTCTTTAAGTGTGCTATTATCTTTTTTTATAGTCAATAAAATGTTGTCTGCAAATAGCTGAATCTTTAACTCAAGGTCAGTATCCAGTTGAATTCCTTGAATGTTTGGGTTTGCCACGTATGAAATTTGCTAATGGTTCTAATTACTAATGCGAATAACAAAGGAGAAAGTGGACCACCCTGTTTTGTACCTTTTGTAATGGTGATAGGCTCCAACAAATAGAATCCTACTTTTATGTAAGCCAAAGATTTATCATAAAGAAACCTTATTAGTGAGGTAACGTTTTTCAAAAATCCATACTCCACCAGTGCAAGCCAAAGGTAATCCCAATTCATAGAATCAAATGTACTGTTATATCTAAGAAAATGACATTCATTTTATTTTTTGTTTTGTTTATGAAATCAATAAGGGACAAAATTATCTTTATATTGTCATATATATTTCTGTTTTTACTGAAGCATGTTTGATCATTCTCTATCAATAACGACAATATTTGTCTTATTCCGTTTGCATGAACTGTCATAAATATTTTATAATCTATATTTAATAAACTTATGGGTCTATATGAGGTCAACTCATCAGGTTTTTTATCTTGTTTCAAAATTGGTGATGGTGGGCATTTATTACCATCTTTAACTGGTGTGAACACACTTAGTAATAGATTTAATGCATTATTAGATAGCAGTTTAAACATCTACGGTGTCATATTATCATTACCCGGGGCTTTTTTTCATTTTAGTTTCTTGGTTTGCGCTTTAATTTCTGTCATAGTTATGCCTTTATCTATTATTTTTCTGTGTTTATCTGATAGTCTTTGTCTTATATTTTCCTTAAGGAATTTTCTAAGTGCTTGAATTGATTCTACTTTATTTTCTTGACTATTGAATTTATTAAAATACACTCTAAAGGCTGCTAGAATTCCTTCTAAGTCTGATACTTTTCATTTTTGTCTATATTTTATATTTCTTTTATCTGATTTGCCTTTATCTTTTTTTTTGTCCTGTTAGCACATAGCTTGACCTTCTCTAGATTAATCATTGTTTTATGGTTCAATATCGCTAAGTATTTTTTGTTGAGGTCTTCTAATACTTTTTCTGATGATAGGTTGCCTTTATGAATATCTAATTTCATTTTGTCTATTTTAGTTTGTAATTCTGCCCATTCTTTATAACAAAGCTTTTTTTGTTTTTATACCAGGCTACCACCTTCCCATATAAATACACCTTTTCCAGAATAGATAGAGATTATATAACAAAAGATCTTATCACAAAAATAAGCAAAGTAAAAACTATCACCTGCCACTTCTCAGACCATAATGCAATAACTTTTGAAATAGATTTTAACTTTAAGAGAAAACTTACAATCATAAGAATTCCAGCCTATATAGCAAACCTTAAAGAGTTTAAACAATACTATACTGCCTTGCAGCAACTTCTGATTTTCCTCTTCTCTTCACCTGTACGCTGCCTCCTCCACCTGTCATCTTTGTCCTCATTACCTGGAATTCATTCTCTTAGTACTGTTGGAGCATTATCTGATATGCACCTGCCCCTCATCTCTATATCGTAAATCCATTTCCCATTGCTTAACCAGACCTTAAATCTATGCAGAACTACTAGCTTGTGCTAAAAGAGTTCCTTGTAAAGGCAGATTTTCTTCTGTCTTTATTCATGCACCTCTGTATAACTCCACACTCCCAGTTTTCCATTCTGTCTTCCATGACATTATTTCTTTTATTATAAAACTCACTTTTCACAAATAATAAGTCTTTTGTTTATTTATTTCTATTTTTTAGTTTTACATTTGATAACTGGGTAAGTGCAGTGATTTTAATACCCTTTTCAGACATACCCAGTGAAAATAGTACTATAATTTTAACATTTTTATAGTGCATAAGATGTGCTATACAGTAACATGTTATTGTTACATCTACATATGCAATTCAAATGCACAGTAATATAGAAAGATAGGAACAGTACCAGGCAAATGATTACAGGAACCATTAGATGCCCAGCCATAGACACCTTTAAGTAGACACAGTTAAACATTGTTGATGCTCTTTACAATAATTTAATGGTGTTCACCTCCCAAACCGAGCAGGATGGTATACGATAATCCTGATGTAACTTTGTATATGCCCAGCTACTTGTCAAGACTAACCTTAAAGAAAGACAAACTAGCACTTTGCTTGACCTGCACAGTTAAGTTATTCCATAGGATGGGAGTACATTGAGTAGGGCACATATCCCTCCAGCATGCCTCGTTCATATGTTGGCTAAGATTTAGGTCTCTAGTACATAAACTGCTGATTATCCAGTTTGCAAACCAGTAGCCAACATAAGGGTTTACATTAAATTTGCCTAAATTTTCAAAATTTACCAGCATGGGGGGGAGTAGTGTTAAAACCTTAGACAAGTCTAGACAAGCATTAATGGAATGACCACTGTCCACAGACTTAGTGGCCTTTCCAAGGAAGTTCTTCTGTGTTCAGAAGACAGGCCCTGTCCTTCATAAAACCAAACTGAGTGGAGTCTAGATCAGTTACCTTGCCTGTGTCTGGATAAATGAGTTCTGTTATGATAAGTTCTATGGCTTTTCATGTAAAGCTGCTAAAGGTCATGGGTGTATAATTACTTGGGTCTGTAGAGGGGCCATCCTTGTGGCGTGGAGTCACAGTGGCTTGGACAGTGTGTACTTTGCAATGATGAGAACACAGCCTGGTATGTTAATCTAGTCCTGTAGAAGTATTACTTTTAGCTTTCAACAGGGATTCTTAAACTTGTTCCAAGGTGACTTCAGGGGAACTAAATTCTCAGAGATAGTGGGAACAGCAATATGGGTGGGTGGGATAAAGTCAGCACTAAATGTGTCTGCTAATGTATTGGCTATATCCTTTGGATTGGAACTGATGATATGATTATGGATGAGATCACTGCATTGCTTTTCATTATTTCGTATTTGCTGACATGAGTGAATAAAGATTTGTTGTTTCCTTTGGTATCTGTAACAACCTTAAAACCATACTCTGCATTGCATTTTCTGATAGTACTCAAGTTCCTATGTGTTTCATTGTGGTTCTGAGATAAGGAAATGGGCATTTCTTAAAACTTTTCATTATTTGCCTTTTTTGTTACACAGCTGATTGACATGAAAGTTCCACCAGAAATGTTTATTCCTGAATGTATCATTATATTTAGGACAAATGGGTACAGACTTTTATATACAGTTGTTTAGGTGTTGGTAAAAACTGGAAGTGAGTGTGGTAGCCCACTCAATTCACTCAATTTAAGGTAGATTTTCTGGAGTTTTGCATAGGTCTTCTACAAGCTGAATTAGTTTTACCATGGAGATGTCCCCAAAAAGATCTCTTTCGGTGGTGGGGTGATAACAAAAAGGCCCGACATAAAAGATATCTTAATTGTGGTCAATATTACCCAGGGAAGAAATGTGGATGGGGTACATGCAGAGGCTATGCTGGTAATGATCAGGCCAAGGATATTAGAGTCTCTATTCAATTTGCTCCAGTGCATTCGCATTAATTAAGTGAAATGTTGAGCATATCCATTTTTAGCGGTGTAAATGTGTCATTCATTGCTTGGATAATCAAAGTCTCCTAGCAAGAATTAATTTGGTTTGACATTTAACCCCTTAAAGATATTAAGGTAATTTTCTTGATACTTGGGAATCAATGATGCAGACCTTTTGCTAGCAATGAAGTAATAGTTGGATTTGTAAATGGTAGTTTGAATTTCCAGTTCAAAATTAGGATTGTAGGTAATTTGTGTAAAACAAACACCAACAAATCAGGAACCTCACTAAAAAGGCAGCACAGCAGAAGAAAACAAAATGGAATAAACCAGTACTGGAAAATGCAGCTCAGTCAAACAAGTTGACTCAAGATAAAACCATTTATTGTAAATGCTTTCATTTGGAACAATCTCCAAACATCCTCAGACAAAAGTATTTTAAAAACATGCTCAATTTATATATGACATCAGTAAATTCAAAACTTTTAGACCAATGAAACACTAGAATAATGCCCTAAGCATTTTAACCATTTTTATGCTGGAAAAAATATATGTATAAACATTCATATGTATCTCTCTGCTGTTACAACCTTTACCTAACCTGACAGGAATATAACCTGTCATAAACCTTTAACGTTAGCAAACTGGAAATGGAAATTGCATCATTTAAGCCAGGGGGAATGCTTGCATTTAAAAACACTTGCCACCAGGCTTCCTTTTGCTCTAAAAATACTTTCCAGGGACCCCCCCCCAGAATTCCTTTTAACCTGATGCACCACTACAAAGTTAAAAACATGATCTGAAAATATTTTAAGATGTCGAAATAGTGCATTGGATTCTTTCTTAGTTGAAACCTCTTAAAATGCTCATAAATTCTTTGAGCTAGTTTGCTCTGGGTTTTACCCACATAGAAAGCAGGACACTGTAAGCAAAATGCAATGTAAACCACAGCCTGTGTGTGGCAGCTGTACCTTCCCCTTATAGAGATTGTCTTGTTAGCTACTTTAATTTGTGAATCAAAGAATACATGACAACACTGATTACACATACCACATGGGGTCATTTTACTACTTTCACTAAGCTGTTTCTCTTTCCAAAAAGTTTTTTCATATTGCGGCCCCTCCTATATACAATATTAGGTCATTGCCCCAATAAGTCCACCATATCAACATCATTTTTAATGATGTTCCAACTTTTATTTAGTATGTCAGAAATTATATAGCTGTTACTACTATAGGTGGTAACAAAAGGACAAACCACACTCATGGAATTATTGACATTCAGTGGACTGTTACTAACCATTTCCCCTTGTTCATTACCATCTCCAGATTCGCGGACATTTGCGATAAAATACTGGTTATAATCAGGGACCATACCTGTATCAGACATGGACACAGTGATGTTAATGGACAATAATGGAACATATACATTGCTCTCCCATTTATTAATAACTTCCTCCTGCACTCTGGACACAAGCTGATGAGGGTACCCCCTATTCAAAAACAGGCTGGCAATATAACCACACTTATTCACAAAATTACTGTGTTCAGATACCATACATGCTGCCCTCACTACCTGTATCTTAACTACACCCCGCTTTACAAGTAAAGGGTGACTGCTAGAAAAATGCAGGTAGTTGTTGGAAAAGGTAGTCTTTCTGTGTATGATAGACTTTAGTCCTGTTCTGGTCTCATTCTTGTTAAGTAACATATCCAGATAAGCTATCTGGTCTGGACTGATAGTATGGGTAAATTTTAAATATTCATTTGTTTGATTGATATATTCAGTAAATTCAGCCACAATGGCCATGGGTCCCTTCCATGCTATAAAGAGATCATCCAAATATTGGACATACAAAGAAATATGCTGAAAATAAGGGCTAGGCTATAAATAGCATCTCTCCGACCAGGCCATGACAATGTTGGCAAAAAGAGGGCCACAAGCGGACCCCATTGCCACACCTTTGAGTTGTTTAAACATGTGCCCATCAAAATATATATAGTTATGACTTAGTACTAGCTCCATCAATTGACAATATGTATTTATGTTGTCCTGGCTGAAACTAAATTCCTCAAACAAATATATGGAAAACCATTCCATACCTGTTCCATGTGGAATACAACTAAATAAATGTTTAATATCAATGGTTATAAAAACCCCATGTTGGAATGGTAAAATGCCATTACAGAAAGTGAGGAAATACCAGGAATCCTGACAAGTATGAGGGATTTTTAACACACGAGGCTTCAACTGCTTGTCCAAGAAACAGGCAGGCCATCCTGAATCTACTATTGGTTGTAAGGGGGGGGGGGGGTCATTGAGGTCCTTATGAATTTTTGGTACACCAAAAATGCCAGGATTTCTAGCAGTCACCCCTTACATGTTAAGCGGGGTGTAGTTAAGGGACAGATGGTGAGGGCAGCACGTATGGTATCTGAACACAGTGATTTTGTGAATGAGTGTGCTTACATTGCCACCCTGTTTTTGAACAGGGGGTACCCTCGCCATCTTGTGTCCAGAGTGCAGGAGGAAGTTATTAATGAACGGGAGAGCGGTGTATATGTTCCATTATTGTCCAATAACATCACTGTGTCTATGTCTGATACAGGTATGGTCTCTGATTACAACCAGTATTTTATTGCAAATGTGAGTGAATCTGGAGATGATAATGAACAAGGGGAAATGGTAACAGTCTGCTGAATGTCAACAATTCCATGGGTGTGGTTTGTCCTTTTGTTACCACCTATAGTAGTAACAGCTATATAATTAATGACATACTAAATAAAAATTGGAACATCATTAAAAATGATGTTGATATGGTGGACTTATTGGGGCAGCGACCTAATATTGTATATGGGAGGGGTCCCAATATAAAAAAAAATTTGGAAAGAGAGAAACAGCTTAGTGAAAGTAGTAAAATGACCCCATGTGGTATGTGTAATCAGTGTTGTCATGTATTCTTTGGTTCACAAATTAAAGTAGCTAACAAGACAATTTCTATAAGGGGAAGGTACAGCTGCCACACACAGGCTGTGGTTTACATTGCATTTTGCTTACAGTGTCCTGCTTTTAATGTGGGTAAAACCCAGTACAAACTAGCTCAAAGAATTTATGAGCATTTTTATGAGATTTCAACTAAGAAAGAATCCAATGCACTATTTAGACATCTTAAGATATTTTCAGATCATGTTTTTAAATTTGTAGTGGTGCATCAGGTTAAAAGGAATTCTAGGGGGAGTCCCTGGAAAGTATTTTTAGAGCAAAATGAAACCTGGTGGCAAGTGCTTTTAAATGCAAGCTTTCCCCCTGGTTTAAATGATGCAATTTCCATTTCCAGTTTACTAAAGTTAAAGGTTTATGACAAGTAATATTCCTATCAGTTTAGGTAAAGGTTGTAACAGCAGAGAGATACATATGCATGTATATACATATATTTTTTCCAGCATAAAAATGGTTAAATGCTTTGGGCATTATTCTAGTGTTTCATTGCTCTAAATGTTTTGAATTTGCTGATGTCATGTATAAATTGAGTGCGTTTTTTCAAATACATTTGTCTGAGAAAGTTTGGAGATTGTTCCAAACGAAAGCGCTTACAATACATGGTTTTATCTTGATTCAACTTGTTTGACTGAGCTACATTTTCCAGTACTGGTTTATTCCATTTTGTTTTCTTCTGCTGTGCTGCCTTTTTATTGTGGGTAATTTGACATGATGCAATATTGTTTTGACACATTTAGATTCTCCCTCGCAGTTACCAAAGAGTCTGAAGGTATGACAGGCAATACACCCTGGTATAGTGGGAGTGCATGTCTCACTAACTACACAGATATGAATGTGTTCAAGTTGCAGGTGGGCCTCAAGTTCTGGCATCTTTCTATTTACATTCCTAGCACTGAGTATTGCTACCATGATGTTGTCCGAATTTGAGTTTGCCTTGTAGGAATGTTCATTTGGAAGATTCTGCCTAATAAAAGTATTATAGCAGCAGCAAAGGCTTTAGCCAGTATGCAGAAGCTAGTCTTATCTACCATCTCATTCCAGGCTGACTAATACCAGGTCCCTTCAGTTGTCTTTAAGTTTCAAGCCATTCCCAAGCTTCACCCCCCATACCACATTATGCATATGTGCTACCCCTAACCCTAATGCTACTCTTTAGAGTACTAAGCACACTTTTTGATGAGTATCACTGAACAAGACACGCACACACACGCACACACACACGCACACACACACACACACATGCAAACACACGCACACACACACACACACACACACACACACACACACACACACACACACACACAAACACACACACACACACACACACACACACACACACACACACACACACACACACACGCACACACACACACACACACACACACACACACACACACACACACACACACACACACACACACACACACACACACACACACACACACATAGAGTACCCACAAACTTGACCCAAATGCCAAAACTTTTAGTATAAACACAAGTTTTGTCATTACTACCCACTGTCGCTTAATTTTCATTTGATATTGATGGTTTTGATTCTTCCTACATTCAACAACTAGTGCATTCAACCAATTGTGACTCAAAAGCTGCATTTGACAAGCTGTACATTATCAATAGTATGATATCCATATATATAAATGTGTGTGTGTGTTTATGTGTATGTTGTATGTGCATGTGTATATTTATGTCGCATGTGCACATGTATGTTGCATGGGTATGTGTATGTTCATGTTGTATGTTGTATGTGTATCTGTGTGACTACAGTCAAATGTAGGATCATTCATACCCAAGCACTAAAGTATAGGGCAAATCTAAATCAATTATCATCTATCACTGAAGAGCTTAAAAGTCTCCAATAAGCTAGATAAAGCCAGGATTCAGTGCTATGTTTGATTGTACATAGATTATTTGTCAAAAATGGAATAGTATGCGTAGATACATTTTAGAGGGTGCACTCATGGGCATGTGTATGGGAATACCCACACATAAGGGGAGGATACAGAGCACCCATGCAGTGATGCAGGCACACATTTCACCCATCAGGGGTGGAATTAGAATAAAATAACAAAAGCTATAAGTATTAAGATGCCAGCAAGGGTGGAAACACTGCTATGGCTGCCTGTATAGTGGCTTTTCACAGCCTACTGTTGTGGTCATTGAGCAATACACATGACTGGGGAATGAACGGGCTGGGGGCTGATGGAAGGAAGCTCAATGGTTGGCAGGCATGGTGGGAACAGATGGTTGAAGCTTCATTTCATCAAATCCTCTTAAAACTTGTCAGTGACTTCCTATCTGTAATAGCAATTGAAGAGCTGAACATTGGTGAAGTGAAACGAGCTGAAACCTCATTCAGTTTGTGCTGCAGGATGTGTAAAGTGTGGTCTCATAGACATTACATTTACTTTTGCTCCAGTCCCAGTCCTGAGGGTCTATTTCTAGCACAAAATGGATCTTCCTAAATCAAGGGCAAGGAGGGTAAGTACTACATAGGAACATAAGAGTAGTACTAGGAAAGTAGATCACTTAACATCAAAAGTTCTTGCCCCCTTTATGAGTGCTTAATAGTGTCCACCTCTCAAATGAAGCAGGGCTATAAATGATAATCCTGGTATACATTTATTTATATCTATCCAATTCTCAGGACTAGCCTTAAAGGCAGACAAATTAGAATTTTGCTTGACCTGTAGTTGTAACTTATTCTGTAATGTTTGGAATATGTTGAGTTAGGAACTTATCACTCTAGCAAGCCCTGTTTATTTGTGGGGTAAATTTAGGTCTCTTGTACAATGTAGCGCTATTGATTTTGTGAAGAAATAGCAGGCCAAATAGAATTGGTTCTTTCATGTCTTAAAAAGTGAGTGCCAGGTCACCTCAGAGTAAGGCTACTGAATATAAGGAGAGTTGTGCTCGTCTAGTTGCATATTTGAAGGATTTAAGCCTTTAACGTTCACGGTTAAAAATCACTGGGGTCTCTCCACTTCAGCAATGTGCTTGGATTTGTACAAACAAAAAGGGAGTTTTGTATCTGATAATGGGTCTGATAAGGGAAGAGTACAGTGGTAATCTTGGTTTCTTTGGATACAGAAGAAATTCCCTTCGAAATTAACTTGGGTAGATAGAAGGATTTTCTTATTGTGGTGGAAACATGATGATTAAATGAGGGAAAACTATTCAAATATGTACTCATGTTTCTTCTGCATCTCTATATGTTTAAAGAGGAGTACCACTGAGGTGGGATATGTTGGATTGACAGTTTACAGTTCAGCAGACAGTATTATGGTTTACATTAAGTTTGTCTAACATTTCAAAATACCAGCATGAGGGATAGTACCAAGGTAAGCAGCATGCACTGAGTGACCACTGTCCACAGCTTCTGTAACCTTTTTGAAGTTTACTATGTTCAGGAGACAGGATTTGCCCTGCACAGAACCAGACTGAGTAGGGTCTAGATCAATTAAGTTGCCTGTGTCCTTAATTCCAGACATAACTGAAAAAGGATTTGCAGTTTCCTTTGGTATCTATAGTGAACTTAAGTTCATCCTCTGCTTTAGCTGTTTTATTAGGACTCTTAAGTTACTTGCTGGCATGTTACATTGTGGTCTGGAAGTGGGCAGATGGGGATTTTTTACAAATGTTCACTGTTTTCCTTCTTTTGCTAAACAGTTTATTAATACAGGAATTCCACCAGAGAGGCTTATTTCTTAATTTGTCACTATATTTTGGGTGGATAGGTACATGCTTTTGGTTTAATTTCTCCATGTCTTTTGGATTTCTATTGCCGTGATGGGAATGGATCCTATCTCTAAGTCAAAGTATAATTAAAATTCATAAAATTAGTGTAGATTCAATCATTGATGTTAGCCAAAAGCGCTCTTTGCAGCACCTGCAATGTGCCCAGAACTGAGTCCTTCTGCAATTCATACAGAGTTATATGTGTCACTAGCATATCTAAATAAAACTGTAAATTCTTTTTTATGAGGCCTATTGTTCCTACTACTATTGGAACTGTCTGAGTATCCTTCATCGACATTGCCCTGATTTCTGCCTGAAAATCCTGGTATTTTATGACTTTGGGTCTCTCTTTATGTAAGACAATGTAATCACTGGGTGTAGCAATTCCAATGATCGGTCCTACTATTGTCTTCTTTTCATAGACTACTGTATCTATTTTTCTCACATCTATGTTTTGAATTGTTGGTAATGGGTAATCATATGTGATATAAACTTCTTCATTCTCTAAAATACTTTTGGGCGGCCACGGTGGTACAGTGGTTAGCATTGTCACCTCACAGCAAGAGGTTCTCCGGTTCGATCCTCGGCTGGGGTGCCTTCTGTGTGGTGTCTGCATGTCCTCCCTGTGGTCGCGTGGGTTTCCTCTGGGTGCTCCAGTTTCCTCCCACATCCCAAAGACATGCAGTAGGTGGATTGGAAATGCTAAATTGGCCCTAGGTGTGAGTGCATGTGTGTGTGTGTGTGCCTTCTGTGGAAGGTTGGGTGCTGGGCTGGCAACTCAACACTGTAAAACTCCACTGCCAATCATGGGCAGACAGGTGATCTGCTGTGGCAACCCCTAACCAGGAAAGGCTGAAAGAAGAAGAAGAAGATTCTCTAGAATACTTTGTGGCCCATGTTTCCAATGCTTCTCAGCTACTTCAGTATTGCAATATTTCATAAGCCGCAGTGCAAAAATCTTGCCACGTTATTATTCCTTTCACTATACAGGACTTCTGCCATTACTGTATCATACCAAGCAACACAATGTGCAACTGTCTGCAGTTCTGTTTTACAGAACCTCCATTTGTCTGTTTCTACCACATGTTCAATGGACTTTTTAAAAAAAAATGTGTACATAATTCACAGTCCTGGCCCATTAATATTAACCTTTCACCTTTTGATTTAAATTCACTGCTCCTTAACCATTCCTATGTCAGATCCTGACCAACATGAGGTTGTTGCAGCAGTTTTCTATACTTGCCGATATATTTATGCCTTTTCCATATTTCTTGCCTATTTATCTGATCCTTCTCCTCATATTCTTTCTTTTGTTTTTTTGGCACATTCAGTTCTGCCTGATTTTTATCTCCTTCTGGCTTGCTTTCAATTCCCATTTGACACCAATATGCTTCTGCTAAACTAAGCAGGGAAGTCATCTTAGATTTGTTTTCTTCATGTTTGAAAGTTTTCACTATGCTTGGATCTGGTGAGGCCAGCAGATATGTATGCAGTCCTACAACTGCAGATGTATATATGTAATCAGTTTCTAAGACCCCATAACTTCTTCAGAATGAAGAATATATAATCTTGATATACATTGACTTTTATATATCATTTGATAAGTGTGAAGCATTTTCTTGTTTTCTTGCTCACTTGATCCAATAATTTTTGGGGCCAGTGAATCACCCCAAAACTCTAAGTTAGAGCAGGAAGAGCAAATCTGTTTATAACTTCCTAGATGTCAGGGCTGTTAGTATTAATTTTAATCTTCTAAACTATTCCTTACTGAGCTTTGTTTGCATTTGTTCATGTTTTGTTGTCGATCCTTCAATTCCCAAATATTTATACACTCCCTCCTGCTCAAGTTCCTTTATATCACATTCCTGTCTCAGACTGATATTTTCTTGGTGCTGCAGCTTTCCTGCTTTAAATGTTGATTTTGCACATTTATCAAAACCAAATGACAGTCTTATATCATCTGAGAATGTTTGGATCACTTCCAGTTGTGCTTTCAGCTCAGCTGATGAACTATACAGTTTTAAATCATCCATAAAAAGAAAATGAGAAGTTTTTATACTTTGATGTTGTCTGGGAGTGAAATTGTAACTATGACCTAATATGTTAAGTAGACAGCTTAATGAGTTAAGGACAAGACAAAAGAGCAGCGGTGACAGAGCCACTATGGAATATTCTCCATTTGAATATTTATCCCTGGAATAATAATTTGTCCTTTATCATGGCTTAGCTGCAAAGTGGTTTGCCACTGTTTCATGGTCACTGCAATGTAATTCATCAATGTCCAGTGTATCTTGTACATCTGTAAGCACTCCTTTATTCATGAATGTGGGATGCTGTCAAATGTTTTTTTTTTTGTTGTTTTTTTTTTTTTGTAATTAATGTATGCCATATTTAGATTCTTGTCCTTTTTATAGTTCTCCATTAGACTTTATTTAACAACAAATGACTTTCTCATGTTACCTTTTTGTTCTGTTGCCATGGTTGAGTTTTCTTCTAAATGACTATAAACTGTGTCAGCATCATTTCCAGTATATAGTTTATACATAATTGGAAGGCAAATATTGGTCTATAGTTTTTAGGATAGCTTGCAGGTTAACTCTTAAGGAGGAGTATCATTTTTTCCATTTGTTAACCAGGTTGGAGACTGTTTAGAGTGCACACATGGCTAGTTCTTAGCACGTTCTTCTTAATATAAAAAGATGTTAATAAAGATGTTAATACTTTTGATACTGCATTTCTGCTTTTCCGGCCTTTTTTTTTTTTTTTTTGTTTCTTTTCTTCATTTTGTCCATCTCTCTCATCTCATTACTTCCTCCCGTTCTACATGTGAACTTGAACTTCTTACTTTACTTTTTCTATTTAGTCATCTATCTAGTCAGTAGCACACAGTCTGCACAAATATTTCTATTTTCTATTTGGTAGTCTTATTTTTTTTTTTTATATGTATTTTCTTTTTGCTTTGTTTCCCAATTTCAATCTTTGGGTCATCAAACGATTGCTTATTTTTATTTTTTTTTTCCCTCCATATTTATCTATTCTACATTTTATCTTTTTTTGCATTATCTGAGTTAGCTATTTTTAGTTTATTGCATAATATAGCCAGGTCTTTTTCTTTTACTACTACTCATTTTTGCTTTTATCACATACATTTTTATTGATCTGTTCTTTCTGATCTGTTCCTTTGATTTATAGTTTTCTAATTATTACTATTTTTTTAATTTTTTTATAGTTTTTTCCCATTTTTTATTTTTTTTTTTTTTTTTATTTTTCCCTGTATTTTTTTTTTGGCATGCATTTATATTTACTTTTTTATTAATTTAATATATTATATTTACTATTTATAATTGTTATTTCAATTTTTTATATTTATAGTTTTCTTTATTTTATTTTTTTCTTTTTTGTTTTTTCATCTTTCTTCTTTCTTGGTTCTATTGACTTATCTTAAATATTTCTATTATATCTATCCACCTATTTCATCTTATAATTCTCTAATTCTTTTCATTCTTCTTCCTCTTCTGGGCACATTCTTCATTCTCTTCTTCTCTTAGATTCCACAGAATGTAAATATACGGTACTAGCAATGCACAAAATGAGTACCAGGGAAATTATTTCATCTCTTTAGAAAAAATATTCACAAGACAAAACAAACTGTTTCAATTTGAAGATTCAAAATACCTTCATCATTTTCAACCATGGCAACAGAACAATTAAGTTTTAAAGCCACGTAACAAGAAGTGAGAAAGTCATTTGTTGTTAAAAAAATATCACTCATGTTTCAAGAGAGAGGATACCCCAGAGCATTGATAAATGAAGTTTTAGATGAAGTATATAAGAAATGGGGTGTTTTATATAAACCATTGTTTATATTCAATGTTGGCATAATAAGTCATATAGTTACTCTGACACAAACCAAACTAAGTAAAAAAAAGCACACAGCCCAGTAGGGAACCTGTATTTAATCTGTGATGGATCAATTTTCCTTTCCAATACTTTTTTAAAATTAGGCCCTGTACTATTGACAAATCTTGGTATCGTACCCACATTTTTCAAGATATCTTGATTTGTCCTGAAAATATTCCAGTTAGCCTTGAAAGTGCCCTTGATCTCATCTGAAATGTAATTATACTGCAAAATACAAGCCTTTTCATATATGCTTTCCCTATTCTGTCCTACAGTGATAGCCATATGAGGGGTAAGTCCTTCACCCAACAATGGTTTATATAAAACACCCCATTTCTTATATACTTCATCTAAAACTTCATTTATCAATGCTCTGGGACATCCTCTCTCTTGAAACATGAGTGATATTTTTTCAAATTCTAATTTTTCATTATCACAATGTGATGTCATACGGGCTATTTCCACCACTTGTCCCTCGATGATACTTCTTTTTTGTATCAGTGGGTGATTACTGCCAAAATCTAAACAACTATTACAAAAGTGTCTTTTCTATAAATAACAGATCTAAATCGAAATTTATCATGTGAAATGAATGTATCAAGATAATTAATGTGCATTCCAATTCAACACCACACATCCGTCCCATAATTTAATATTTTCCAGTATATCTTTTCTATATTTTAAAGTAATGTTGGAAAGGACAGGTCCCATGAAAGGTGTTTCGTTGACTAGGAAATGTGAACATTGTTCATATTGTAGTTTTATTAATATTGACAGGAATGGAGATATACTGGAAAATATTAAATTATGGGATGGATGTGTGGTGTTGAATTGTAATGTACAGACAATTATCTACTTACAAAGCATTTTATTTTGGAAAAAACAATAATTCACTCAAGCAAAGTATATACCAGCATTTGTATAGCATAAAGAAAAATTATAATAAAAATGCATTAGCCAGACATTCTGTTTACTGTAAAGGGTTCAAGAAGTTTATGTTCTTGATTTTAGAACAAATTTTATTGAAACCCTCAGGGGGAGACTGGGAAAATGATCTGCTACATAAAGAAATGATGTGGCAGTTAAGATTTGATGCTACGGATCCACCGGGGCTTAATGATAAGATTTCCATATGTAGTGAGTTAAAAAGAAGAGCTATGCAAGTATAATAACCATTTCATTTTATTTTGTTATGTAAAACAAAGTTTTATTAGTGAAATTGTCATGTTTTTGCATTTGTGGTTGAGTTTTAATTGAGCGTTTACTTAATGGCTGATGGGTGGGGTGTGTTTGTAACAAGGTACGTTTTTAAAGCTGTTTGTTGATTAATGGGAATGGTTCTGAAGATGTCTGCTGTTTCAGACAAAAGCACTTAACCATCCTGTTGACTACTGTGGATTATTGTGGATTATTAAACTTGTGGTTTCCTGCTGGACTGACTGGCTTTGCTCTTATCTTTTCTATGCAACTGTTTTGATGCTGTTAAAAAACTGTAGGTGAATGTTATATCAGCTGTGTCCATTTGTATGGGATTGTTGAGGATTTTGTGAAAGTCTTCTAAAAGCTGAAGTAGGTTTGCCCTGAAAAAGTCCTTAAAGATAGTTTCATTTGGTGACGAGGTGGTACCACTAGGACTGATAAAGAAGATAAGTGATAATACTTAACAGGGAGATATAGTGTTGCATGGTGGGGTACAGGTAGGGGGTTGGTTGGTAAGGACCAGGTCAACTATATTACAGCCTCTAGTGGGTAGTTTTACAATTTGTTCCAGCTTAAGCTTAATGATATTAACAAGTCTAGGAAACGCTGAGTACATCCAGTTTTAGAGGTTTAAGTGTGTATCTTAATGCTTGGGTAATTGAAGTCCCCTAGCAAGAAGGTATTTGGTTTGATATTTAACTAGTCAATGACATTAAAGTAATTTCCATGATCTTTGGGAGCATTGACAGGAATCTGTAGCTAGAACTGAAGTAATAATTCGAGTTGTTAAATACAATTTGGATCTCCAGGAGTTCCAGGTTAGGACTGTGGGTAATTTAATGTGAAATGGTAATGTTTCTGACAAATGCAGATACTCCCCTGCAGTTACCCAAAGGCCTGTGGGCACAGTAGGCACCAAATCTTGGTAGAGATGGAGTTCTGCTGTTGCACTGAAACCATGTCTCAGTAGGTACCCAAATATAAATGGGTTCAAGTTGCAGGAGGGCCTCAAGCACTGGCATCTTTCTGTCTAGACTCCCAACACTGAGTTGTGTCACCATGTTGCTATCTGAATTTGAGTTTGTGTTTCCTATGTAGGAATTTCCAGTAGGGAAACTCAGCCTAAAGAAGGCACTAGAGAGGCAGCAAAGGCTCTAGCCAGTATGCAGAAGCCTGGTATGAGAGGTGTCAGCCATGCCTGGTGAAACATAGTCTCTTTTCCACCATTTCACCCCAGGCTGACACATAGGTTCATAGGTAGGTACTAGGCTATCTGCCCAAAGGCATTTATAAGCCTAGCCAGAATGTGTTGGCTTTTGCCGCCCCCTTAGATTAGTTCCCTTTGCCTCTGTCCAGCAGAGCCACTGAAGTGATACCCGGAGTATACTTTCTGTTTCCCATCCACTCATCAAGGTTTCTCTTGAAGAGTGTTAGTGAGGAGCTCTGCCTAATGTAGATTGGAATCTTGTTCCAGAGCATGGGAGGTCACTGGACAGGAATCTATCCCTCCAGCATGTCCTATTTATTGTTGTGGTGAGCTTCAGATCTCTAGAGTGTGTGACTCAAGGGGATAAGGTTTTCTTTAGGTGGAGCATGCCCATCAATTCTGGGCTGGACATGGCCTTGTATGTCAGGCAGAGATCACCTCTGAGTAGGCGGTATGCAACCGAGTACAGCTGGAGATTCTTCAGTCGAGTTGCATAGGGCATCTGTTTGAGGCCAGTGATCCTCTTGGTGAGGTACTTCTGTGGTCTTTCCAGCTGTTGCAGGTGTCTTGTAAGGTACATCCAAAATGGGGCATTGTACTCTATGATGGGTCTGATGAGTGATGCATAGAGGGGCACAATGATTTTTTTGATCTGGATGCAAACCTTTTTGTGATTAGGTGGGCCACATAGAAGGATTTTCTAACCACTTTGGCAATGTGATTATCAAAGGAGAGATTACTATCAGCTTGGCTCCCCAGATCCCTTATTACGTCTTCCATATTTAGGGGGCTACCACCTATGTGGTAATTTGTGGGTACTTTGTTTTTTTCCAAAGGGGATGACTATGCACTTTTTGGCATTTAGCTTGAGGCCATGGTTTTGACACCAGACATCTGTCTCAGTGAGACCCTTTTGGAGGATGTCTGTATCAGTTGGAGAGTCAATTATAGCCCCTAGTTTGCAGTCGTCTGTGAACTTGGTCAGCCGTAGTCCCCCTATGCTTTCCTGTACCTTTGAGAAGTATATGCCGAACAGGAGGGGTCCTAGGACTGAACCCTGGGGAATGCCACTTGTAACCAGTTTAGAGTTAGACCTAGCTCCTGCAACTCTTACCATGTGGGCTCTGTCCGTGAGCCAGTTGGAAACCCATCTTGTGATGTAGGGGTTTATGTTCAGGCTGGTGAGCTTGTCTATAATAACAGAATGGAGAATGGTGTCAAAGGCCTTTGTGAGGTCTAAGTAGGCTGTGTGTACCACCTTTCCCTCTTCTATAGCCTTGGTAACCTTCCAAAGAAGTCCACCAGGTTTAGGAGGCATGATATGCCCTTAACAAAGCCGAACTGGGTAGAGTCCAGTGTCTGGAGGATCCCAATGTCTCTGTTAATGAAATCCATGATGATGTGCTCCATAGCCTTGCAGACCAAGCTAGTCAGGCTTATAGGGCGATAGTTCCCGGGGTCTTTTGTGACTTCACCTTTGTGGAGTGGAATAACCATTGCTGTGCTCCACTCTATGGGCACATAGCCTATGGAGAGGCTGAGTTTGAACAGTGTGTTTAGTTAAGGGGTTAGTTCATCTTTGAGCTCATGTAGGAAGCAGCCTGGGACACCATCCAGTCCCATTGATGCTGTGTTTTTGGCTTTGGAGAGGGCTGTTTTAACCTGAGTGTCTGTGATTTCAGGGGAACTACATTCTTCTGGTATGGTTATGGGCCCTTTTGGGGGTGAGAGGGGGGTGAAGTTTGCACTGAACCTGTCTGCCAGGATGTTGGCAATATCGGTCAGTTCAGTGTATTTTGTGCCATTCTGCACTAGCTCTGAGCAGATCTGAGAATTACCACTTAGATTCTTGACATAGCTAAAGGATACCTTGTGGTTATCTTTGGAGTCCTTGGCAATTTTTCTTTCGAAGCTAACCTTGGATGATTTTATGAGGGATCGTAGTTTCTTGCTGATACTGATCAGGGATGTCTTCCCCTCTTGGGATTGTACTCTTTTTTGTACTAGTTTCCTCCTTCTATTGTATAGTTTGTTTATGGCAGGGGTCCACCAGACTGGTTTCCTTTTCTTGGAGGAGTGAGTCTTGGTTTTGCTTGGGATAGCACGATCCATGCATTTTTGTAGGTGCCCGTAGAGTGCATTAGTAAAGGATTTTGCAGCTTGGGCAGCGTTATCCTTTAGCAGGGGGGATTTGAAACTTTCCACCTCGGTCTTAAGTAACATGAAGTTTGCTTCTGAAAAATTTTTCACAGTGGTTTCTTTGACCAGGGGTGGGGGCGGTATGTGGATATCCAGAGTGATTAGTTTATGGTCAGAGCTAACCAGTGAGGGGTTGACCTCTGGTGTGGAACACTGGTCGCCCATGTTTGTGATGACCAGATCCAATATGTTGTCACCTCTGGTGGGGGTGTTGACCAGTTGATCCAGGGCATTTGAGTTTATAATTTCTAGGAAATGTTGGGCAAGGGAGTTAGTACTTGAGTAGTTCTCCCAGTTAATGTTTGGGTAATTGAAATCACCCAATATAAGGGTGTTTGGTAGGACCTTTATGCTTCCCAGTGTTTCCAGGAATGGGGGTCCTGGAACATGGTGGGTGATCTGTACCAAGCTACAATCTGAATTGCAGTTCTGCCCGTTGTTAGTTGTATGTGTATGATCTCTGAACCATCGTGCTGTGCCACTAACCTGGAGGTGAGGGTATCCTTGATGAATATGGATACGCCCCTGACTTTTGTATTTCGGTCCGGGTTTTGTGGCCAAAATGTATGGTATGAGTTGTAGCCTGGTAGTGCTGGGGTGCTATCTGGAGCCCTAAACCAGGTTTCTGTTACTGCACATATATCGATTTTCTCCATAGTGAGGAGTGCCTCGAGTGTGTGCATTTTGAGGTTTAGACTTCTGGCATTGAGTAGTATTCCCCTCAGTTTTTTGTTACTTGTGCTATTTACAGTGATGGGTTTGTCTTTTGAACCTTGCCTAAAAAAGGCACTATGGGGGTGGCAAGAGCCTTGGCCAGTATTCGAAAGCCTAAGGGTGACAGGTGCAAGATGTCTCTAGGTAAGCAGCGTGGCCTGTCGAGCATGTCATCCCAGGCTGACAGACACTGGATCCCCTTTGAATGACACCAGAAACTTAACCAATTGTTGAAATTGAAAATTATTTCTTTATACCATGGTATCACTCTTGGTGAGGGCAGGATGCTACTCAGGGTCAGGGTCATACTGGACTGAGCTATGTGATCAGAGAGCTCTTCCATGTCTCTTTTCATGTAGTCCAGGGAGGTACAGCTCAGGTCATTCACACCAATATGGGCAATGACAGAGTTGTATTTGTACTTGTTCCGGAGTGACCTAATTGCTTGTGTTATGTGGTGGATCCTGGCATCCAACAACCAGCTAACAGTAACCTTCTCCTTGTTCAGCCTAGTGAGTGGGACATCAGTGTGCCTGACTATAGAGTCACCTATTACTAGTGTGTTGGGTATGTTATTTTGCCTTAAGGGCTGTGATTGCGTGGCACACTGGTTTTGTAAAGTATGTGTTTCATGGTTTGTGTTGGGGGGTGGAGGTTGCTTGGATATCTGCTTTGGAGGTCCCTGTTGCTTTTGCAGATTTTTATTTAGAGCCTCCGAGTATGTTTTTGTGTATTTATGTGTGTTTTTTGCCGGTGCTGGTTTCATAGGTCTATGTGAGACTGGTGGTGTGATGTAAGTAATTCCCTTCTTCTCTTGACTGTCTTTTCCAGTCTTGGGTTGAGAAAGCTTAGCCTCCAGTTTGGCTGTATAATTGCATCTCTCGCATGTATTAGTGTTTTGTGGTAGGAGGAGAGGGTTGTCTGTGTACATGAGGCAGTTGTAACATTGCCTCAAAATGCCCAGATTCACCAGTTGGACTGGAGAGTACACCTGAAACTGCTCTTTGGACATGCCTGGATAGGTACAGTGGGCTATTTTACTGATTGGCTGGTATGGTCAAATAGAAAACCTTGTCCTTCTCTACAGTATGGGGGGGGGGGTCTAGTGCAAAGGTTTATTAGTGCTTGCTATGAGTTTTGAGCAAGTGCCGGATTGAGATGTGAATGGTTTGAGTGCTTAAGTTGAAAGTTTGTCTAGTTCCAAGGGAAAAATTGAAGACTAGCTCCATTAGAAATTACATCAACTACTTAGCTAATTGTTAAAGCCAATTGCCTTGTCTTTGTACCTAGACATTATTCTTAGTGAAGGCACAATCCTACTCAAGATCAGTGTTTTTTTTGCCTTAGCAAATTCGTAGTACGTTTTGCCATGTCTTTCTGCATGCCTTTATGTATAGGGCACTCAGGACATTAACTACCACATGAGCCACCACAAGGTCATAGTTATATTTGTCTGGTTTAAGGGATGTTAGGGCCATTGTGGGGACAGCACAGTGGCACACCATCTCACAACAAGAGGTTCTCTGCTTTATTTCTGTGCTGGAGTGCTTTGTGTGTGTACCCTGCATGTTCTCCCTCTGGTCATATGGATTTTCTTTGGGTGCTCCTGTTTCTTCCCACATTCCAAAGATATACAGTAATATGGACTGGAGATACCAAATTCTCCATTGGTGTGAGTGTGTACATGTATGACACAGAAAAAAGACTGGCAACCTACTTGTGTTATTGCCTTGACAATACTGTGGATATTGGGGACTGTCCATGGGGTCACTCTAGGACTTAGATGTGAGTGAGAGAGCACTTCTGACATCACAGATTCTGGTGCCAGACAGGTAGCTTACTGTCACCCTGTTCTTGTCCATTCTGGTGAGTGTGAGGTCTACATGTTTAACTATAGAGCCACCTATGAGTAAGACAGTTCCTTGTGTGGCAGCAGAGTTAGTGGGCTTTATGGGCTTAGGGATGCTTTCCCAGTGACTTCTGGGAGATCTGTGTAAAGCTGCAGTATGTGGGATTGGAGAAGGAGTGAGTGTTGCCTAGTGTGCTAAAGGCTGAAGTCTTTTAGAGTGCATTCTAAGTTACTTAGGCATTCTTTCTTTACAGCCTTAGCATAAATTTCAGGCTTAGTGGTATGCTGTGACTGATGTGGTGTTGTGGGTGCATGTTGCTTTCCAATAGTTTGCTGAAATGAGAGATTTGCCTCAATGCTCCTCACATATTTACATTTCACACAGGTTATCCTATCGATTGGTAGCATCAGGGAACATTCAGTAAGCATAAAGTATTTAATTCACTGCCTTAGAATGCCTAATGCAATCAGAATGGCCTTAAATGGGCTAAGACCACATTGTTTAGCCATCTTGCCAGAGAGTGGAGGAAAAGGGCTTGTTGTTGTACTCAGGGGTTGGAGGTTGACTACTCTAGAAGACCCAGAAAATTATGGATGAAGTATTTAGAGTAATATTCTGAAGTAAGGTTAGATTGTGTCTAATCTAAAAGTACTCAATGAAGTGACAGAATTAGGTTTGTGAGAATGATAAATAGTGGTGGTTCACCTATTGGCTACTACTTGGTGGTAGTACACTTAGTTATTGAATTAAGTGGGACGGTTACATTTCTTTTGTACACTGCACAGAACGCATGCAGGAAAATGCTGAAATGCACACATAGTCACAAGTTGTGGTGATTTGTGGTACTCATCCTTTTCCTTCCTAAAAGCTGCTGCAGCTGGTCTGCAATACATGATCGTCTCTGTGGTAACTCAGGAATATATAGACACCCAACCTTCTGAGAAAAGGAGGAAGAGAAGACTAAAGTAATCCTCTAAGATGTACACCCTTCCTTCTTAACTTCTTCCCAGTTCTGTGTCAGTGGCATAGATAACAGTCACATCTTCTTCTAGTGGCTTCTGCTAGCTTAGGAGCTTATACAAGTATTTGAAATATTCTTCTTCCCAGATCTACCAAGGGTAACATTTTAAAGACTCAGATATTTGCCTCATTTCGGGCCTATGGCTTAAGAAAAAACAAAGCAAAAGATTTACAAAGGATTTGAATGGAAAAGATGGCAGGCACAGACCATTGTGAAGGAGAGACAGTATGTGTACTGCATGTTTGGTTGGACAAGCTGTCTGCAAGCCTTTTTCCACAAGCATCTTTGTAAGAAATCTTTACCATTCATCTGACTCTGCATACTATAAACAAGTTGTCATCTTGGTGAATTGATGACTCCTGCATATCAGTATCGCTTTTTATAAAGATACATGTTTTTCCACAGATGTGTTATACACTGTTTACAATTACAAACCATTCATACGTTGCATTACCTATAATATTGCTCCTTGTCTATAAGCAAATTTTCCTATATGATTATCTAATGCTACTTTTTGACATTTTAGGAATACAGTTTTAAATAAATGTTTATCTCAATATATTTTCTAGGATAAACTTCTGAAATAAATAAATGCAATTATAAATACACAGAGCTAGCTATCATTTATTTTTATATAGTTCAAGACAGGTCTCAAGTAACAAGAAAACAAGAATTGATTTGCAGATTACAGGAAATTTGTGATGCAAGTAGACTGGTTACACGTGGAGAACTGGGGATCTCTAGCCTGGCATGGCAGATTACCTACAGAATCATCAGATTTAACAAGAAAATAAAAAAATTATATATATTTACTGAGGTTGTTGGTATTTGTCTCCAAGTGCACAACACCTAGCCCAAGGTTTTAATACAGACTAAATGTAAACTGTATAACTGCTGTGTTTATCTATAAAAATATTTAGAAAGCAATACAAACTGTTCCTCACCATAGAAACAGAAGGAAATACACTGAACCCATGCAAATTAGTTACTATTATATATTTACAATATTAAAGTAAGAATGATGTTATATTTCTTTGCAGATTTTTCTTTATTTGCATCTGCATTTTTAGTGGCTCATCTCTTAGTACTTCCGTTACCTGGGGGGAGGGGCACAGAACACTGGGGAGTATTACTAACTGTGTGAAATGTAGGGATGCACAGCCATCCTCTGTTTTCTTGTACAGAATACTGCTTATGCTCCACATGGAGTACCTTGGTTAGTTTTGGAGGCCAGACCTTAACAGAGATATAAAAATTGATGTGTCCAACAAAAGGTTAACTAAGACTGGGAAGACGACTCTGATAAAAGGGACTTATACAAACTGGAGGGGAGACAGGATAGAAGAGTCATTATATAAGGTTATAAGACTAGCAGGATACAGATAGGTGGGCAGGAACTGAACGATAAATGTGGGGTAGAGACTACTGATGGTAATTAGACAAATGAGAATTAGGGAGTAACAGATGCAGAAATTATTTAATTGAATGGGTGGTAGACACTTGGAATGCCTTATCAGAGCAGGTGGTCAATAATACCTGACAACCTCTTGATGCTAGAATTGGGGACAAAGGCAAAAATAATGGGGGGGAGGAAGTCAAAGGCCCAAAACTGGAGACAAATTTTAAATATGAAAGTTGCAGGAATAACATGTTTTGCATTAGCCTGCATTTTCTGAAAGATATGAAGTCTGGAATTCAAACATCTGTCATTACCTAGTGACTGTAGAGTTCAAAGATTTGCCAGAAAAACACAATTTTTTTACAAGGGATAGACCAAAAATATGACAAAAATATGGGCATTCTGTGAATTAATAGATATTTGAGAATTTTGGGTAGAATACATAAACTCAAAATAATTCTGGAATGGAATGAATGGAATAAGTGGGGCATTAAATGAACTGGGGGCAGTTATGTGGGGCCAGAGATGCAGCAGATGGACTGACTTGATTTGTTGATCTAATGCTATCTGCATGTTTCTAAGGTTTGTATATTACTCAGCAGAGTCTGCATTTAGTGACTGATTATTTCAAATAAAACATACCTCTGTAGGTCAGTAGTGCTTCATCCATGAATTCTGCTGTTGGACGGAAGTGTTTGGAGATGTCGATATCTGGAAAATCATCCACCTCAATACCCATGTACTGGATCCCCAAGCTGGAATAAAACTCTGCTCCAGTGTAAACACCTGTATTGTGGGCAGCATTCAGCACATGTGTGATGCCCATTCTCTTCAGCCTGCCTTTGTTTACTGCCACAGCACTTGGAAGATAAAAGTAAAACGAAATAAAAACATCAGAATAAAACAACACAAAAAGGTTAGATTTATAGTGATGCTGGAATATAAATGCTTGTTTAAGGGCTACAACTATGGCTGTAATATAAATCTCAGTTGTCAGTGAATATTTATCAAGACCTTTCAATTGAAAGTTATGCTTCCACAAATATCCTGATCTCTTTTCTATCCTTCTATATCTTGACCTGTTAAAGTAGTGCATACCAGTTGTGTAGGTTTCTGCTATCCCAGTCATCACTAGCCACCATGGAAATTTTAACTTAAACAAGTTATCATCAGAAAGAGAGCAGCTCATTGGTGTCACGGTTAATGTTGTTGTGTCACAGTCCTTGGTTCCCCAGTTTGGAATACGTGAGTGTCTATATAGGGTTTTTACTTGGGTTTCCAGTTTTCACATGCAGGTACATGCATTATTGATCTTTAAATCACCCATACTTGTGCAGCAGTGTGTGTGCATGCATGCATGTGTGTGTGTGTGTGTGTGTGTGTGTGTGTGTGTGTGTGTGTGTGTGTGTGTGTGTGTGTGTGTGCGTGTGCGTGCGTGTGCATGCGTGTGCGTGCGTGTGTATGTGCATGTGAACGCATGTGTCTGTTCTGTTAGGAACTAGCATTCTGTCCTGAACCAGTTCTCTACCTTATGCCCATTGCTTGCCAGGTTAGGCTATGGGTCCCCTACAGCCCTGAATATGATAAAGTGAGTACTGGAGAATGATTCACCATAGCTACCAGTAGGAGCTGAATAGGAACCACTGGAGCAAAAATGATTGACTTCAACGATTAGCTTAGTTTCTGGTGTCACAACAAGGGGATCCAATATCTGTCAGCCTGGGGAGACATGATCAACAAACCACGATGCTTTGCCAGAGATGGTTTGCACTTGTCACTACTTGGCTTCCAGATAATGGCAAAAATGTTATGTATCCCCATAGTGCCTTTTTTTAGGATGTGCCAAGTTGGTAAACCCTCCAACATAACAAAAGTCACTCATGACTACTTAAGGTGCTGCTGCTCAATGCTAGGATTTTAAATAAAAAAGTGCACATCCTGGAATCACAGCTCACCCTGTAGAAAGCAGACCTTGTGCAGTTATGGAAACATGGTTCAGAACCATGGACAGCACCCTGGTTATCAAAGGCTGCAATGCCTTTCATCATCATCTTCTTTCGGCTGTTCCCATTAGGGGTCGCCACAGCAGATCACTTGTTTCCATTTCTTCCTGTCCTCTGCATCTTGGTCTGTCACACCAACCACCTGCATGTCCTCTCTCACCACATCCATAAACCTTATCTTAGGCCTTCCTATTTTCCTGTTACCTGGTAGCTTCATCCTTAGCATCTTTTTCCCAATATACTCAGCATCCCTGCTCAGCACATGTCCAAACCAACGTAATCATGCCTCTCTGGCTTTGTCTCTAAACCTTCCAACCTGGGCTGACCCTCTAATATACTTATTCCTAATCCTGTCCACCCTCGTCACACCCAGTGCAAATCTTAACATCTTTAATTCTGCCACATCCAGCTCAAACTCCTGCCTATTTGTCAATGCCACTGTCTCCAACCCATATAACATAACTGGTCTTGCTACCCTCTTGTAGACCTTCCCTTTCACTCTTACAGGTACTTGTCTGTCACAAATCACTCCTGACACTCTTCTCCACCCACTCCATCCTGCCTGTACTCTCTTCTTCACCTCTCTTCCACACTCACCATTACTCTGAACTATTGACTCCAAGTATTTAAACTCATCCACCATCGCCACCTCTACTCCTTGCATCCTCACCATTCCTCTATCCTCCCTCTCATTCACACACATATATTCTGTCTTAGTCCTGCTGACCTACATTCCTCTTCTCTCTAGAGCATATCTCCATCTCTCCAGGGTCTCCTCCACCTGTTCCCTACTCTCACTACAGATCACAATGTCATCTGCAAACATCATACTCCACGGGGACTCCTGTCTGATCTTGTCTGTCAACCTGTCCATCACCATTGCAAATAAGAAAGGGCTCAGAGCTGATCCTTGATGTAACCCCACGTCCACCTTAAACGCATCCATCACTCCCACTGCAGACCTCACCGCTGTCACACTACCCTCGTACATATCCTGTACCACTCTTACATACTTTTCTGACACTCCTGACTTCCTCATAAAATACCACAACTCCTCTCTAGGCAACCTGTCATATGCTTTTTCTAAGTCTACAAAACCACAATGCAACTCCTTCCGACATTCTCTGTACTTCTCCATCAACACTCTCAGAGCAAAGATCGCATCTGTAGTGCTCTTTCCTGGCATGAAACCATACTGCTGATCACTAATCATCATGTCCCTTCTTAACCTTGCTTCCACTACTCTTTCCCATAACGTCATGCTGTGACTGATCAATTTTATCCCTCTGTACTTACTACAGCTCTGCACATCACCCTTATTCTTAAAAATCGGTACCAAAACACTTTTTCTCCATTCCTCAGGCATCCTCTCACTTTCCAAAATTTCATTAAACAATCTGGTTAAAAATTCCACTGCCATTTCACCTAAACACCTCCATGCTTCCACAGGTATGTCATCTGGGCCAACAGCCTTTCCATTCTTCATTCTCTTCATAGCTATCCTTCCTTCATCCTTGCTAATCCATTGCACTTCATGATTCAGTATCCGCACATCATCCAACCTTCTCTCCCTCTTATTCTCTTCATTCATCAGCCCCTCAAAGTACTCTTTCCATCTGCTCAACACACTCTCCTCACTTGTGAGTATGTTTCCCTCATTATCCTTTATCACCTTTACCTGCTGCACATCTTTCCTAGCTCAGTCCATCTGTCTAGCCAATCAGTACAGGTCCTTTTCTCCTTCCTTAGTGTCCAACCTTTCATACAACTCTTCATACGCCTTATCCTTAGCCTTCGCCACGTCTCTCTTTGCCATGCACCTCATCTCCTTATACTCCTGTCTACTTTCTTCATCTCTCTGACAATCCCACTTCTTCTTTGCCAACCTCTTTCTCTGTATACTCTCCTGTACTTCTTCATTCCACCACCATGTCTCCTTGTTGTCCTTCCTCTGTCCAGATGTGATACCAAGCACCTTTCTAGCCATCTCCCTTACTAGCTCTGCTGTAGTTACCCAGCTATTTGGTAACTCTTCACTGCCACCCAGTGCCTGCCTTAACTCATCCCTGAACTCCACCTCACAATTACCCTTTTTCAATTTCCACCATTTGATCCTTGGTGCTGCCCTCACACTCCTCCTCCTCTTCTTGATAACCAATGTCATCCTAAAAACCACTATCCTATGCTGCCTAACTACACTTTCTCCGGTCACCACTTTACAGTCTCCAATCTCCTTCAAACTGGCCCTCCTACATAAGATATAATCCACCTTTGTGCATCTTCCTCCACTCTTGTATGTCACCCTATGCTCCTCCCTCTTGTTAAAATACGTATTCACCACAGCCATGTCCATCCTTTTCGCAAAATCCACTACCATCTGTCCTTCTGCATTCCTTTGTTTAACACCATACCTACCCATCACTTCCTCATCCCCTCTGTTTCCTTTATCAACATGCCCATTGAAATCTGCTCCAATCACCACTTTCTCACCCTTGGGTACAATCATCACCACTTCATCCAATTCACTCCAAAATTTTTCTTTCTCATCCATTGCACACCCAACTTGTGGAGCATACGCACTAACAACATTCATCATTACACCATCAATTTCCAGCTTCATAAACATCACTCTATCCCATATATTTCAATTCCCCTGAGCTCAGGATAAAACAAAGGGAGAAGGTGTCCGTGTGTTCAGGAAGAACAAGTACACCACTGGTCCAACAACGTGACTGACTTGAGCTGCTCCATGCCCAACTAATCATAGGTGCGACCCCTTATCATATCCTTGCTAGCTACAGATCCCCTAACATGAGATGGGAAAAACACACCTCCTACCTAAACCTACTGGAATCTCTTAACATTCAGCCTAATGGCATAGTTATGGGTGACTTCAACTGCCCCTTCATAAACTGGGAGACTTATGCAACTCATAATTCACTTGCTCAGGAGATTTTGGACTTTATCAATGCAAACACTCTGAAGCAACTAGTTAGATCTCCAACAAGAGATACAAATATCCTAGACCTAGCACTCACGAGCATGGAGGGGTGCTGCTCCCCCCTGTGCATTAACTCCTCCCTGGTAAGACATGACCATAAAATGATCTCCTTTGGTACTAAAACTAACCTAGAATGGCCATCAAACTCCAAACCCGTTAAGAACTTTACTAAGGCAATTACCTCAAATTAAGTGACAGCTTATTAAAGTTCCAAGCCCCTCTAAACCTGGATGACACTGATGTTTATTCTAAGATGTACACAAAAACACTGTACAACCACATTCATTGCTGTATAGAGAAGGCAGTACCTGTCTGAGTCAAACCTATGATTACTGGCAAAAATAAACCACCCTGGTGGACCACTAGCATAAATAGGCTCTTCAACAAAAGGAAAAAAAATCCTCTCCAAAGGCAAGAAGAAACAGACAAACAGTGCAAAAAGACACTGACCAGTCTAAACAAACAAATTAGAGAGCTGGGAAAATCTGCAAAAGCAAACTGTGAGACAAAGACAGCATCTCAGGAGAAAGATAACCATAAGGCTTTTTTTAATTATGTTTGTAACCTCAGGAGAAATGCTCAGCAATGCGCCAAGTTAATAATAAACAGCAACACGTACACCCAGCCTGAAACTATAGCAAACCTGCCTGACTAGTTCAGTTCAAACATCTCCTCCCCATCACCTCCTATTTCATCCAAAGAAATACATGCAACCATTCCCGTACTAGTCATTTTGAGGGAACATGTCCCTGCTGTGCTCGCTAAAGCCAAAAACACAGCTTCTATGTGTCTTGACAACATTCCAGGATGCTTTTTATATAGCTTAAAACAGAATTTATCAGGGCAACTAGAAACCCACTTTTACCACTCCCTCCGGACAAGCTTTGTCCCAGAGGAATGGAGGACTGCAACAGTCATTCCTCTGCACAAGGGGGGCATATAAACTGACCCAGGGAACTACAGACCCATAAGCTTGACAAGTCTTATCATGGAACTGATCAATAATGACATAGGAACTCTCCAATCACTGGATCAGACCAAACTGGGCTTTGTGAAAGGGAGGTCTTGCCTGCTTACGCTGGTGGACTTCTTTGAGAAAGTTGCCAGGGCCATGAATGAGGGTAAAACAGCACACACCAATAATCCACAAACACTCACGAAAAATAGCAGCAATCTGTTGTTCACAAACCAAACCAACACCACCTAACTAGAACTGGCAAAAGCTTTTGACACAATCCTTCACTCAGGGATCTTGGATAAACTTACTGAGTTAGGCAAAAATGTCTACATCATCAGATGGATAGCCAACTGGCTCACAGACAGGACACATATTGTCCAGACAGATGAATCCACTTCCAATAAGAAACCTGTTGCTAGCAGTGTCCCATAGGGCTCAGTGTTGGGACACCTCCTGTTGGTATATATTTCTCAAAAGTGAAGGCCAGTGTTGGGGGCCTCTAGCTTACCAGGTTCACTGACAACTGTAAGCTGGGAGTAATCATTGAATCTCCAAATGATGTTGGCATCCTGCAAACAGGCCTAAAAATGACAAACAACTGGTGCCAAAACCATGGTCAGAGATTAAATGCTAAAAATGCAAAATCATACTCTTCAGTAAATCAGATATCATTGGAAATTATAATATTAATAGCACACCCCTAAAAATAGACCTGGTGGTTGGAGACCTAGAAATACAGATAGATAGTAACCTAAACTTTGACCACCAGGTACCTACAGTAGTGAGGAAATCCTTCTGTGTGACTCAACTTATAAGTAAAGACATGGCATCAAGATCAAAGAAAGTTATAGTACAATTACACTTGGCCCTCATCAGGACCATAATCAAGTACAATTCCCCCTTCTGCATGTACCTAACCAGGCACTTACACCAGTTGGAGTGGCCCCAGAGGTTTCTTACTGAAAAAAATACAAAATGTAAGACACATGTCTTATGCAGACTAACTAAAGGCCCTAGCTTGTAACATAATGGTAATATAAGCCTTTCATACTGTACAGTAGCAAGTCCCACTGGAACAGTGGCATGCTCCTTCCATGATGGAGAAGTACTAGTCCAACTGAAACATTGGCATGTGAGGCAGGGGTACCAGTGCTATTAGAAAAGTGGCATGTGCCCTTCAGGAGTCAGGGGTACAAGTCCCATTGAAGTAGTGATGTGCGCCCTTCATGATGCAGGGGTATTAGCCCTATTGTGACAGGGGCATGTGTCTTTCATGAGGCAGGGGTACTAGTCCAAATGAAAAAGTGGTATGTGCCCTTCATGATGCCGGGGTACTAATCCCATTGAAACAGTGGCATGTGCCCTTCATGAGCAGGGGTACTAGTTTACTGGAACAACGGCCTGTGCCCTTCATGAGGCAGGGGTACTAGTCCAAATGAAAGCAGCGATACTAGTACTATTGAAACAGTGGCGTGTGCCCTTCATGAGGTAGGTGTTCTAATCCAAATGAAACAGTGGAATGTGCCCTTCATGAGGGAGGGATACTAATCCAAATGAAGCAGTGGCATGTGCCTTTCATAAGGAAGGGCCACTAGTCCACTTGAAACAGTAGCATGTGCCCTTCATGAGGCAGGGGTACTAGTCACATTCAAATATAGGCATGTTTCCTTCATGATGCAGAAGGTACTAGTCCTATTGGAACAGTGACATTTGTCCTTCATGAGGCAGGGGAACTAGTCCTACTTAAACAGTGGCATATGCCCTTCATGAGGTAGGGGTACTAATCCTGTTGAAATGTGCCCTTCATGAGGCAGGATTGTTAGTCCCATTGAAAAAGTGTTATGCACCCTTTATGTGGCAAGGTTATTTGTCCCATTAGAACGGTGGCATATACCCTGTATGTGATAGAGAGACTAGAAACATTCTGTGTATAATAGCATGTGCAAGATACAGGGTAACTAACTACATTTCAGCTATGTGAAGAACGTGCGATACGTAGTAAGGTTGGGGTCTGGCTCTTGTTTGTGTTCAACCATCCCAAATGTCCTTGAAGTTGTCTCCTTTCTGACACACAGACAAAGAATGTTCTCTTTGCTGGTAAATAAAATGTCACACTTTACTTACTTCTCTGCTAAGAAGACATTAGGCCACACCTCATCCACAGGATTCATGGGAGCTTCTAGCTTATCCTGCACAAGTGCTCTCTGGATGTCCATGATGCATGGAGTATTGAACCTGCTGCTATCATCAATTTTCTCTTTGACACGATTGTACAGGTCTTCCACTAATAACTGCTCTGCTGACTCCAGCATCTCTGGGCTCATGTATTCCACTTTGATGTCTTTACTTTTCAGTTCTGTGGACAGTCATAAATGTTCTATTATGACAAATGGTTATGAAATACCTTATTGTTACTTTCTTTCCCTATGATCATGTCTCTTCTATATGGTAATTCATTTTTATATTATACTTCATTTATCATTTGTTAGCAAACAAACATCAGAAACATTGTACGCTTGTAGCAAACAATAGACCTGTGTATGTCTTCTCTTTCTTTCATCTGCCATTATAGAAACATAATAAAACAAATCTTACTGGCAGATGGGTATCATTTGGCCCTCATGGTCTTCTCATTTCACATTCAGCTGGAAAATCTATATTTCCTAGATTATGAGCAGTTTCATTTTTCGCATACATTTAAGAACTGCCTTAAGTATGTTTTACGTGGTGAAGCACAGTTATATTTTCAGCCATAAAAAGGCAAATACTATTTAATGTTGCCATGCTGTTTGTGAAAAAAGATGCTTTTTAATAACTCCCCTAACCTTACTACCCTTGTATTCAGACTGTGTCTTTATCTTTTTGTGTATTTCTTTTTCATGAAGGATAGTCTCACTTAGATTTGTTCACCTTATGCAACTTATTTATTTTACGAATGTGTTAAAAACAATGAGATTGGCCCTAATGGACCATTTTCATCTGTGGGCCATGCCAGAAGGCACAACTTAAATGCAACAAAATAAACATAAATGCAGGTAAAGAATACAGCATATGTTTCACAGGTACACAAAAGAGAATGCTGCATCTTTAATTGCCATAAAAAAAGACATTTATCTGAAGTATTAAAAACCCAACCTAACACAAATAAATCTGAATACAAAAAAAAGTTTTGAGTAGGCTGGATCCATGCCATACAGGGATAAAACCCTGACTATGACCGAAATGATCAGAGTTTGAGTAGCAAATTGTGTCTTTCGAGGACTCAGGCAGGAAAGAATGGGAATGAATGGTCAATACTGACTCACCCAGCCTTGGGTGAGGGATGCGGCCTCAGTCTGCCATTGTGCTGCCAGCAAGTGTAGGACTGCAGACAATGAAAGGCACAGGAATGATGCACATGGTCTTGGAACTAAGCTTTTGATTGTAGCCCTCATTAGTGTGTGCGTGTGTGTGTATGTGTGTGTGTGTGTGTGTGTGTGTGTGTGTGTGTGTGTGTGTGTGTGTGTGTGTGTGTGTGTGTGTGTGTACATGTATAAATACATACCTGCACAGAGAAGCCATAATAATCCCTTTCGATAAAGCAAGCGCCCTCAACATTAGACTCACCCTCATAGTCTGTATGAGGTGATGCAGGTGAGGGCAAATACCACCTCCAGGTGCATGTATGATGGCCATTCCTACTGTCCTCTTAGTGCTGGGAACTTTCCAATGGTAGGGGAATGGACAGGTGCCTGACTGACAGGAGCAGGTTTGATGGATGGCAGGCATGTTAGGAAAAATTAGAAATACATTTTGAATATTTTTATAGGAGTTACTTTTTACAGATGGTTTTACGTTTCTTCTGCTTCCCCACAACCTAGTTACTAAATATACTAACTCCAAGATCATACCATCTCAAAGATAGAATTGCTACAAAACTATGTATTCCCCTTTCTTCAACATAGTGTGATCTTTAAGTTAATATAGTTCACATTTTGCACAGTATTAAAGAAACACATAAACGTAATTAGTGTCAGTGGCTCAACAGATAGCAAACTCACTTTGGTGTATACATTTCATAAGGCTGTGGGTTCTCATCCCACCTTGCTTGCATTAACTGTCCATTGCTGGTACTGTAGTGCAGCATAAGGGATTGCTGCACTCCTGAGTGTACCATCCTTCAGGTGAGGTATTAAACTGAGGTCCTGTCTGCCTGCATTACTAGTAGCTAAGGTGAACATAAAATATCCCATGGCACTTGTCAAAAAGAGTAGAAGATCCCCAGTCCTCTGCTAAATTTCCCCTACTCAGTATGAATACCATCTTTGGTCTCCCTTGAAAAGAGTCCTCTAGCCTAGTAGAACTGACCTGTTCAATAAAGACTAACTAAATAAAGTACATGGAGAGATTCCATTTGTAGTTTGTTCTAGTATCTAAAGTGTTTAAAATGCTTTAAGCAATTCTTCCATTTGGCATTTTTGTTGTTGTTGTTGTTGTATGTTTCGGCTTTTCCCGGTTAGGGGTCGCCACAGCGGAACTCCGGTCCGCTAATGATTGTCAGTAGATTTTTACGTACCGACTTGCCAGGCCTGACGCATAACCTTCAACGAAGGTACGCCCATTCACGCATGTCTCAACACAGAAGACGCTTTAGCTGAGAATCGAACAGGACAACATCTTACTGTGAGGCGACAACAGCGTGAATGGGCGTACCTTCGTTGAAGGTTGTGCATCAAGCCTGGCAAGTCAGTACGTAAAAATGTCATTAACTAAAATACTGAACTTTTCCATGAACATATTGAGGATTAAATGAAAAGTGCACTTTTGTAAGTGGTAAGTGGAATACCCATAGAGATAACCTTATTAAAGGGAAACAAGGATTAAACAACATGTCCTACACAGACATATTCAATGCCCTCTCACTATACTCGTTTCCAACAGACTGCTAAAGGTTGTCTTGCATCTGACATACAAGGCATCCTCCAACCCAATACTGATGGATTTCTTGCACAGCAGCAGGTTAAATGGCATCAAAAATACTCAGTCTAGTGATCTAAACCTCTTCTGCAACATCAGAGGATATCACTGCTCTGGAACAGACACCCCATCCACATAAAACAAATTTTATCTCTGTCCATATTGAAACACAACATGGATCTATGGATGGGAAACAGAAAATTTACCCCATGACTGCCCTCTGTACTTCTAATGGACAGAGGCAGCTCATAAATGCTGTATTTCCATGCATGGGTCCCCTCAAATTACCTATGGTATGATCACAGTTATTCTCATTAGGGGTAATATATAATTATTGACTATCTCTCCCCTACCCCCCCTAGTAAGGAAACCTCCGTAAAAAACTTCTCCAAAGCCAACTTCATGCTACTCAAGTCAGAAGTGACAAACTTCATGACACCCATGCAGACGGGAACTGAATGTTCAACTGCTGAATCCTACACTAAGGTACTGTACGAGCACATCCACTCGTGCATGAATCGTGCCATCCCAAATAGAACCAAGATGCTCTCCTCCAAGAAAAGGAAGCCAATCTGGTGGTCCCCTGCCATAAACAAACTTTACAACAAAAGGAAGAAACTGTTGCAGAAAAGAGGAAAATCCCAGAATGCAAAAAACTCCCTTACCAGCCTCAGTAAGAAGCTGAGATCCCTCATAAAATCCTCCAAAGCTAGTTATGAAAATAAAATTGCCAAAGATTCCAAAGACAACCACAAGGCATTCTAAAGCTATGTCAAGAATCTAAATGGCAATGCTCAGATCTGCTCTGAGCTACAACAGAATGGCATTAAATATACTGATCCCAAGGATATTGCCAATATCCTGGCAGATCAATTCAGTGCCAACTTCACCCCCCTCTCACCCCCTAAAGGGCCCATCTCAATACCGAAAGATTGCCAAATTCTGGTAATAATGGCCACACAGGTAAAAACTACACTCTCCAAAGCTAAGAATACAGCATCCATGGGACCAGATGACATCCCAGGCTGTGTACTACATGAACTACAAAATGAACTGGCACCTCACCTAAGTGTCATGTTTAATCATAGCCCCACCTCAGGCTTCATGCCCACTGAGTGGCACACAGCTACAGTTATCCCACTCCACAAGGGGGGATCCACCTTGGATCCTGAGAACTACAGCCCCATCAATCTGATGAGCCTGATCTGCAAGGCCATGGAACGTATTATTATGGAACTTATAAACAAAGACATCGGCGACCTTCAAACACTGGACCCCACCCTGTTTGGGTTCGTGAAGGGCCGATCTTGTCTCCTGATCCTGATTGACTTCTTCAAATCAGTCTCCAGAGCTGTAGACAAGGGTAAGGAGGTCCACACAGCCTATCTGGACCTCGCCAAGGCCTTTGACACCATCCCCCACTCTGGAATCATAGATAAACTTACTAAGCTGGGCATTAATCCCTATGTCACTCGATGGGTTGCCAAATGGTTTACTGACAGAACCCACACTGTAAAAGTAGTCGACTCCAAAGCCAGCTCCAGAGAAGTGACAAGTGGAGTACCTCAGGGTTCAGTCCTGGGACCGCTCTTGTTTGGCATCTACTTTTCTGAAGTACAGGCCAACACTAAGGGACTCTGGCTAACAAAGTTCACAGATGACTGCAAACTGGGAGCCACTATTGAATTCTCAAATTATGTGGATATTCTACAAAAGGGCCTTACAGAAACAGATGCCTGGTGCCAGAGACATGGGCTCAAGCTCAATGCCAAGAAATGTATTGTTATCCCCTTTGGTAAAAAATATTTACCCATGAATTACCACATAGGTGGCAGTACACTAAACACCGAAAGTGTGATAAGAGACCTGGAGACACAGGTGGGCAGTGGTCTCACCTTCGATAACCACATCGCCACAATAGTCAGGAAATCCTTCTCTGTGGCACACCTCATCATGAAGGGCTTTTTATCCAGAAAAAAGGAGGTCATTGACCCACTGTACTCATCCCTCATTAGACCCATTATAGAATACAACACCCTGTTTGGTATGTACCTCTCAAGACATCTGCAACATCTGGAATGGCCACAGAAATACCTCAGTAAAAGAATCACAGGCCTAAAGCAGATGCCCTATGCTGACCGTCTAAAAAAGCTCCAGCTATACTCTGTCATATATTGTTTACTCAGAGGTGATATCTGCTTAACATACAAGGCCATGTCAAACCCAGAGCTATTGGACATGCTACACTTAAAGAAATCCCAATCCCACAGAGACACATGCTCCAGGAATCTAAACCTTGTCATCACAATGAGTAAAGCATGCTGGAGGGATAGGTACCTGACCCAGAGACTTCCCAGACTCTGGAATAGACTGCCCATACATGTCAAGCAGAGTGCCTCTTTGGCCATCTTCAAAAGGTACCTTGACAGTTGGATCACCCCAGGGATCACGTTAGTCACCCTGCTAGACAGGAGTCCAGGGAAGTAAATATTGTGGGAAGAAATAGCCAGTAAATTGTTATGGCTAGGCTTGTATAGGCCCTATGAGATGGGTAAGGCCAGTCTCTAACCAAAGGTTAATTTAAGCACAAAAAGGGAAACTGGCTAGGCTTAAAATGGCCTTCAAGGGCAGCTAGCCTAGTGCTTAACGAGGAACTTATGGACTAAACCAAAAACAGAATAACACAGTTCTGCTTGACAGAACACAGTACTATATGTTCTGTACAAAGTTGTATAAGCATGCAATTCTTGCTGTATTGTGTTTCATTATTTAGTTAGTATAGTTTAAGTCATCTACCTTACATGCATCAGGTAAACTTACCTTAAGTTTATCCATATGGGATTATCTAAGTATATGTAGTGACTACATACACAGTTTAAGTATGAGAAAAATACCAGGTGGCAGGGTAAGAAATCACACACAGACAGTACTTACAAGACAAATAAAGCTGGATAATTATAGCCGCATTTGGTCTGTTAATAGAAGCATATGATTTATCTCTTAGACTAATGCAACAATCTGCCTTTATGGAGTTCTAACTACAGGAACAGATAGGAGATGTGTTGCGGGTATTAGGACGACTTGATACATATCTTTTTTTACACTGCTAAATCCTGTCCATGGTCCCATAATTCATTGATATAATTTACTAATCTAGTTGTTTTCCATCATGAACATATTTGGCTGCACACTAAATAAACCAAGACTGTTTCAAGGATAAAGATGTGTTCTGAATTAAAGCTTCACTTAATTTGATATCCAGAAGGTTGTTTTTGCATATCTTTACCTTTTGATTGCTTTAAATTAGATTTTCCAACTTTATGAAGACCTTTATTTTTATTTGCTTAGGCTGTATTTCGTTATCAACTGACCCTGGAAACTACAGATCTATCAGTCTGACTAGACTAATATGCAAAACCATGAACACATTATCATGGAAATGATCAACAAAGACATAGTCAACCTTCAGACACTGGACCCAAGCAAGTTTGGCTTTTCCAAAGGAAAGTCATGCCTAATACACCTGGTGGACTTCTTTGAGAAGAGCGTCAAGATTATGGAAGACAAGAAAACAGTGTATTCTGCCTACCAGGACCTGGTTTAGGCATTCAATACAATACCCTACTCATGTACAGTTGATAAACTCACAGAACTGAGCATAAACCCCTAGATAATTTGTTGGATTGCCAGATGGCTCTCAGACAGGATCCAGGAAGACAGGATTGGTGAGACCACCTCCACTAAGAGACTGGTAACCAGTCAAGTACCTCAGGGTTCTGCTCTGGGACCACTCCTATTTGGCATCTATTTCTTGGAGATAAAGGCTAATGTTGAGGGCCTTTGGTGGACCAAGTTTGCAGATGACTGCAAATTGGGAGCTGTCATAGACTCCTCCCATTTCACAAACATCTTACTAGAGACTTTAACACAGACAAATGACTGCTGTCAAAGTCACATATTAAAACTCAATGCCAAGAAATGCATTGTATTGCCTTTTGGGCAAACTGCTACCTAGGCTAATTGCTCCATTGATAAGACACCCCTAAGAGCTGACTATGTACTCACAGATCTGGGAACATATGTAGATAGTAATCTGGCCTTTGACCAACATGTGGCCAAGGTAGTAAGGAAAATCATTCAGTGTCATTATAAGTAAGGGCATGGCATCCAAGTCCAAGAAAGTCATAGTGCTACTTTATTCGGCCCTTATCAGACCCATCATTGAGTATAATGCTCCCTACAGCATGTACCTGACTAGACAAGTGCAACAGTTGAAATGCACATAAAGGTTCCTTACTAGTAGACTCAAGGGTATAAACACATTGTCCTATGCAAATTGCCTTAAAGCCCTGTTACTATACTCAGTCTCCTACAGGTTATTTAGAGGCATACAAGGCATCCTTGGATATGACACTGATGGAATATTTGCACATCTACTAAATGAACAGCATCAGAACAGTCAGAGCTAAGGATTTTAATTTTGATTGTGATGTAAATATGGCATTTTGGGGAGACAGATGTGTCTCAGAGGATCCCATGATTAGGAAAAGGGTCCCCATCCATGTGAAAAAGAGTACATCCCCTCTTTAAGTGTAACCTTGACCAATGGGTGGGCAATTGGAAATTTCCTTTGGGACTGGTCCCCATGTCTCTGATAGACAGAGGCAGACAGTAATGCCCAAACTAACGTATCCCCTCCATAACCTCTAGAAACTTCCTAGCTAACATACCACCACTTAATGAACACCCATAATACATAGAACAACATTTGGGGAGGATTACATAGCTAGGCTTATAAAGGCCCTGCTGGTCTTTAGCCTAATATATATATATATATATATATATATATATATATATATATATATATATATATACAGACCTATGTCATTTGCCACTTCAGTCATGGCTTTGTTAAATGACTACACCTGTGGTGGGTGGGCATTTTGTATGACTGTTAAGTATGTTTTGTCTGTAGAGGATTTAATAATTGGTCATTTAGAGTTATTTAATGATCTTAGACACTGCTTAGGCTAATGCAAGAGCCATCTACTTTTTCTCCCAAATATCAGCAATCTAAACATCTTACGACTTCTCATAAGGGATTTGAGAATGAAAGTAAAACAGTGGGAAGCATCAGAGGCCAACCAGTGCATTGCCTGAAAACTTCAGTCCAGTAATGGTGCAGAATGCACAGGCTAAAATCAAGCTTTCCCATTTGCTCTGATCTAGATGCCTGCTCAAGTTGCAGAGGCTCTTTGTGATAGACCTGAGACTGTTTGTTTTTTTATATCAGAGCCCATCTCTACTCCACTGTATCACCCTTCTCCAGCACCCATACTAGCTTTAGCTGCTCATCTTATTGTTGTTGTCTGCCAAAACAATGACTATGACTGGAAAGTAAATAATGTGGGAAGAAATAGCCAGGGAATTGTTATGGCTAGGCTTGTATAGGCCCTAGGGCTGATAGCCTAGTACCAACCTCTGAACCTATGAACCTATGACAGGCTGGTAGCAGCTGTTAAGAAGAAACTTGAGGCTCAGTCCTTGACAGGGAGTGAGACCCCCAGATTTAGTAATTCCCAATGGTCTTATGTAGGCATGGGTCTCAATAGTGACTGATACATGAATGGTGGTTTAATGCACATGGGTGCAGCAGGCATCATCTCCACTGACAGTGGCACCAGCCTTATCCGATGTCAACTCCTTCAACATCAGTATATCTAATATTAGTTTAGCATGTGTTAGTCCAGCTGGAGTCAGTTGGACTGTATCTGTTATACTGGTATCTCTGTTGTTCTCACTGCCCTAATGCTGTATGAAAGGAGTGTTCACTATGGCAGACACTAACAAGCCTGATATCAATGTCCAGACAACTGTCAAGAGGAATTTGATATCTCAGTTCCGAACTATCCATCCCCTACTCAGAAATCATAAGCCCTGGGAAGACTAAGAAAGTGTGCATTTGCATTCTCAGTGTTATTCATGATGGTGTTAATTGTTTAGCAGAAATGCTGTATGTTCAATGAAGTCTTCCAAATAAAGTGAACAACTCCACAGTGAAGCTGACTGATTGTGATATTAAACCTACATCAACACTTATGGGCCAAACTCCACAGCTTTGGATTTTAACAGCCTGATGGTCTGAGTGCTGTGTAATGCATCAAATAGGTCTGCTACTGCTGGCAGTTCTGGTTCTGCCTCACAACGTTTGCTGAGAAGGTGAGCGTGATCTCATGCTGTGTTGTCAAAAATTATTATTCTCCTCTAAATCCAAAGGAGACAAATCCTTAATACTGCAAGTATGACATTGCACCCCTCACTAGGTCACACCATAGGACACAGGGAAGGAGCTTGAACTGTACCGCAGTTCACCCCTGTTCAGTTAGTGACCCTGATCACTGAGGGGTCAACTGAGAGGAAATTATATGGTGCCTTTTTGGGGGTTCAATCATCCTAGATGGAGGAGAGGTATTTCCAAATAAGACAACACCCCACAATGGAGACTGAGGATTTAAGATCTGTTGTAAAAACTTTCAAAATGCTCCAGCTGATCTTCTGCAGACAATGTTCTACACTGAAGGTATTACATGCTGTATAGGGGTGGGACTGTGGCAAAAGTATAAAGCCAATACCGCTGTCAGGATATCACCATAGAAGATCACCTTATCTCTTCACCACTTACTCTGACATATCTTACCCAATGAGTTCTCTGACAAACATGGTCCTGTTCTGTGAGGTAAGTTGGTGAAGGTTATTTATTATTTTATTGATTTATTTATTTTACATTTGTAGACTGGATTGTCCGACTGAGCTGAAGAGCCCTGTTTTAGTGGAGGCCCAGGGAAAAAACTCCCAACATATTATACAATTTTCATTATAAATTACCATTAAACAGCAATGTTACAGGATTATTACAAGGCATTAAGTAACAATACAATGTTATACAGTGTCACTAATCAGGAGTATAGCAAAACTATTTCAAGATGTATAAAAAAGACATATGTCATTAAGATGAATATAGTTTTTGGGGTAAGTGGTTACAAGAACCCAGTTTATCATAATGTAGTTGCATGATGGCAAGACAATTACAATATAATGTTTCTCTGAGGCAATTTGCTTAACAGATTTTAGAAGACAGTAGAAAGAGTAGTCAAGGAAGATTAAAGAGAGTTAGTGAGAAGAGTGAGCTAAGGGCAGAAAGTAGATTAAGGTATGAGAAGTAGGGGATGTTTAAGGAGGGAGAGTGCAGTGGCAGGACCAGTGACTTTTAAAGTGCTCTTTGGTGGCTGTCTTAAATTGTTTAGAATGTGTAAGAGTCCTGATTTCTAGTGGGAGCCTATTCCAGGCAATAGTGGGGTGATAGCTGTACATGTTATGTCCAAATTTAGACATGGGTTTGTAGATTGTAGATGTGCTGGGGAATTTTGGTTGGAGAAACTTTTTATTGGACCCTAGAACATAGCAGGTTGTAGACAGCAGCAGTGAAAGGAACCAAAAAAATATTTAAAAAAATTCTCCACCATTTTCAATGACAAGAGTGTAGGACAGTCAGAGAAGACCATGGATCCACAGGACTCTCTTGAAACTCAGCATTCATTTTTTTTCTAATGAGTACAATAGGGGCATTTACCCAGAGGCCATAGCCCTTACCACTTTTCTGGTGGTTATGGATAGACACACAGTGGCCAGCAGGAATCCTGCCATCCATCTTGACTCCCCCCATGATGGTTGTCAAGCTCAAGGGCTTCCTCTGGGCAATTACCTTGTTTAACATTACAACCAACCCTTGGGCAAGGGACATGATAACTGAAGACTGTCATATAAAATTATTTTCCTCTTCTCTTGACTCTTTCCTTGTCAGATGCTTTGCTTTGTCAGAAAGTGGCATTATCAACAAAGGCGTAGAGACTTCTAGAGAAAACAGCCCTCCTAGTGCCCTCACAAAACCAAAGGGAACTCAGTTATTACTCTAGATTATTTTTATTTCCATAGAAAATGCAGGCTCTAAGGCCTATACTAGGCTTAATCAGCTTACACATATGTTGTATGTATCACACTTTATTCTAAAGGAGTAGTTTCTATGCAAGGGAGACTGGATGTGCCCTTTAGATCTTGATGATCCTTACATACACATAAAGATCAGGCTACAACCAGGATACTCATATGCTTTCAGACAGACGTTAGTCATTACCAGTCCAAAACTCTACCCTTTGGCCTGATCTCTGTCCTTAGAGTGTTCAGAAATGCATGCTAGAAAATAACTGCCCATCTACATTTACAAGTGCAAAGATGTTTCTCTATATGGATAACTGGCTTTTAGTGGCCAACAGCTAAGGCAGTCTCACCCAGTACAGAGATTTTCTACTCTACACATTTTATTTCTTAGGGATCACTATAAACTTTATAAAGTCTCGTCTCACTCCAGAGCGTCTTTGACCTCCATAGGTTTTCCCAAGATTCCAAAATGTGTCAAGCATTTTTACAATTAGAGATAATCTGACACATTTTTTTCACAGTCCCACTTGTGTTGTTAGATAATCCACCTTTGGCTGGTTTATGTTTTATGGCTGAAAGGCTAATGGCAACCTCATTTATGTAGTGCCACATGTAATCTCTCAAGTTGACAGCTTGACTATCCACTTCCATGAGCTGTTAGGCCTTAATATTTTTCAACTACAGTGTTTTCTCTTCTTTCATCTTCCCAATTACCTTCCACTCAGAAATGTTATAGTGATGGATGTAAATGATTTCCTTTTCTTAGTCCTTTCCTCCTATGCTGTCCCCCTCATACTGATCCTCCTTCTCTTCAGAATTCATGTCAGAGCTAAAGCAGATGTTGTATAATTGCTAGGGAATGATTTTTTAATTCATACATCACAGAAATAACTTGGAAGGTGGAGAACTATCCTAGACTAGGATGGCAGAGTGTACTATGATGTATGTATCACACCACAGTACTATCTGAGTATATCTGTTACCCATCTGTTCCATCCTCATCTTCATACAATGTGTAGCAGAACACTCAGTCAAGGGGATTTCACCTTCCATTTTCTACAAGGTGTCCTAGCTATGGCAGAAATCCATAACATCCTGTAAAGAAGAGGAACTGGCATCAGCTGAACTGTTTCCCCCACCCCTGCTGTCTCCTTCAGTTACCAGGCTTGCTACTTGAACCTGGATCTCCTGGCTAACAGCCATGGTTCTATCTCTCTGTGCCACCATGCCAGCATGGAAAAGATTTTCAATATGCGCTTCTGCCATTGACATGGTTAACGTTCCTTCTCTAGTGTTTTTACTGCCTTTCAATACCCTTTGGACTACTCTGATGCTGGTTTTGGCTATTTCTCTGTTAGAGCCTACTTAGCTGCTATATCTAACTTTTTTATATGTCAAGACTCCAAAACTTTAGCTTGATTTAAAGTTTGTAAGGCCTTTGTCCATAAAACTTTCCTTTAATGACCACAAATGAGAAGTTCAATCTACTTTCCTTTGAACCTATAGCTTTGAAGAAGTCATGCTTTTATGTTCACAGACAGTTTCTGGTAGGAGAACTCACAGTCAGATTAATGCCTGTGATTGTACCCCAACCCGATCAGTTACAAAATAAAGAGTTTTGCTGCATACCATGCTCTTCTTCATAATTACAATGGCTCGAGACTAATTTAAATGATTTCATTTGCCAGATTTCTTCTTACAGAGCATTTTCTGCATTCCATGGATACTCACAGCAACTTCAGATATTATGTAAGTGAAAAAGAGCCCATAAGGAAGATAATCAACTCTATATTTTTTCACCCAAAGGGTGCAGTGACAGAAAGTTTAACAAGCAATACCTTTACAAGTGGCTTTCATGCAGCATTGTCTTCACTTGTCAAAATCCTGCAATGCTATCACTGTCTACCAGAGCTAGATATCTCTATATTCATGGCCTTTGCATTTAATGCTTCCTTGGATGATATTTGTATAGCTGCTAGCAGGTAATCCCTGAACACCTTTAAAAACATTACAAGGTGAAGATGACCATAAGGTCAAAGCCTTCTTCTGGTGCTATGGTTACCAAAGAAATGTTCCTTTAGAACAACCACCCAAGAAGGCTGAAGCTTTATTTTATCTGTTTTATACTTTTTGTATGGATTTATATTGCTATCTCTGTAGCTGGAGAGTAAGATAAAAAGTTAAATTTTATAAAGGCTGATTAAAAGTGTGTTGTATTTATTAGTGGTAGCACAGACAAAGAAGAGAAATATGTATATCAGTATGGAAATAAATATACTGTTCTTAAAAACTGTGTACATTTTATAAGAACCTAGTGAATCTTTAAGAAAATTTAAGAGGAAGTCAATCATTTTAGTAATCTATTTAGCATACTGTGAGAAAATAAAGCAAGCATCCAGCCTCATATCTAAATATGTTTAAATGGAAAAATGTGGTGGGTTATCAGCTAAATCTACAATGATTAAAGAAGGAGCATTATTTAGTTGTTGTGTTACTACAAAGGTCCTTGATTATTTTTTTGGGAGGGTGACTGACATCCAAGTATGTGTTAGTAAAGAATACAAATATTAACAAAGACATTTCTAAGTGACTGTTGGACGGAGGTGAAGTGAAGGAAGTTCAGACCACTGTAAGATCAGCAGCATAAAAATGTACTGATGGTCCCTTAATATCTAATGTCAGGCTATTAGCAAACAGTGAAAAGAGGAGAGGCAAAGTAATGACTCCCCCATGACAATTTAGCAGTTATATGATCTAGGGCTGGAGTAAACGAATCATTAAGCTGTGGTGTCATGATCTGATCAGTTTAAAGTCTGTCATATCCCAATAACTTATTATCCTGAAACTGCTGGAGTGACAGGTATGTTTAACACTGTCAAGTTGGGTAATCATAATGTGTCATTGGTCCATATTTCTAAGGAAGTCATCTGTGACTGACCAGATGGCAGTTATTGATTTATGGTGTACGAAGACAGTGTGCTGTTCCTCAGGACTAAATGTGTTTATTTTATTTTAAACAGGTAAGTGGACTGCTCAAAAGGGCCTTTTCAACCATGAAGAACCAGCAAAACCACACAAGCGATAAAACACCACAATCCAAAGCACTCAGGATAGTAGATTCAATGCCTTTAATATCCAGTAAAATGATAAAAAACAATAGTGTTACAACAGTACAGTTTAGTGCACTTTCACCCAGTGTAATACCAGGCTTCTTCAGAACAAAGAAGCAACCCCATACAATCCATTTGAATAATTCAACACACCCAATTACATCAAAGCGTCAATTAACTATATGTATCCAAATTAATTACAATAGATTAACCCTGTAAAACCTTACCAGATACATAAACTACAATGAATTGCAAGACATATATCAACTCATAAAATAAATATGTAAAAGAAAAAATGTTCCAAGCACTAAAACCAAGGAGAAGCCAAAATCCAATAAAAATTCAAGTAAGAATCCAAATGAAGTTCCACAGAAACCTTTATTGCATAGGTAAGCGCTTTCGCAACCTCTCCTGGTTGCTTCCTCAGACTAAAACAAACATGCTTAAAAACTATCCCCTTTTTATAATACACATCACACAAGACCCACCAATCCCCATGGAGAATACAAGACTCCAATGCTTTCCAGATTCAAAGAGACACACACTCTTTTAAATCAGATAAAAACATATATGTAGAAAATGCATATAAAAATACATTTAAAAATACATATAAAAAACACATAAAAAGTGTGTATAAAAAGCCTAAAAGCACTGTAAAGCATGCTTGCATGTCCTGTTTAAAACATAACCCTAGTTCCAGAGCACAGCAGATTGCTTCATACTACTTTCTTCCTAGGTTTCCTGTTCTTCAGAACAGGTTTAAGGGATATATAATCATTCAGCCCCGATAATTTATGTGCAGACAGTGTCAAAATCCATCTCAGCTCTTTCTGCTCAGTTCTGTTACTTAAATCCCCACCTCTCATACTTTCTACTAAATTATCTATATGATTCTCCCCCTGCTGCAACATATGCTTGGCTATTGCGCTATGTTCCTGCCCTCCCCTAAAACAGTAGAAGTGATCACGTATCCGTTCTCTGAGGCGTCTGTTGGTTTTCCCAACATAGAAGGTGTCACAGCATACACAGAGGGCTAAATATATCACATCCTTAGTTTGACAGTCCTCCATGGCACTAAATTTATATGATTTCCGTGTTATGGGCTGTACAAATAATCTATTAGTTTCAATGTACTGACAGAATGCACACTTGTTGCATCTCACTGTCCCATAGGTCACCAGAGGGGGATGTTACATCCTTTCTTTATAGCAAAGCATTCCTCTGAGTGATTTACTGTTTTTATATGTAAACTTCGGTCTATCACCTACTATCTTACTGACCTGGTCATCTGTATCTAGAATAGGCCAATTTCTATACAGTATATTCTTAATCAGATGTGTATCTGTTGAATGTGTCATGTTATAGCTCATAACGTGTGTGCCACCTATCCTTTTCTCAGAGGTCAGATTATCTCTAGCTGGACTGGAAAAGTATGGTTTCCCTATATTGTCTCTCTGACTTTTGGCTGTTTGACAAGCCTCCTCTATCTCTTCTTTGGGGTAACCTCTCACTGCAAACTCATCCCTCAAAGTTGCCAAACTGGTCTCAAAATCCTGGTTCCTGGCATGTAACCTAGACATGCGCACAGCCTGATTCTTAACAACATTCTTAAAGATGTGGGGTGGATGCATACTACTATGGTGAACATAATTGTTACGGTAACATTCCTTCCTATGCAGACTAGTGTATATCTTTCCAGTTGTTGTTTCCCTTATTACTTTAATATCCAAAAAGTCAATGCTAGTCCTAGAACTATTAACAGTAAAGTTCAAAAATTCCATACTATTATTCAGATGTTCAATAAACTCATATAACCTTTCTTCAGTATCACCCCATAGAAGAAAGAAATCATCCACAAAATGCCGGAAAATTAATATATTCCTACTGAAATCATCATTATTCATCATGAATCAATGTTCCCACTGTGCCATTACTACGTTTGTATAACTGTTAGCTGTTGGGGTCCCCATGGCCATCCCTGATGTTTGTAAAAAATACCTTGTTTCAAATGTGAAATCATTAAATCCTAAAATCAATTCAAGTAGGAAACAAATTAAATCAATCTTTTCTACAGCTATTGTGGCATCTTTCATCAAGAACTCCCTTATAGCCAATTCCTACCTCAATGGCAATGATGGTGAAAAGGGATACTACATCCAAGGTAACCAAACGTTCTTTCCCAGTTGCCTTTAGCAGCATAAAAAGGCATAAAAATCTTTTAAAAAATGCTCAGAATCTCTCAACATTGAACAATATTTAGAAATCATAGGTCTGAATTGCTTTTCCAGATAAAAAGATGCTGGCTCAGTAATCCATCCAGATCCTGAAACAATAGGTCTGAATGGTGGCCTCAGTTTATTCTTATGGACCTTGGGAAGTTCATTAAAACTGGGAATAACAGGTATGTCAACAATAAAATATTTATACAGACATTCAGGTATAACATGCTCTAAATAGCAATTCTTAATTTGCCATTAATAGTTCTCAATTATTGATTTTACCTCTTTTACTTCAAGTAATTTATATGTATTCTCACAATCCAACATATTATTCAAGGATTCTGAATAAAACAATTTGTCCATCACTACTATCTGGTGCCCTTTGTCAGCAGGCTTAATAATTATATCCCCATCATTACGAAACCTAGGCAATGCTTGTCTCTCATTTAACGTCATGTTGTAAAACCTCTTATCTCTGCAGTCGGATCTAAGAGCAGTATATAAGTCACTCTCACATGCTTTAATAAACACTTCAACACTCGGTGGTAGAGTGGGTGTAAAAATAAAGGTGACAGGCCGAAGTTTACATATAAAAACAGTAAATCACTCAGAGGAATGCTTTGCTATAAAGAAAGGATGGAACATCCTCCTCTGGTGACCTATGGGACAGTGAGATGCAACAAGTGTGCATTCTGTCAGTACATTGAAAAGAATAGATTATTTGTACAGCCCATAACATGGAAATCATATAAATTTAGTGCCACGGGGGACTGTCAAACTAAGGATGTGATATATTTAGCCCACTGTGCATGCTGTGATGCCTTCTATGGTGGGAAAACCAACAGACGCCTCAGAGAATGGATACGTGATCACTTCTACTGTTTTAGGAGTGGGCAGGAACATAGCGCAATAGCCAAGCACATGTTACAGCAGGGGGAGAACCATATAGACAATTTAGTAGAAAGTATGAGGGGTGGGGATTTTAGTAATAGAACTGAACAGAAAGAGCTTAGATGGATTTTGACACTGGCTGCACATAAATCACCGGGGCTGAATGATTATATATCTCTTAAACCTGTTCTGAAAAACAGGAAACTTAGGAAGAAAGTAGTATGAAGCAATCTGCTGTGTTCTGGAACTAGGGTTATGTTTCAAATAGGACATGCAAGCATGCTTTATAGTGCTTTTAGGCTTTTTATACACACTTTTTATGTGTTTTTATATGTATTTTTATATGCATTTTCTACATATATGTTTTTATCTGATTTAAAAGAGTGTGTGTCTCTTTGAATCTGGAAAGCATTGGAGTCTTGTATTCTCCATGGGGATTAGTGGGTCTTGTGTGATGTGTATTATAAAAAGGGGATAGTTTTTAAGCATGTTTGTTTTAGTCTGAGGAAGCAACCAGGAGAGGTTGCGAAAGCGCTTATCTATGCAATAAAGGTTTTTGTGGAACTTCATTTGGATTCTTACTTGGATTTTTATTGGATTTTGGCTTCTCCTTGGTTTTAGTGTTTGGAACATTTTTTTCTTTTACATTGAACTTTGTGTTTGTTCCATAACTCAGCAAACAGGGCTTTTCCTTTTTCATTATATCATAAAATAAATAGTTCATGTTAAAATTGCACCTGGTCCCCTAAATATTCATACTACTATAATATGAAATATTAAATCCTAAAATACTATTCTAAAAATTCATGTACAAAACCCTTGTTTGCAATAATACATCCTACTTGTTTAAAATTAATTAATTAATTAATTAAATACATAAATAAATAAATAAATAAGTGAATAAATGTTATAAAATCCTCAACATGCAAAGCAATAACAACAATATTCATAGCAGCAATATACATAAAAATTGTGTGTAATATTACAGTTTAGCAGCCCTACGTTTTAAAACACTGTTAATACTAATGTGGTCATTGAGTCCAGGGGATCTACCTGTGTCCGACTTCAACTGACAAAACAATTCCCTGTATTCCACCCTGAACTCCCAACTCCCCCCTCGGGGATCAACTAACACTTGTTCCAACACAAAAAATTTTGATTTTCATTTCCTTACAAGTTAAGGAATGTCTAAAGAAGGCATTTGATTCTTTCCTTTTTGAAATGTCATATAAATGCTCTTAGACCCTTTTCCTAAGTGGTTTCTCCATTTTACTGACATAAAAACTCTGACAGATTTCACACATCCCGATATAAACCACCCCTTTCGTGCCACAATTATAATGTTTGGATGCCTTCAACCTCAAACCCCTGGATGGAATATATAACTCACATTTATACAAAATATATCCACATTGTTGACAGGCTCCACATTTGTGGGACCCACATCTTAAATCACCACACATCTGTCTAGAAACCTGCTTCTTTTCAAAAAGTTGTTTAAGGTTTGTATCTCTCCTTCTAACAAAGGTGGGATGGTTCGGGAGGTATGCACTAGTGTCATCGTTAACCCTTAAAATTTGCCAGTATTTTTTAATAGTATCCTCCACCTGGGTGGATGTCGTGGAGAAGGTATGAATAAAGGCCCCCCCTGTGCTTAAAATCCCTATCGTTTGATGTCCCCATCTCAACCTTACCAATCCCTAACAAGAGAAAAAACTTCCTTTCCTATTCATAATTACCTCATTGGCCAAATTGTCCACCATTTGTTTAGGATAACCTCTTTCCAGGAATAGTGAGGTCAGAGTCCTAACCTCCTTTAAGAATTCTGAGATCACACTAATCATTCTTGAGGCCCTGATCATCTGACCCTTCACTATCCCTTTCTTTTAGTAATAAGGTTGTCCGCTCTCAAAATGCAAATAAGAATTAGAGAACGAAGCCTTCCTATATAGTTTAGACTGAAAACAATGGTTAATCATATCCTTCTATAGTGTAATATCTAAATAATTGATAGAAAAAGCACTAACTGTATCTGTAAAGGCAAAGAATTCGGTAGTTTGGTTGAGGTATATCATAAATTCATCAAACTTCTCATTAGGTCAGTCCCATAGAAAACAAATATCATCCATATAACGGGTATAGAATGTAATATACCCCTGCCAATCTGTGTTGAGAACAAATTTTTGTTCCCAGTAATACAATACACAGTTTGCATATAAGGGGGCACAGGCTGCCCCCATTGCGACTCCTTTCCTTTGTTGGTAAAACTCACCATTAAAATAGATAAAATTATTTTTGAGAATGGAGTCCATAAATTCCATAATCACGTTTAAGGTGTTTCCATCTAAGCCTAATTCTGTTGACAAAAGTTCCCCAAACCATTCTAGGCCCACTTCATGCGAGATGCTTGGAAATAACTCAACTACATCAATGGTAACCAACAAGGTCTGTGGGCCATATTTATCATTAGAAATTCTACTCAAAAAAATCCCATGAGTCCTTCGTTATATGTACCACAGAGTTGATAAACTCCTTTAATTGCAAATCTATAAAAATAGCTAAAGGTTCAATAATACTACCAGCTCCAGCTACAATGGGTCTGAATTTCATGTTGTTAATCCCTTTGTGGGTTTTAGGGATATCGCATATACAGGGAATTTTAGGTTTCTCAACATGTAAATAATTGTATAACTTCTCGTTGATACTAGCCTGCAGTAAATGGTCCAGTAAATAAAAATTTATTTTAGAATGAGCAATATTAATAACATTATGGGAAACTATTGTGTAATGTTTTGGGTCTTGCAAAATGTTGAATATATATGTGTCATAATCTTCATTATACATCAACGCCACCCTTCCCCCCTTGTCTGGCTTCATCACTCTACATTTTTCTTCTCTTAGTTGGTTAAGTAAGGATGTCTCCTCTTCTGAAAGGTTCATACTCGGCCTGCCTTTGGTGTCTAATTGCCTAACTTCCCTTTCTACCAGTTCCTCAAAAATTTTTAATGTCTGGTTAACTGGTGGGTTAAACAGGCTTTTCCTACTCAACTCAACTCTGTTCAATTCCTGGACCTTGAAGAAAATCTGTAAATTAAGTTGTCTAATAAACATCTTAAGATTAATTAATGTATTTACCAATGACCTGGGGCTGGAGGGTACAAAATGAAACCCCTTTTGTAAACAATTTAAAGTACACATTGTTAATAACCATATATGTAAAGTTAAATACAGTAAAATTGTCTTTTTTACATATTCTTTGGTTGTCAGAGTTCAAATCTAACATATTCACAGTATGTATAGTGATCAGAAGTACTCCAAAATAACCAAAAACCAAAGAACAAGAGTGCTGACAGCGTAGAGAGATAAAAAACGAACTTGCCACAATTAAAATATGAATATTTTATTCCAACCGACAATACACAGGAAACCACATTAGTTTTCCTTACTAAGGCTTGATTATTATTAATTGTAATTTTTATATTATTTTTTGAAAATAACATTTCTAAATTTATTTTCCTTAAAAACAATTTAATATCCAATAATGTTCTTGTGAGGTCTCCTTTAACATAAGGGATGAATTTGAGTCCCTTGCCCAAAAGATTGAAGTGTTCCTTAACAAGAGGGACATTGCTAAAATTGTAAATCGAAAAACCATTATAGGTATTTCTGAATCCTACAACTTCCACTTCCTGATCAGAATTTTCCTCATATTCTTTGGTTGTCAGAGTTCAAATGTAACATATTCACAGTATGCTCATTCTCAGCAAGAGGTGACAGTGGTACCATTAAGTTGGTCGATAATTCTGACTCTTCCCTGGATACCTGCCCCTCAACCCCCCCCTGTAGTGTTGGGGGGTTTGATATGAATGATTCCTCTGCTTTTCTGCCAATCCTTCGCTTCTTCTCACAGGCGGTGCCCCTAAAGGGTAACCTGCATGCTCGTGTTATTGTTTTCACCATCCATATCTACCCACCTCACAAACACATGGTCAACATTAGAAGTAGAGGGGTCAGTTTTAAAAAGGGGGTAAGCTCTCCCCTCCCTGTACTCCAAGAGGTCTCATTCTAACTTCCTAATTTTCCTGTTAATAATTTTATCACAGTAATTATCCACTTCTTTAAACAGACCATCATATTTTGCTTTATCAAAATTAAGCACACTCTCATTAGTAACTTTGTTATGTAGGGAGTTCATTTCATTTAGCAAAACCTCTCTCTGGTTCTCATAATCTCAAACCATTAATTTGAGTAGTTCAACCCCAGTCTTGTTAAATAATTCCGTTAGCTGCTGATAGAGCCAACTGTTATGCTTTACATTATTCGGATACTTAAAAACTCTTAATCCCCTAGGGATCCGATTAGCAGCAATACATTCACTTAGATAGTCTATTTCTAGTTGATTCATCTTGAATGCATATAACTTCTCTTTAAACAGTTTAAAATTCTCATCAAAAGTCTCAATAGTGTTATTAAAAAACTTTTCATTAAAATTGAATCTCCGGTTTGTCCACAAGTCAAAGTTAAAATTATTCTTAGTACCTTTGCCTCCGTTGCAGCCGTGGCTGTTTGGTTTATTGTAAAAATCCTGTTTTGCTTGATTTTGATGTACAGTATGTTGTGGAGAGACTGCTCGCCTCTCTCCATCACCATTAATCCCTTGATTTGTCATTGCATGCAAATTACGTGAGTTTTGTTGTTCAAGCAGCTGATTTTGGTTACCCGGCAACCCAGCATGTGTTGCAGAAGGAGAAAAGTACAGTTGTGTACACCTACCATAAATGTAGATGTTCGAGTGTCTTCACTGTTGCAGTCATAACTGTAGGGTGCTCCTGCCAGCAGGCAGCCCGAGGTCGGCCAGAATCCCAAAGTCTGGGTCCGGCGTCGGCTGTATAAGCTAGTATCCTGACGTCAGTACGCCTTGGTACATAGCCATCTTCTCCAGCCTTTCTTGCCCTAGATGTCAGAAATCCCCAACAAATCAAAAATGAATCCAACAAGGAAACACAAATACACCACAAATAAGAGAAAAAGAGCGGATAGGAGGGAGGAAATCCCGACTGCAACAGTGAAGACACTCGACATCTACATTTATGGTAGGTGTACACAACTGTACTATGTTCTTCGTGTCTCACTGTTGCAGTCATAACTGTAGGGTGGAATCCCAAAGCAGTGTAGAAGGAGGAGGCTTTAGATAGAAGAAGGAGGCAAGAATACCCTGCAAGACAGCAGAGGCAAAGCCTGCCCTAGACTTAGAAAACAAGGGAGATTGTAGTGCTTGGAAAAAGTATGCACAGAACTCCAAGTGGCAGCTTCCAAGATATCCTTGGTAGGGACTCCTCTGAGGAAAGCTGCAGAAGTAGCAGCTGCTCTAGTAGAATGACTTCTAATGGTCCCTGGAAACTGTTTCCCATGATGAGTGTAACAAAATCTGATTCCATAAGCAATCCATTTGGAAATAGTTTGTTTAGAAATAGGTTTTCCAAGAGAACTGGAGGCACAGGAAACAAACAATTGGTTAGACTTTCTGAAATCTTTAGTCTTGTCCAAGTAAAATCGTAACTGTCTGTGCACATCCAATGAATGCAAAATCCTTTCTCCTTTATTTTGAGGATTTGGAAAGAAAGTAGGAAGGTGAATTGTCTGATTTAAAGCCACTTTCGAAATCACCTTAGGCATGAAAGTAGGATTGGTCCTCAAGGATACTCTGTCCTGATGGAAAATAAGGTATGGTTCCACAGCCATGAGAGCTTGCAACTCTGAGACCCTTCTGGCAGAGGTCAATGCTAACAAAAGAACAGTCTTCCAGGATAGAAACTTAATATCTGAAGATGCAGCAGGCTCAAAAGGAGGCAAAGTAAGTTTTTCTAAAACATAATTAAGATCCCAGGCAGGGACAGGAGGTGTCCTTGGAGGTCCTCTCAAGAACTGCTTCACCAAAGGATGTGAAAAAAACAGGAGGATCAGAACTGAAATGCACAGAGATAGCAGAAGCATGAATTTTAATGGAAGAAAAGGAAAGTCCTTTAGATAAAAGTTCAAAGGTAAAGCAAAATAGAGGAGAGATCAGGAACCTGAGGAACAGAGCCTCGGTCCTGCATCCAAATAGAAAACCTCTTCCATTTAGAGGCATAGGATTTCCTAGTGCTAGGCCGTCTAGCTTCCAAAAGAACATCCAAAACTTGTTTGGGAAGACTAGAGGAAATCAAATTCCTTTGAAGAGCCAAGCTGCCAGGCAAAGGGTCTTGAGATTGGAATGTAGTAACTGACCCTGATGCTGGGACAGAAGCGAAGGGTTCAGTGGGAGAGTCCAAGGAGGCCCCGAGAACAGGAGCTTTAAGGTTGGATACCAAAACTGTCGAAGGCCAATTTGGAGCAATCAAGATGAGAAACTTGGGCTTGTCCTGTTTTATCTTCAGTAGTACCCGAGGCAGTAGAGGAAGAGGAGGGAAGGCATATGCTGAAAGACTTCTCCAGCTGAAGGACAGGGCATCCACTCTCCAAGCTGTTTTGTGGAAGGACCTGGTGCAAAAGCGAGGCAGCTGATGATTGAGATGGGATGCAAACAGATCTATCTGGGGACATCCCCAAACTGCAGTAATCCTGTTGAACAAGTTGGTGTCTAGCATCCATTCGTGAGGATCTGAAATGTCTCTGCTCAGGCTGTCTGCTAAGAGATTCTGTTTCCCTGGAATGAATTGAGCCTGGAGATGCAGATTCAAATTTAGAGCTGTGTCCCATAAACCCTTAGCTAGTCTGCAAAGGGGTATGAATGAGAACCCCTGCTTGTTGATGTACCACATGACCGTGGTGTTGTCTGTGCGAATTAGCAGGGGCCCTGGTTGTAAAAGGTTTTTGAAGGCTAAAATGGCATTTTGAACTGCCAACATTTCCTTCAGATTGATGTGCCAGAGAAGATGGTCCTTTGTCCAGGTTCCCTGCTGGCAATTGTCTAGAAAGTGTGCTCCCCAAGCATAATCTGAGGCGTCCGTGGTTAGGAGTTGAGCAGGTTGCGGGAGACGGAAAGCTATTCCTTCGTTTAAAGTGCATGCCCTGGACCACCAGAGGAACTCCTTCTGGAGGCAGGGGATCAGAGGAATCAGAATATCCAGATCGTGGTAATGCTGTGACCATACACTTTTCAGATACCATTGAAGCTTTCTCATGTGAAGCCTTGCGTTTGGAATCAACAGAATGCAGGAAGCCATGTAGCCCAGAGCCTGCAGGAATTTCCTTGCAGTGAGCTGAGATAGAGTTGCCAAGGTGTTGAAAGTAGAAGCCAGCTGAGTTTGTTTTTCTGGAGTGAGGAAGGCCCTTTGTAAGGTTGTATTTAAGAGGGCTCCCAAGAAAACCATTTGTTGAGAAGGGATCAAATGTGACTTTTTTATGTTCACTGAGAATCCCAGTAGTAGGAGAAGACGTTGAACAAAGTCCAGGTGTTGCCTGAATAAGGCAGTCATCCAAATAGGGGTAAATCTGGATCCCCTGAAGTCTGCAGTAAGCCACTACTGGTGCCAGGCACTTGGTGAAGACTCTGGGCGCAGTAGATAAACCAAAGGGCAGAACAGAGAATTGAAAGTGCCTCGAACCTGCCTTGAACCTGAGGAATTTCTCTTGTCTGATAGGGATATGCAAATAGGAAGTCCAATGTCACCATCCAGGCGTTCTGAGAGAGCATTGGAATTAGCTGTTGCAGAGTAAGCATCTTGAACTTTGGAATTTCCAAAAAGGTGTTTAACACAGAAAGGTCCAGAATAGGTCTCCATGAGTTTTGTTTTCTGGGGACCAGAAACAGCCTTGAATAAAACCCTTTTCCCATTTCCGAGAGTGGAACAGGCTCTATGGCTCTCATGGTCAGAAGAGCATCCACTTGAATTAAAGCCTCTGACCATTGAAGTTTTGGCAGATCTGGCCAACCGTGAGTCCTTGGCAAAGTGTGAAAGTGGAACTTGTAACCTTTTAAAATCACGTACAATACCCATCTGTCCTGGGTAATATGAGTCCAATTTCTGTAAAAAAGAGACAGTTTTGGTGAAGGGGTCCTGAAGCCCAACCGAGAGAGTCATTGAGTTTGCTTTCTTTGAGATTGGGATCTGTCTTCTCCCTTCTAGGTGAAGAAGCAGTCCATTGTCTAGATCTGTATGAGGTCTGGCCTTGACCACGACCTCTGGAGCATCTGTATCTTCCCCTTTGAGGCCTGTCAGACGTGGGAAAGGACCAATTTTTAGAGGGCCAATTCCTGGATAATCTAAGAGGCTGAACTTGCAAGAAATCTTTGAAAGTCTGCATGGACTTTGGCTTTTCTTCCATCTTTTAATAACTTCCTCAGCCTTAGAACCAAAAGAACATCTTGTTGAACAGGGGCATCTAATAACTTAGCCTTAACCTGTTCAGGTAAACTTTGTTCACGGCCAGGCATGTCTCCTAATCACAGTACCAGAGGCAGCAGCCCTGCAAGAAGCATCCAAAGCGTCAAAACCACAATGTAAGCTATGCTTGTTAACCTGTTCAGTAGCATGCAAAACATCCTGAAGTTCCTTATCCTCTGCACAAGCAGGAAGGGAAGCAAGCTTTTGCTTTAAAACAGACAAAAGAAATTGCTGATATTTAAACATATGAAACTGGCAATTTAAAGCCCTTACAGACAGGGTAGCAGAAGTATATACCTTTTTCCCCACCTGTCTAAAGCACCAGAATCCTTCTCAGAGGGAGTAGGATTTTTGAAGTAGCAACCTTAGCAGCCTTAGAGCCCTGAGAAATAGTTTCAGGATCCGCAGAAGGGTTTTAAATAAAATAAATGAGAGTCAGGAACCCTATAAAATCTATCAGGCTTAGAAGGAGCAGGAGGCATGGAATCAGGATTCAAATTAGCCTCAGAAAAAGCATCATCTACAATGTCCAAGACAGGAGGGATAGCTAAAGGCCTATGCTGAGGAAGAAGAAGAAATTCTCTAAGCCTCTTTTAGAGGCAGAATATTCCTGTCCTTCCCAATGAAAATGTTCCCTCATCTCATGCAGGGTTTCCCCAAAAGAAAAATCCTCAGGCGGAGAGGCCGAGGGCAAAGAATCCTCAGCATCCAAATCCTCATAAGGGGGGAAGGAATAGTCCTGATCAGAGGAAGAAACAGAAGATACAGAAGCCTGGTCAGAGGAATCCAGAGTAACATCCTGTTGAGGCCTTTTCTCAGGAGGGGGGTGAGAACCCCTAATCATTGTAAGCAAATCTTCAGCCATCCTCAATAATTGTTTTTGTGTCTTGGGAGTGGATTCAGAAGCAGCTTGAGCTGGAACTTTAGACTTAGAAGGAGTCTTTGTCTTTGCCTTTGCCTTTGAAATAGTGATGTGTGTAGGCCTGAAAACCCCCTCAGAAGCCGGTACCTGCACAGTGGTTCCGGACCCATCTGAAGGAGCGACGTCCGAAGGTCCTGCAGCAGTTAAAATAGTGGGCCTTGATGGCTCCCCATGGGAGTCCGATCGGTTCAGAAGCGGCGGACGACAGGGGCTGCAAAAGCGCCTCACTGACGACAGCCGAACCGGACGCTGGCTCCAGCTGCAACGAGTTCTGTTTGGACCTCGGAGGCCTGTCCTTGTCTTTGCGCTTCTTTTGAACTCCGTAGGCGTCACGACATTCTATAATTGAAGCGCCTGCCAAAATAATTTAAAGCCCAATTTGATAGCACGAGAGTTGAAGCTGGGACAGAACGGACAACAAGAAACGGCGTGCACAGGGCCTAAGCAAGGTAGACAGTAAGAGTGGAAATCTTTATGAGGTATTTGTTTCCCACACGCTATACAATTATTAACTTTTTCTGACATCGGAGGAACAAGAAAAGATTGTACTTAGCTTTGAGAAGAGAAGTAAGAACTTCGGACCGACAACAATCAAATACGCTGTTCGAAAATCGCCAACCAACTTTTGCTGCTTTCCACCGCACGGCAAGAAAGACTGGAGAAGATGGGCTATGTACCAAGGCGTACTGACATCAGGATACTAGCTTATACAGCCGACGCCGGACCCAGACTTTGGGATTCTGGCCGACCTCGGGCTGCCTGCCGGCAGGAGCACCCTACAGTTATGACTGCAACAGTGAAACACGAAGAACATCACTCGTATTCTCCACTAGCTGGGTTAAAAGTAACAATACTTCTTTTTTGTTCTGACGAAGCCTGGTATTACACTGGGTGAAAGCGAGCTAAACTGTACTGTTGTGACCCTATTGGTTTTTATCGTTTTACTGGATATTAAAGGCATTGACTCTACTGTCCTGAGTGCCTTTTCAACCATAATTTGGGCATAAAGAAAAATGCATTGATTTAAAAAAATGTAGGTTTACATAAAAATAATGGTAATGCCACTTGAAGAAAATGAAGCAATGTCAGAATTAAGACAGTTTAAACAGAAAGTAATATAATCACACAGATTTAATGTTGAAGTTATAACAACATAATTTAGTAATAGAGATTAGCATAAAGTTATTTAAGTATCTGTGACAGCTTGCAGTATTTATGGCCAAAGCAACGTTTGTAATGACTCAGTTCCATCAGGTGGTTCTCATTTAGTACATTATTATAAAAAGTAATTCTGAGTGGGTGAAGGGGCTGGTCAGCATAGCAAGTCCTGTCTTGCAGAAAGACCTCAGATTCACTGTCTAAAAGTAATATCTAGATAAAAATCAGTACAACAGCACTTTCTAGATGAGAGTGAAGGGAATGCCATAAAACATATTAAGACTTTTGAGGATATGAAAGACAATAAGCACAAACTAAAGTTTTACAGAAGTGTTCAATTATAGAAAATAATATAGAAGCCGCGGTGGTGCAGTGAAGCCACGGTGGTGCAGCGGTAGCGTTGTCACCTCACAGCAAGAGGTTCTCCTGTTTGATTCTTGGCTGGAGCGCCTTCTGTGTGGAGTCTGCATGTCCTCCCTGGGTTGAGTGGCGTTCAAAAGACATGGGTGAAATGGGTGTGCCTGTGTTGAAGGATGGGTGTTGGGCTGGCACCTTGGCACTGTAAAAATTGACTGCCAATCATTAGTGGACTGGAGTTCCACTGTGGTGACCCCTAACTGGGAAAAAGCCGAAAGAAGAAGGCAATATAGGTTCTTTATTTGCAACTTAAAGGTAATGATTTGTCTCACACACACACACACACACACACACACACACACACACACACACACACACACACACACACACACACACACACACACACACACACACACACACACACACACACACACACACTCTGGTATTCTCTAAGGTCATATGAGGATACAAATCTTATGTCTTTATCAAATGTGATCATTAGCTTTTCTTGCATTACCAGGAAGACCAAGCATAACTGCAGGGAAAATATATTCCTACTGAGAAATGCAAACCATCCTTTGCAGTGGATTAGCTTGTTTGAAAGAGTCAAATATGTGAGCTAAGGGGGCCAGTTTGACTCAAAAAACACAAAAAGAGATGACTAAATCTGGACCTAGCCACATGCACAGATATTTGAACTGTGTGAAATGGGATACCTGCTCTCCTAAGAAGTAATGGATAATTAGCTCCATGAATCTGGAACTCTGATCCCAAAGATAATGGTGTAAATTTCATTGGTGTTGGTATAAAAATCATACCACCACGACCCCACAAAGAAAAAGAGTTAGTTTGAAAGACCAGTATCAGAGAATACTAAAGCTAGTCTAAAGGATTTTAAGAATATTTGCAACCTTCTTTCTAAATGTTAGGAAAATATGGCAATTAATACATAAAATATTCCCAGTGAGATCTAATGTCGGATCATTAATTAAAATGGAGAAGACAGGGGTTGTTCCAGATAGAGTCTTGAGGTGCTCTTATATTTGATGTTCCACTGTGCAAATAATTGTCTTTCATCTAGACTAGAGTCATCTTGTATGAAATATATTAGTAGAAGCAAGACTCAACAACCTTATTATAAAGAGATAAAGGCTCACAGAGTCAAAGGCTGCTTTAAGTACACAAAAACAACTCAATTTTAAAAGCCTAGCTTGAGCAGAAATTCATAACTTGCTTTGGTATATGATTTGGATTGATAAAGTAGAACTACAGTGACCTCAGGAGAATGCTTCATAAAAAGAGGACACTTTCACCATTTCTAAAGAGCAAGTTAGTTCCTTTGAAAAGATCAATATATGGCACATATATAGGGTGAGAATGAGGTACGTAGTTTTAATAATGTCTCAAATAGGGCAAATAGCTCTCTGTACTGAGCTCATTCATCATCTGGATCATTTATTCTTCTACAGGTACTGCCCAGGTTGAAGTGACAAGAAAAGAGCTGCTGAGGCCAAAGTATTTTGGTTCTACAGCAAGCTAGAGCCAAAATAACCACAAATGTATGTTATGAGAATATGATGGACAAGGCAGCAAGCTGGGGCCAGAATACCTACGAATGTCTGTTATGAAAAGATGATTGACATGGCATCAAGCTAGGGCCAAAATACCCACAAATGTCTGTTATGAGAATATGATGGACAAGGCAGCAAGCTGGGGCCAGAATACCTACGAATGTCTGTTATGAGAATATGACGGACAAAACAGCAACCTGGGGCCAGAATACCTACAAATGTCTGTTATGAGAAGATGATTGACAGGGCATCAAGCTAGGGCCAAAATACCCACAAATGTCTGTTATGAGAATATGATGGATGAGGCAGCAAGCTGTAGCCAGAATACCCAAAAATGTCTGTTATCAGAAGATGATGGACAATGCAACAAGTTGGGGCCAGAATTCCCATGAATGTCTGCTATTTGAAGATGATGTCAGCTATTTGATGGCAAAGAAAGATTTGTTTCTGAGCTGATGACTTATCATTCTATATCGCCTGGAATTGTTACATTCTTGCTTAATCAGCCACTTGTACAACCATGGTAACAGCAGGGGACTGTCTAGTGGGTTGTCTTACCTGATGAAGGAAACACAGACAAGAAGAAATGAACTGCAAAGCCACTACATTCAAGAGGAGATAGGAGACATGGGAAAAAGAATGACAGAAGATTCCAGTACTGACTATGTTGGTAGGTATAAAAATGTTTTTGAAAAAAGTAGGAAGACAAGAGTAAACTGTAAGTAAATGAGACCAGTAAAGGGAAAGCAAATAAGAATAGAGGGTTGTATATAAATGTCCCAGCTTGTAGATGCATAAATAATGGCACTGCAATGTTAATTAGTCGGGGAAAGTGAGTTATGGTGCTAAGAATTAGGGGAAAAAGGTTACAGCAGCTTTGGGTACACTAATACTTAGAAATCGAAATATTGGGAAAAAGGTAACTGCTAAAGGAAAGAAGGTAACTAGCTAATTAGCTAGATAGACAGACAGACGGATAGAAAGATAAATGCCAGGTGGAATATTTTGTGAAGGGGGGGTGCAAATCGGAACAAAGAAGAAATTAAAAGACAATAAATGTAAAATGCATAAAGAAAAAAATTAGAACTATTTGAAACATACAACTATCAATTACAATGGAAAAAGATCCATGAGAGTAAAGGTTAATATGATGAGAGACAGCTAGTAAACTAAAATAATAGGATGTTCTAACGAAAAGGGAATGAACTAGTGGTAGGAAGAAAGAAGGGAAGGGAGTGTGTGTGTGTGTGTGTGTGTGTGTGTGTGTGTGTGTGTGTGTGTGTGTGTGTGTGTGTGTGAATACATGAAAACAACAGAGGAAATAATGACTTTAAATTACCTAAAAGTGCTAGAGACTGGGAAGCTTCAGGATAAACCAAGCAGGTACTGATGAGGAAGAGTAAATAAATACATAAATAAATGAAGGAATGAACAAATAAATGAATAACTAAATAAATAA
>NC_056736.1:445267664-445355164 GCF_019279795.1 Protopterus annectens | reverse complement strand
TCTCTGCAAGAGTCCTGTGAAGACTCTTGCATCTTATGGAACTATATCTTTCTACTCCGTTTCTGATTCCAGGAGAAAGTCCTTTGAGGGTTAGAAAAACATATCCCTATGGTAGATAATGTCATCCCATCATGTTCACTCTTGGAGAAAGTTTCCACCACCTTAGGTCCAAGCAAGGTGGATCCATCAAAGGGAGGATTGATGAATGATATCTTGAAGGGCTCTGCAAAGTCACAAAGTCACATTCAGGAGTGTCTTCTTACAGCAATTCTTGAACTTGTGGCTCTTGTAGCTACCTCTGAAGAATGAGAAATCAGCCTCAATGAGGCATACAGCAAGGACTGGAGGGTGAGCAGTTATGAAGAAACTGTCTTCTTGTCCACTGCAGACATGGACCCTGAGAGGGTATTCAAAAATTACTTGATCAATTCCCTCTAAAATCTTGTAACGTGTGCCAAATATTTCAGTGACCTGAGAGCAAAGGGTATCGAAGCATAAATATGCTTCCCAAATCTGTCCAGTGCCCTGGAATCTCTGTTCGGCGGATGGACAGAAGGACCCTGTTCAGCGAGTTCTTTCTTGGTAGCCATAGCTACCACCATAGCATTCACTGGGGGACCCTTAATAAAAGTATAAAGTTGATAAACCTTTTTTTTAACAGAAAACGGGGATGAAGAAAAATATGTTAGACTACAGAACAATAACAATGCTAAATAAGAAAAGTATTTTTCTATCATAAAAAGCTACTTGAGCTACAGGTGACCATGTCCAAACATTGAAGTGACAGACAATATCTGAGGTCATTCAGGAGACGACAGGATTATGGACAAGGGGAGGAGTTCGAGCTGTGCAGCCAAAGTCTAATGAACTGCCCAAAGTCGGATCTGAGGTCAGATCTGAGACCCGTTGGTTGAGGAATGGACGAAAAAGACAACAAGAGATCAATAATACTAATTGTGTCATTGCAAAGGCTGATAGGTCTACCTATTCCCCTCCCTAATACATCAAAATAATATCTCTGTGAGATAATGTGCATGTAAATGCTTTCAAATTTGTCTTTTTAAGAGTTTTGTTTTATTTTGTTGTTCATATTTTTTTCAGAATTTGTAACAAGTTTCAGCACAATCTGACAATTAGTATAGAGGATTAAGGTGATGATCTGTTAATTAGCTGCTTACTATATAGTCCAGGGTTTTATTCCCTAAGCTTCTGTTTGTCTTCTGTATGACTGAACAAATCACTTAAACAGAAAGTTCACTGGGACAGTAAGGAAAATTAGGCTAGATTCTTCAATTGTCTTTTGGACTGCATGCTTAATAACTAATAATGAACTTATTGGTTAAAAAAGTGGATATTCTTTGTATATAAAAATTGGTGTTGGCTAATTTTTTTCTATTCCACAGCAGAAACAACAACACGCCTTCCAGTCCTAGACAAGCGGTGTTTACATTTTTTCCTATTGCGGTAGTTTACTGCAGACAGTTATCTCTGAACTGTGATAGCTACAACTTAGACAAATAAAGGGTTTAATGTGTCAAAATGTAGTGCATATTTTTTTCTCGGCTTACAATGAATTGTAGTAGACTGGATACTCAGTTCCAAGTTAATATGGGCCCAATTCCAAAAGACTTACTCTCAGAGTAAGTGCCACTTATACCGAGAGCATGCTGAGAGCAGGTCTTTTGGAATCTGGCCCATTCTGCAAGCCTGTTTACAGATAAAACTTTGTATTTAAGTAAGTCTCACAGGGAGCAAGTCTTTCAGAATCAGGGCAGACTTACATTGGAAGCAACTCTTTTGGAATCTGGCCTTATGTTTCTGAATCATTCATTTCACAGGCTGCATTTGCAATTAAACAGTTAAACTTACAAATGTGAAGCATGTATTTTTCCATGGCACACATATTAACTACCTGGAAAATAGGTTAGTGGATAAACCTATCTAACAACTGGAACGCCCACAGAGGTTCCTCATTAAAAGAATGCAGGGCATAAGTAATATGTCCTATGCAGACCGCCTCAAGGCCCTATCCCTGTATTCTGTCTCCTACAGGCTTTTGAGGGGAGATCCATGCCTGGCATACAGGGCATTGTCAGATCCAGCTCTGATGGACCTCTTGCATATCCACAAAACAAACAGTACCAGTATTACCCATTCTAAAGACTTAAACCTTGCCTGTGATATAAATAGGACCTGCTGGTGAGATAGGTATGTATTCCAGAGACTCGTGTATGGAACAGGCTCCCCATCTATGTGAATCAGAGTTCCTCCCTAATCCAATTCAAGTGCAACTTGGACAACTGGATGGGAAACCGGAAATTTATCCCTGGTTTGGCACCTATATCTCTGATGCAAACAGGTAACCTGTAAATCGTTCATCTCCCAAACCTCTGCTTACACTTATTAAGGGTATCAGAACTCCTCAGAGATTTGGGATGCATGGCTAGGCTTAAAAAGGCCCTTGTGGTCATTAGCCAAGTAAACATCTATAAACCTATGTGAAAACTGGAGTACAATGTATCTCAAAAGTGTTATTAGTTCCCATACTTATTAAATGAATGCAAAATCACAAATCTGACTGCGTAAGACAGAGTGCTTAGGCTTACTATTAGTTATAAACACAGTTGCATCATGTCATTATTATTTTTTATGAAATAAAGCAATTACTATGCTTAGTAATGTTCTGGACACAAGCTAAGGCAGTTTTAGTAAATTACAGAAACATTCCCATGAGCATGACTTATCACATTACACCTTGTTTAAATACTAATAGTCCCATCTGTTAACACTTTAATTAAACCCATTAATTAGCACTTAGCCTTTTATAATACACAAGGGCAGATGAAACCAAACTGTTTAAGGGTAATTAACTATATTCAAAACACTTGCTTTATCAAATGCATTATTTAGTTAAACAAATGCTTGTGTATATAGGCATTCACAAGAGAATGCTGAAGATATCTTACCCCATGTTTAATTATTCACAGAATGCAAAATGCTGTTATTGCTTGTGTTATCTTCAAATACTATAGCATAAAGAGAACCACTCAACATTTAGGATGGGGACATGGATTTTATGGGGAAGCAGTCATGTCCGTGGAGACAAATTCTCAATGATAAGCTATTATGTAGGCAGACATATCTGTTACATGCCTATGAAGGAATGCATTCTTTTGGGTATAGATAATGTTGCTGTGGTAGGTGAGACATTTAAGTCTTAAGGTTATATCATGTTGGGAGAAGTGGAGGGTCAGTGAGTGAGTAAGGTTTTCGTATTATGTCTCTTTCTATATATAATGCCCATCACAGCACATATACACATGGTATTGCATATATTTCCAAACTAATGACACATAAATCCAATGGCTATACTATAATGTCTCACCTGAAAAGAAATTATGAAAAATCTCAGACAAGTAAATTATTCAGACAGTTTTGATACTACCATATGATTTGCGTATAATTGCACCATGGAAGTTTCTTTCTTTCATTCTCCGAATGAAGAGTAATTCATTTCTGGGAAATAAACAAAGTTCTGGACAAGAATATAATTGACCTGCAATAGCTGTATACCTTTCTATGACAGATGGAGCTTGGTAGTTTTTATCCACCCTCAGTGTAAAGTGTGTTCCTCCTTTGCTACAAAAGTATCAGAACACAATTAAAATAGCAGTAATACAGAGAATTGATGTGCATGGCAAAGGTTTCCCAGATATATTTTAGCTAACATCACACTGTATACCTTTCTATGACAGATGGAGCTTGGTAGTTTTTATCCACCCTCAGTGTAAAGTGTGTTCCTCCTTTACTACAAAAGTATCAGAACACAATTAAAATAGCAGTAATACAGAGAATTGATGTGCATGGCAAAGGTTTCCCAGATATACTTTAGCTAACATCACACTGTTCAGAAGCATAATATAACTGCTTGTTTAGTGAATATGGCCTCAGAAGGGCAAAAAAAAAAAAAAAAGATGTCATAATACAACCCATAAAGCAATAAATGCAGACGTATGGAAGGTTTAATTTACTGCAGTAAAGTAGTCCAATAAACTGCTTCTTGTAAATGAAGATTAGAATAAAGCAAGTGCTGCAGATGGCATATTGCTTTTCATCAGAGTTATTTTTTTAATTTTTCTAGCCTTCCTGTACTTGAAAGGACAAATTGATTAATTGCTGTTTGTAAATAATTGTTCTATCAGGTTTCCCATACATGGAAAAAGCAAATTTTTACTGTAACTGGAAAAAAAAAATTTCAGATATTTTTACAGCTATATATATAAACTGTTGTTGCCAGGTTCTGCAAAATCAGTATCTCTTCACAGCAATGTTTTACTTCCAATTTATATTTTGGATAACATATACATATTTCAGCACCATGCTGTATAGTATTGAATATGTCATTTAAGATACAATAATCTTTAGAAATGAAGCTTATTTTATACCTCAGTATATATTTATGTGTGTCTGTCACAGACAAACACATGCAGAGAAATACATTCACACACACACATGCACACAGAGATGTGTGTGTACCACAGTTTGTGTGTGTGTGTGTGTGTGTGTGTGTGTGTGTGTGTGTGTGTGTGTGTGTGTGTGTGTGTGTGTGTGTGTGTGTGTGTGTGTGTGTGTGTGTGTGTGTGTGTGTGTGTGTGTGTGTGTTTGTGTGTGTGTGTGCTCGCGCGAGGGGAACCTATCAGTTCCATGAAAAATCACTTACTTGAAGACGAGTTCACCGAGACCACATTGCCGACACAACACATCACTGACAATGGTAAGTAGTGGGGAATGGGATGTATTCCTGCTTCTGCAATGTGGTGCGATCTCAGAGTTGGTATATTTAAGTAAGGGGGGTATGGATGGCTCAGCCTCCCACATGGGGGATGCAAGGGGGTTGGCCCCCTGCTATACACGTTTCTTGTTGTTTTTAATTTAATTGTGGAAATGGGAATACATTCCGTTCCGCTGTACTTATACTTACCTGTGTCGGTGATGTGTTGTGTCGGTGATGTGGTCTCAGTGAACTCGTCTTCTGGTAAGTGTTTTTTCGTGGATCTGATATGGATCCGTGTGTGTGTATGTGTGTGTGTATTTGTATGTAAGGACATTGGGATGTTGCAGTCCTGAGATGACATCTCATGTTAAAATGTTATTTGTCTGTCTGAGCTGGTGGCAGTTCAGGTGGATGCAAAAGAGCATATGACATTTATTAAAAGAAGAGTAGGGACAGTTTCCCAGCATCCTAGCCAAATTTCATTTAATCGGGATAAACACCTATTTGGCTATCTTCTAAAACAAGTCACAGATATGTGGATCTTGAGTATAATTGAACATCTATATTATAAAATTAATGAATGGGTTTCATGATGAGTTGTGAAGCCATGTTTCACAAAACTGAGTTCTCTGCTCTCACAGTATAAAATATTTTAGGTATTATGGCTTTGATCCATGTATGTTCTACTTATATATTTTTTTCCATTTGATTCTGAATTATTGATTACCATTCATTTCAACAGGATGCAGTAATTATGCTGCTTGTTTTAGTACTGAATAGGACTTTACATGTATTTTATGGGTTCTTATTTATTACTATGAAGTAGTTTTTAACATTTCCAAGGTGCTATATACATTTTTGGGGATTCCACTCTTTGATGGTATGAATATATATAAATACAACTATATCTATCTAAATATATATATATATATATATATATATATATATATGTTAATAGCAGCAGTCTGCATTTAAAGTGGACCTGTGTGTTGAGAGACAGCCTTACAAGACTATCTGCAAATATATAGAGCTGAGTATATTTTTCTGTATTATTCTGTATTATAGAGCTAAATTGTTGCTTAGATATCTGTTGTCTTAGTGTTCTGGAAATATACAGAGATCAGTATATATTTTTTTGGTTTTATAATTTGCACTCTGATTCCTTACGTCTCTGTTGAAACTCCCCCCCCCCTCATTTTGGTTTCTATTGCTTGTGTGTTGTTAACTCAAGGTTCCCTTAATTTGAACTGTTAATAACAGCAGTCTGCATTTAAAGTGGACTTGTGTGTTGAGAGACAGCCTTACAAGACTATCTGCAAATATATAGAGCTGAGTATATTTTTCTGTATTATTCTGTATTATAGAGCTAAATTGTTGCTTAGATATCTGTTGTCTTGCTGTTCTGCAAATATACAGAGATCAGTATATATTTTTTTGGTTTTATAATTTGCACTCTGGTTCCTCACATCTCTGTTGAAATTTTTCCCCACCCCCCCTCATTTTGGTTTCTATTGCTTGTGTGTTGTTAACTCAAGGTTCCCTTAATTTGAACTGTTAATAGCAGCAGTCTGCATTTAAAGTGGACCTGTGTGTTGAGAGACAGCCTTACAAGACTATCTGCAAATATATAGAGCTGAGTATATTTTTCTGTATTATTCTGTATTATAGAGCTAAATTGTTGCTTAGATATCTGTTGTCTTAGTGTTCTGCAAATATACAGAGATCAGTATATATTTTTTGGTTTTATAATTTGCACTCTGATTCCTCACATCTCTGTTGAAACTTTTCCCCACCCCCCTCCCTGTTCTTGGTTGTAGTTTTAAATTTGGTGGCTTTTGCAGTGCCCGCCCCACTGTAGATTTGATCTAGGACACTCCCCAGTCCCATCTCTTTACCGCATTCTACCTAATAAACCCTTTCTGCACTTGCTTTTAGTCCTTTTAATTTAATTACATTTTTTCAAACTGTGTGTGGACTAATATTGCTACATACTCAAGTGTGCCAGCTTGCACTGCATGTGAATTGTTTTTACTACTGTTTTTGCTACTTTTCTGAAAAAAAAATTGTAAGCCTGTTTCCTACCTTTCCTGTAATTAGTGTTCCAGATACAGATTTGCTGTATCCAGGACTATTTGTAAGCTTCTGAGCCCCAAGCCTTTCTGTGTTGGAGGGAAGCCTTCTAGCTTATCAGTGGGAGTGGTAAGCACTAGGTAACCTGTCTACCACATAAGGAGTGGTTCTGGCCCAGAATTTGTAGTTATTGGCCATTTGGGTGGTCTTCCATCTCTCTCAACTTTCTGATTTGAAGGCCTGCATTTGCACTTGTTTCTGACCTGTAACTCCTGGGCCCATCTCATTTGCTCACTCAAAAAAAAAAAAAAAAAAATCTGCTTTTACTGTATTTGTGTTTCTTTCTACTTTAATTTGCTTTTGCATCATCTTAAAAGTACTCAATTGTATTTATTACTGCTTGGTGTAACTCATTCTAAGCCTTTTAGTTTAAGCACTTGGGCTTCAGACCAGTTGTTTTACATTAGGAAGGTTTGTGGTCTGCACTGTGGTGGCATGACAGGTAGCTTACATCCTTCTAAGTTGGGAGCTGCTGATTGAGGGCTCAGTGTCTGTTATTCTAAAAGTGTATTAATTCTGGTTTAAGCACTTGGGCTTCAGGCCAGTTGTTTTACATTAAGAAGGTTTGTGGTCTGCACTGTAGTGGCATAACAGGTAGCTTACATCCATCTAAGTTGGGAACTGCTGATTGAGGGCTCAGTGTCTGTTATTCTAAAAGTGTATTAATTCTGATTTAAGCACTTGGGCTTCAGGCCAGTTATTTTACATTAAAAGGGTTCGTGGTCTGCACTCTTGTGGAAGGAGAGGCTGGACTCTGCCCTTCTGAGCTGGGAATTTCTGGTTAAAGGCTTATAGTGCCTGCATATTTGAACTGCTTCTTACTGAAATTGGTACATCTTGTTTGCTGTAGCATAGACTAGATCCAGGCCTGCTGAATCTAGCTTTGTTTGTATAACTTGAGCACTAATCCAGGTATTCTTTAAAGTATTCAATTGTATCTATTACTGCTTGGTAGTAACTTGATTAAAGTGTAGCTATCATTCTAAGTCTTTTGGATTAAGCACTTGGGCTTCAGACCAGTTGTTTTACATTAGGAAGGTTTGTAGCCTGCACTGTGGTGGCAGGACAGGTAGCTTACATCCTTCTAAGTTGTGAACTGCTGATTGAGGGCTCAGTGTCTGTTATTCTAAAAGTGTATTAGTTCTGGTTTAAGCAATTGGGCTTCAGGCCAGTTATTTTACATTAAGAAGGTTCATGGTCTGCACTCTTGTGGGAGGAGAGGCTGGACTCTGCCCTTCTGAGCTGGGAATTTCTGGTTAAAGGCTTATAGTGCCTGCATATTTGAACTGTTTCTTACTGAAATTGGTACACCTTGTTTGCTGTAGCATAGACTAGATCCAGGCCTGCTGAATCTAGCTTTATTTGTATACTTGTTGTTTGTTTGCTTGTTATTTCCCTGAAACGCTAATTCCACCTAAAATGCGGCTTTTCAGCGCTTCTGTGGATCCCTAGTGATATCTGCATTGCTTACTGTACTTATTTCCTTGTTTCACTTGAAAGAAAGTTACTGTTTGTCGTTTTTGCATTTAAGTTACCTGTAACACATTGCATTTAAGTTACCTGGCACTTGCTCACTAAAGCAATTATACAAGTCAGCACTAAAATATTAAAAGCACTACACCCTCACAAACTCCCCTTGAGTACCTCGTTCCCCACTGGCCCTTTTTTTTCAATTATAAAGGAATTCCGAATACTATTCTAGCATGTCCAAAGGTCAGTTGTCAATCTCCTCTCCGGTCCAGCTGGTGAATCTGGGAATGTTGAGGCAATGTTACAACTGCCTCATGTACACAGACAACTCTCTCCTCCTCCCAACAAATTCCAACACATGTGAGAGATGCAACCACATAGCCATACTGGAGGCTAAGCTCTCTCAACTCAGTACTGGCGAAACCAGTCAGGAGAAGAAGGAAACCACACTCACTACAATTCCAGTCTCACATAGACCTACCATGACAGCAAACCAAACACATAAACACACAAAAACATACTCGAGGCTCTAAATAAAATCTGCCTAAGCAGCAGAGACCTCCAAAGCAGACACCCAAGCAACCGCTACCCCAAAACAAAACACGTGCAACACATAGCTCACAAAGCCAGTGTGCCGAACAGTCACAGCCCTTAAGGCTAAACAACACACCTGATACACTTGTAATAGGTGACTCTATCGTCAGGCACACTGACTTCCCGCTCACCAGGCTGAACAAGAAGGTCACGATGAGCTGCCTGTCGGCGCTAGGATCCGCCACATAACACAAGCACTCAGGTCACTCCAAGGCAAGGACAAATATGACTCAGTCATTGTCCATGCTGGTGTGAATGACCTGAGACGTACCTCCCTGGACTACATGAAGAGAGACATAGAGGAGCTCTCTGAGCATGTAGCCCAGGCCGGTATGACCCTGACCTTGAGTAGCATCTTACCTTCACCAAGAATGATGCCACAATATGAAGACAAGATGATCAATTTCAACAATTGGCTTAAGTATTGGTGTCATTCAAAGGGGATCCAATGCCTGTCAGCCTGGGATGACATGCTCGACAAGCCACGATGCTTCGCTAGGGACGGCTTGCACCTGTCACCCTGGGCTTTTGGATATTGGCAAAGGCTCTTGCTTCCCCATAGTGCCTTTTTAGGAAAGGCTCAAGACAAACCCACCACCATAGGTATCACAAGGGATAAGAAACTAAGAGTAATGCTACTCAACGCCAGAAGTCTAAACCTCAAGATGCACACACTCGAAACTCTCCTTAGCATGGAGAACATCGATATCTGTGCAGTAACAGAAACCTGGTTCAAGGCTCCTGAGAGCACCCCAGCACTACCAGGTTATACCTCATACCATGCTTTTCGGCCCCAAAACTTGGACTGAACCACAAAATGAGGGGGAGTATCAATATTCGTCAAAGATACCCACACCTCCAGGTTGGTGGCACAGCACAAAGCATCAGAGACTATCCATGTGCAACTAACAGTGGGTAAAACTGCCTTCCAGTTTAAAGCCTGCTACAGACCACCCTCCCAAACCCAAGAACCCCACTCGGCCTTCCTGAGAACACTGCAAAATATGAAGGTCTCTCCAAACACCATTATATTGGGTGACTTCAACTACCCAAACATAGACTGGGAGCATTACTCTAGCTCCAACACCCTAGCCCAAAGGTTCCTAGAATTTACAAACTCAAATGTTATGGAACAACATGTTACCACTCCCACAAGAGGGGAAAACATACTGGACCTGATCATCACCAACGTGGGGACTCTGTGCTCCAGACCAGAAGTGTATCCCTCACTGGTAAGATCAGACCATAAACTAATATCACTGGATATTCACATCCCGACTCCACCCCCTGCCCTGAAAACCACAGTGAAAAACTTCTCTAAAGCAAATTTCACACTCCTCAAAACTGAGGTGGAATCCTTCAAAGCCCCCGGGCCTGTGGAAAATATGGCCCAGACCGCAGAATCTTTTATAAACACATTCTATGAACACCTTCAGGAATGCATGGATCATGCAATCCCAAATAAAACCAAGACCCAATCCTACAAAGGCAGACGTCCTGTCTGGTGGACCCCAGCCATAAACAAACTATACAATAGAAGGAGGAAGCTACTACATGATAGAGCAAAATCCCAAAAAGGGAAGGCATCTCTGATCAGTATTAGCAAAAAATTACGGGCACTCATAAAATCGTCTAAGACCAGCTTCGAGAGAAAAATTGCACAGGACACTAAGGATAATCACAAGGCTTTCTTTAGTTATGTTAGGAACCTGGGTGGGAATTCCCAGATATGCTCAGAATTAGTCCAAAATGACAAAAATACACCGAACCCACAGACATTGCCAACATCCTAGCTGACAGGTTCAGCGCAAACTCCCCCCCCACCAAAAGGACAAATATCTATCCCAGCAGAGTGCTGCCCCCCTGACATCTCAGATGCTCAGGTAAGAGCTGCCATCTCCAAAGCAAAAAACACAGCATCAATGGGACCAGACGGTGTCCCGGGCTGTGTCCTACATGAACTCCAAGAAGAGCTAAACCCAAACATAAAACTACTGTTCAATCTCAGCCTTACTACAGGATATGTACCCAAAGAGTGGCGTACAGCAACAGTGGGCCCTCTCCACAAAGGTGGTGCCTCAACGGATCCTGGAAACTATCGCCCCATAAGCCTGACTAGCTTGGTCTGCAAAGCTATGGAAAGGATCATCATGGACTTCATAAATAAAGATATTGGGGACCTACAGACACTGGATCCTACCCAGTTCATCTTTGTTAAGGGCAGATCCTGCCTCTTAAACCTGGTTGATTTCTTTGAAACAGTCACCAAGGCCATTGACGAAGGGAAGGTGGTCCACACAGCCTACCTGGACCTCGCAAAAGCCTTCGATACAATACCCCACTTGGGCATTATAGATAAGCTCACCAGCTTAAATATAAACCCCTATGTCACTAGATGGGTTGCAAACTGGCTCAAGGACAGAACCCACATGGTTAGAATTGCTGGAGCCATGTCAGACTCCAAACCAGTTACAAGTGGCATCCCACAAGGCTCAGTCCTGGGACCTCTCTTGTTCGGTATATATTTCTCGGAGGTACAGGCCAACATGGAAGGACTGTGGCTGACCAAGTCCGCAGATGACTGCAAACTGGGTGCCATAATTGACTCTCCAGCCGACACAAGCATCCTCCAAAAGGGCCTCATAGAAACAGACAACTGGTGCCAGAGCCATGGCCTCAAGCTAAATGCCAAAAGTGTATAGTCATCCCCTTTGGCACAAAGTGCCCACAAATTACCACATAGGTGGTAATCCATTAAGTACAGAAGAAGTAATTAGGGACCTGGGGACCCAAGTTGATAGCAATCTCTCATTTGACAACCACGTGGCCAAAGTGGTTAGAAAAACATTTTATATAGCCCACCTAATCATGAATGGATTCACATCTAGATCAGGGGAGGTCATCATGCCTCTTTACTCATCCCTCATCAGGCCCATAATTGAGTAAATTCCCCTTTTGGGATGTACCTTACCAGACACCTGCAGCAACTGGAAAGACCCCAAAAGTACCTCACCAAGAGGATCAAAGGGCTCAAACAGATGCCATATGCTGCCCAGTTAAAGAAACTCCAGCTCTACTCAGTGGCATACTGCCTGCTCAGAGGCGATCTGTGCCTGACGTATAAAGCCATGTCCAACCCGGAATTAATGGACATGCTGCACCTCAGAAAATCCAAATCCCATCGAGCTAGGCACTCGAGAGACTTGAACCTCAGCACTGAAATAAATAGGACATGCTGGAGGGACAGATTCATAACCCAGAGGCTCCCTTCAGTCTGGAATAAAATCCCAGTCCAGGTTAGGCAGAGTCCCTCATTGACTCTCTTCAAGAAGAATCTTGATGAGTGGATGGGAGATCGTAGGTTTACCCCGGGTATCACTTCTGTGTTACTGTTAGACAGAGGCACAGTATACTAACCTCGAAAAAGGGCATAGCAAAATTAATTTAAAATGGGTGGCGAAAGCCAAACACACTCTGGCTAGGCTTATAAATGCCCTAGGGCAGATAGCCTAGTATGAACCTATGAACCTACATATGGATTCACTTTCAAAGCTCGAAATACTGAAATGTCGAATTTCAGTAGAGGAAAATATCGAAAGTGAATGCCCTAAATCGCGGAAATTGTCCCAGGGCAAGTAAACACTTGCCCAAAACTACAAACTACATATTGTACCATCGTAAACCCAACTAGGTGGGGGGGGGCTACATCCTGCACACCCCTAACTATATATACCAACTCCAGGATCACACAACAATGGAGAAAAGGGCATATCTCCCCAGGATGGGCAAGTGTTTACTTACCCTGGGATAATTTCCATGGTTCGTGATTTTCACTTCCTATTTTTTTCATCTCCAGATACTGAAATGTGACATTGAGCTTAGAAAATGAAACTCTCTCTCTCTCTCTCTATATATATATATATATAAATGCACATACACACACACACATACACACACACACACACACACACACACACACACACACACACACACACACACACACACACACACACACACACACACACACACACACACACACACACACACACACACACACACTTATATGTGTGTGTGTGTTTGTGTGTGTGTGTGTGTGTATATCCCTGAATAAGGGACTTAAAAAAACAGAACATCTATCCAACACATATAATATATATATATATATATATATATATATATATATATATATATATATATATATATATATATATATCTTAGTGCCAGAATGTGAATTGTATTATTAACGAATATTGAATAGGGGTACACCATGCATGGGTCTATATCATAACATCGAAAGGAACGAAAATGAATGGCTTAAATATCAAAATTGCCATTCATCGAAATTGCTTTTGTGGGGGGCTGTGACCCCCACACTCCCCGCTAATTATATATACCAACTCTGAGATCGCACTACAGTGAGGAAAGGGCAACATTCCCAATCTTCAATGTACTGCAATCTCATGAAAAACAAATCGATGAATGGCAATTTTGATATTTAAGCCATTCAAGATTTATTCCTTTCGATAATATGATACAGACCCCACCATGCATACACTGCTGGCAACAGCTTTCTCTGAATAAATTATGGACTAAAAGTAGAACTTAACTTGAATGCACCTCAAACAGTGCCACAAAGTTAATGCCATTCTTAAAATCCAACACATAGAATAGTGCCAGAAAGTGAATTCTATTGTTAACGAACATTGAATAGGGGTGCACCATGCATGCACTGCTGGCAGCAGCTTTCTCTGAATAAATTATGGACTAAAAGTAGAACTTAACTTGAATACGCCTCAGATAGTGCCACAAAGTTAATGCCATTCTTAACAAGCATTGTAAGATTTTTTTTTTTTACATTGTTCAACAAAACTTAACAGTTGGTATATTCTAATGGATGTTATTATTGCAAACTGCTGACCTTTCACTGAGTTCCTTCCACCAACAAAGGTGGAGAGCTGTTGAACTTGGGCACCAATTTTTACAACTTTTTTAGCTGGCCACTTCTTTGCCTATACAGGTTTGTTATTACATGTTACCATGTTGCATATCTGGAAGTCTCATTGTGCATTCAATTTGTTTTGACGTTGGCTTGTTTTAGCTGACATTCCTAGGGCTATTAAATGATGGATCTGGCTTAAAGGGGGAGTGACTGTAATTTTATTTAATGTTTTCTTTAATGTTTAGTTGTTTAATTCTGACTTTTTTTTGATCGGGTTTCTGTTTTTTTTTCTTATTTTTCCCAGCATTACCTTATTGTTGATCTTCTGCCTATTGTAATTTATATGTTTTTTGTTGCTTGTCGTTGATTACCTTGATAGTATTTGTTTCTTTGTTTTATATTTTAATAAACCCTATCAAGGACACCATTCCTTATACTGAATGCACATGGGTACATATCACAGCAGGGGTTCAGTGGAGATGTTGGGTGGCTGTTAGTTTCTGGAATGGAGGATTGTAGTGCTTGGGCCTTCCCCTCTACATTGAACTACACCTTACTTAGCAATGTACCTACTCTTACACTAACTAACCTATTGACATTTAACAGATATAAGTGATTACCTTACAGGCTTTACATTAGGCCAATCCAGTATAAGTACTCACTTAGCAGGGCCAATCCAGTATAAGTATTCACTTAGCAGGGCCAATCCAGTATAAGTATTCACTTAGCAAAGCCAAGTGGTGAGCTAATTAAAATATGAACTATGAATTTCTTTTCAAGGCACTTTACTGTACTCTATGAATTAGCTGATCTGATTAAGTCATTATGATATTTAGTGAAACAAATGAACTGAAAGTAGGTAACACTGGTCAGTTTAACTGCCTAGACAAAACCACTGCTTTTCTCACACCTTACACCAGTTGCTATAAATGTTACAGCTGCTCAACTCATGTTTTGATTGCTGTTGTGTGCATATAATTTCACTAGTATAGGTTTGCAATTATTCCCAAAATTCATTATTATTAAGGTGCTATCTACTCTAGCTTAGCTGCTAATATTAAGGTGCTATCTACTCTAGCTTAGCTGCTAATCTGTAAATTGATTAATTGAATCTTGCAATTATACAGAGTGAACTTGACAAAAAGAAATTAGAATTTACACTGAAATGGCAGTAACAACTATACAGCTAATGCTAGTAAGATACTCAATCCTGAATAGTATTAACATACATCAAATGGAGTAACATTTGAATGCCATTGTCTTATCTTTTTGGATAACAACATGGTGTTAATCCAGTCTTTGCATCAATTTTCTGAAATGAAAGCGGGTTAGTGCCATAGATAAGCAATGGTGCAGGGTACCATAATGTTTTCACTATCACATATATATTATTAGCAAGGCAGAAACAGTAGTTTGAAACAAATAGTTTTCTTCTGTTTAAATTTGTTTATTCTGTAATAAAATTTCTCAGCAGTCTCTTAACAGTTAATATCCTCACTAAAATTTTAAAGATTTTTAAGTTTCATTAAATGTTCTGGCTAAAAATTTCTCACAGTATGCTGACTTAAAATGCATAGCTTACTCTAACCAATCATGGCAATACATGATTAGTTTATGGGTCCTGGGAGCAATTACTGGCATTATCTACTGATAGGCATTACCATGTTGCAAAAGGTGACATTTGGTAAACAGTCTTCAGCCACGTGAGATAGTAAAGGATATTTGTAACAATAAGAAAGATCGGCAAATGCCGACACACTGCAGACTTATTAATAGGCATTACACAGCAAATATTTAGCCTATTATTTCTACTGATTGTTCGTCCCAGTGTGTTGTAGGAATTGTGGTACACCGCACTGTACATACACAGCACAGAGGGACTTTCTCTGCCAAGTAAAGGACTGAAAATGGAACATCTCTTCAACAGCTTTACAACTGTACCGCAGACTAACATTTCTAACAAGCATTATAAGACTTTTTGCTACAACTTTCATGTCAATGATCTTAGCTAATTCCACTCTTCTCTTTCACTAAATTCTTTCTACTAACAAAGTCTCAGGGCTGTTGAGCTTGGGCACAGGTATTTACAACTGGATAGACTGATCACTTCTCTGCACTTAGCAAGGTCACAACTCACCCTTCTGAGCACATATCAGTGCTTTCAATCCTATAGCATAGAAGGGGTTCAGCAGAGATGCACAGTGATTTTTTCCTGAAGGAAGGATTGCAGGCCTTGGGTCCATTCTGCATGGTCCTCTACCATGAGCCCTTCCCACCCACCCCAAACTTCATTTACTTTATAGTCACACACTCACACTCCCTACTATTTTACAGCACTAACAACTCTTGACTATCTTGCATCATTTCCTTCAAAGTGTATGTAACCAGTACCTAACATGTTACACAAAACTGGCCATCAGTCCTTAACAGTTACATCATGGTCAGCTTCAACAGCTTGACAAACTTTTGTGAGGGATATCAAAAATAAACAGAACATTCACACACCTTAAAGATGTTACAACCTTATCTTCTGAGTGAGGAATTGGAACAAGAAAGAATATAAACTGCTGGTTTGCTAGAATCTCTGCTGTAACACATGAAACAACTAGCTGGGCTAAGGACTTATTTGCTACTTGCCTCATTCAGCTTTTGTATTAGGGTATATGTGTGTGTGTGTGTGTGTGTGTGTGTGTGTGTGTGTGTGTGTGTGTGTGTGTGTGTGTGTATATATATATATATATATATATATATATATATATATATATTAAAACAACGAAAACCAAGAACAAAGTGATGTTAGCAACACAATCCCACACTGGAAGGCAAAACAGGTAGAGCGATAAAATAGATCTGCATACAAAGATAGTCCTCGTTGACTTCAAATAATCCTGGTTGACTTCAAATTTGTAAAAAACAGGTTTATTCACAAAGTAGATGTTAGCGCTTTCGCGGAGCTCACCTCCGCTTCATCAGACATACTAATGGTTCAATGACAAAACATAAATATAGTACATCAATTAGCTAATCATCCAATAGAAATCATTACAATTTATTAACAATTATCCCTTAAAAGCATCAATACGTATTCACTACGACTAAAAGTTATGTTTAATGCAGTTAAAACAAATTAAATGGAATATTATGACAATATGCATTAGCTCAAGTCCACATATATAATATCTAATAACTTAAGCATCCTACAAAACTAATATAAATAACTATATAATTAATTCTATGTATTAATACAATCTTTAACCAAACATAATGCTAACAAAAAATATATGTTAAGTGATATAGGTAGCTATCAATATAAATATAAGAAGAACTTGCGACTACTAATAGAGCTTAAGGTATAAACTAGACATCATATAAAAAGGTTAAAAATATATCCTAAAAAGAGAACAGCATGTAATAACAAGAACATAGACTTAAACTTAACGTAGTCTCCTACCCTTAAGTATAGGTTTAATACTGGCATGTTCATTGAGGCCATAACCCCAATGCGAACCTAATCTCAGGATCCATTTAATTTCTGATTGTTCAGTTAAATTAACAATGTCTCCCATTCTAGCGCTTGGATGTTGTACATGTAACACTTGAAAACAAAATTCATGGTCTTCACCTTCATTTAAAACATGTTTAGCAATAGCGCTATATTCTTGTCCTCTATTTATACAATAGAGATGGTCCCTTATATGTTCTCTTAGAGTTCTATTACTCTTACCTATGTAGAACTTAAAACACTTTTTACAGTGGGCAACATATACTATATTTCGAGTACGGCAAGTACTATTGTTTTTTAATTCCCATAAACGCCCCGTATTGGGGTTTCTAAAAAATTGTGACTCGCCCACATAGTCACATTGTGGACAAGATCCACATCTCCTAGTACCCCAAAAGGATAGAGCTGTTTCTATTAGTCTATCACCAATATTCTGATAGCAAAGCCGTTGCTTCAAATTCTTCATATTACTGAATATAAAGCTGGGTTTATCACCCACTAATATCCTTGTATTATTGTCTGCTGTCAAAATATTCCAGTTATCATTAATCACCTTTTTAAAATCATTAATGTTGGATCCATATGGAATGACAATACCAACATTCTTTACAGGCCTATCACGTTTAGCTTCTACATAATCTACATTCATATTTGAAAAATAAGGCTTGGCCCTATCATTGCGTTCTGCTAAAACTTGTAAAATCTCAAAATCTATTAAATATTCATCATAACCTCCTCTTAAAAAATACTGTTTAAGATTAACTAACTCTTCGTCCAATAGAGAATCATTACTACAGAGTCTGCAAACTCTAAAGGCCTGTCCTCTGACAATATTTGAAAAAGTTGATGGCTTATGCATACTGCTAGCATGCAAAAAGGAAGCTCTATAACAGTCCTTCCTATTAACAGTAGTCTGATATTGCCCATTTGATTTAATAATCACTACGTCTAAAAAATTTATTCTATCTGAGGACTGTACAACTGAAAACTTCAAAAATGAACTACTATTATTAACTTGTTCATAAAATGCAATTAATGATGCACTATCACCATGCCACACAAAAAATAAATCATCTACAAAACGTCTGTAGCATAGGACTTGTTCACATTTTATAATGTTCTCTTGTTCCCATGCTATCATAACTAAATTAGCATAGGCATTGGCACAGCTAGTGCCCATAGCGATGCCAGTCCTTTGCACATAATAGTCATCACCAAACAAAAAAACATTATTTTCTAGTACAAGCTCAAGTAGTAAACAAATAAAGTCTGCTTTACATGCACTCATCCATTCACATTTCAACAGTAAATCCTTAACCATCATTATCCCAATGTCATTGGGAATGCATGTAAATAGTGACTCGACGTCCATAGTGGTCAAAATATATTCTCGTGTCATATCCAAACTACCAAAAAAGTCATATAGTCCTGATAGAAAATGTCTAGTATCAATTAGCACGTAGTCAAAACGTTTCAAGACACGCTTAAGTTCTGAATCCAAATAAATTGAAATGGGTTCAGTGGACCACCCAGCGCCAGACACAATAGGTCTGAACGGTGGTTTATAGGCATCCTTATGAATCTTGGGTAGGCCATATAGTTTCGGTATTAGAGGATGTTCAACTTTAAAAAATTCTTGCAACTCATCAGTCATTAGGCCAAGAGATTTGCAGTCAAGTAAAATACTATTAATGTTCTCAATAATTGAACGAACATCATCAAATTGTATCATAGCATAAGCGTCGCCTTTTAACATGTTTTCTATACTACTTAAATAAAAGGCAATGTCCATAACAACCGTCAGACCCCCTTTGTCGGCAGGTCGTATTGTTATATCCCTATTCCGCTGTAACTCCACTAAAGCCTGTTTCTCAAAAACGGTTAAATTGTCAGTCAACTTATGTTCAAAATTATCAACCCCTTTATACAGTGAGTTCTCAACTGTTTTATAAATAATTCAACATTAGGTGGTACATGTGGTATGTAATTACTCTTACGTTTCAATGAACAAGCTTGATTCGTATTTTCATTCCCAAACATCAGTTTTAAGGTAATGTTCCTTGCAAAAAGTTTCGTTGCCACTAGTGTTTCACTAACGTCTATTTCCATGCTTGGAACGAACTTCATTCCTTTATTCAACAATTTAATTTGATTGTCATTTAATACAAAACTAGATAAGTTCCATACTAAGTCGCATGGTTCCATAGTTTCGTCAGGGTACATACCTGTTGGCCCGACGGCTGATCTCTCTTTTTGGAAAGTTTTAATTCCTCTGAATCCAATGACCTCTTCCTCCCTTGTCTGATAGGAAGGGGTGCTAAAGGGAAACTCTCGCCAACTGGTTTCTCTAGAGGAATTTTCCTTCTGACATCTAATCCCAGGTCTAGGGGTTTGCCATTCACTGCTCGTTTCTCCACAGCGGTTACATTATCAGCTGGCGTTGTGTATACCGATGGCGGCCCCTCAGGGGACTGAAAGGATGTAGCTGATATTCTAACGTCATCAGAACTTGATTCTCTATTCTCCAGGGGTTGTACACCAACTTCTACAGATTCTGCAGGCGGTCGTTCACCTTGCACTTTCTGTTCCCCTTCATATCTCGTAATGGATCTCTTCTGCCAACGTCCCGTTGTCTTCACATTACCCGGAGCAACCTCTCGCGTGATTTCACGTGTCTGTGTAGAGTTCTTGGGCCATACAAATACGTTATTACGTTCAAAATCTTGCAAATCTCTAATAAGCTTATGTTTCTTGATTCCGAGTAAGTTAGTTTCATATCTCTGTACTCTATCTATCACATCATGTAAAAACAGATTTTGAGATTTTACAAGTTTTAGCAGAGCATAATGATAGGGCCAAGCCTTATTTTTCAAATATCAATGTAGATTATGCAGAAATTAAATATGATAGGCCTGTAAAGAACGTTGGTATTGTCATTCCATATGGATCCAACATTAATGATTTTAAAAAGGTGATTAATGACAACTGGAATATTTTGACATAGATAATAACACAAGGATATTAGTGGGCGATAAACCGAGTTTTATATTTAGTAATATGAAGAACTTGAAGCAACGGCTTTGCTATCAGAATATTGGTGATAGACCAATACAAACAGCTCTATCTTTTTGGGGCACTAGGAGATGTGGATCTTGTCCACAATGTGACTATGTGGACGAGTCACGGTTTTTTAGAAACCCCAACACGGGGTGTTTATGGGAATTAAAAAACAATAGTACATGCCGTACTCGAAATATAGTATATGTTGCCCACTGTAAAAAGTGTTTTAAGTTCTATATAGGTAAGAGTAATAGAACTCTAAGAGAACGTATAAGGGACCACCTCTATTGTATAAATAGAGGACAAGAATATAGTGCTATTGCTAAGCATGTTTTAAATGAAGGTGAAGACCATAAATTTTGTTTTCAAGTGCTACATGTGCAACATCCAAGTGCTAGAATGGGAGACACTGTTAATTTGACTGAACAATCAGAAATTAAATGGATCCTGAGACTAGGTTCACATTGGGGATATGGCCTCAATGAACATGCCAGTATTAAACCTATACTTAAGGGTAGGAGACTACGTTAAGTTTAAGTCTATGTTCTTGTTATTACATGCTGTTCTCTTTTTAGGATATATTTTTAACCTTTTTATATGATGTCTAGTTTATACCTTATGCTCTATTAGTAGTCGCAAGTTCTTCTTATATTTATATTGATAGCTACCTATATCACTTAACATATATTTTTTGTCAGCATTATGTTTGGTTAAAGATTGTATTAATACATAGAATTAATTAGATAGTTATTTATATTAGTCTTGTAGGATGCTTAAGTTATTAGGTATTATATATGTGGACTTGAGCTAATGCATACTGTCATAATATTCCATTTAATTTGTTTTAACTGCATTAAACATAACTTTTAGTCGTAGTGAATACGCATTGATGCTTTTAAGGGATAATTGTTAATAAATTGTAATGGTTTCTATTGGATGATTAGCTAATTGATGTACTATATTTATGTCTTGTCGTTGAACCATTAGTATGTCTGATGAAGCGGAGGTGAGCTCCGCGAAAGCGCTAACATCTACTTTGTGAATAAACCTGTTTTTTACAAATTTGAAGTCAACCAGGATTATTTGAAGTCAACAAGGACTATCTTTGTATGCAGATCTATTTCATCGCTCTACCTGTTTTGCCTTCCAGTGTGGGATTGTGTTGCTAATATATATATATATATATATATATATATATATATATATATATATATATATAAATACATGATGCATTGCAAAATAAACTAAAGTGCACAACTAATGTTGCTATTTTTCATTTTCCAGTTTGTGCAAGGTAAGCTTATTTTTTTTCTTCCTCCAGCTATCAGCTGCCACCAGCTCTTCTCATACATCGGTTTGACCAGACTTACCTTAGCCTCCTCTGGGCACTGATGACCCTCAAGGGCTAGTGAAGAGATCAAGGACAATGGGGCAGCATCTTATTGACAGTGGGGCAGTGTACCTTAACTCCTCTCCTCTTATTGCAGCCTTGCCTGCAACATGATCACTGCCTTTGGGAGGTGCAATGACTCCTGAATGAATGCCTCACCAGTCATGTAGTACAGAGTACTTAGACTTGTAATGCTGCACATTGTAGCAAGCCTAGGCTGCTTACCTTCCTACCTCCCATAATGGGCTAGCTGACATCAACTGTTCACTCCCATCCTCTCCGTGGCTCTTCCAGAACCTGTGCCCCTAAATGAACTCGGGTCATTTTGGGTGCAAGGAGCAACTTTGCTAGGAAAGCTTTTATCCTGCAGTTGAAGTGTGAATGTCCATGCTGTGCTGCACTGTGCCATTTATATAAGAACTATTTATTTCTAGGGCTTGGCCTTAATAACCATGCTGGCTGATGTGATATATAATTATGGTGTGTTTATAGGTAAGCATTTAAAGAAGTACCTTTGAATATTTTACATTAAAGAATTGCTTACAAGTTTATTGTTTCACTCCCTGGAAAATGCCCCCACCTTTTCTTGACTGCATTAGGTCAAAATATATTTTAATCAAAGGTCACAGTTTTAAAATCGAGTGTAGACTGTGATACATTTTAAAAGCTGCCTTTTTCTGCTCTAGTCAAACTGTAAACATGACATAGTTTCTGTTTAAAACTAGTTGCCACACACTTCTAGTTTTCCTGAACTCCTACTAAACAGAACAGTGTTGCTAAAATTTCTGAATGGAAGCTAAACTTAAATATATATCACGGCAGTACCTATCTGCAGTGTAACATATTTGTGGTTTATACATTATACAGCTATGAAATGAATATGTAATACGCCTTTAATTGGGTTTATTTGCAGCAACGTGAGTCAGCAAATAGCTTGGATAACAGCTCAAACAGGAAATTATAAGCTTACCTTTGACCCTAACAAGCCACAACCCCTAAAATGTTAGCTTTTTCTGTATCATTTTACCAGATTACAACATACTGGGGTCTAAAAAAAATTCTTCGGTAAATTATAAATATGATTTTTTCTTATGAGCAATCAAATGTAAAAATCTTATTGTTATAAGAATTCTATGAACATTAAAGGTGTAAATTGCAGTTTCTTAAAACTCAGTAATGCTATTATATTGCATGAAATACATAGATGGACAGATAGACAAATAGACAGACATATAGAAAGAGAGAGAAAGTGAGAAAGAGAGGTGGACATACAGATCAACAGACATATTTGTTGCTTCTGTTTACTTAGAAAGTACAACTAGGTATAGGACCATTTTCAGTGGAGGTATGCGGAGAAAGGCTGCATTATATGGTTTATGAAAACAGCAAAAATAAAATCACTGTACAATTTGTGCACATAAGAAAAAGACAATAGCACAGGTTATGTACTACTTGTAACAATTTTCCGTAGTGATTAGGACATAGTGTGAAGATATGTGAAGGCTGCCAGCCTAGCTAGATAGAATTTTGTAGATAATTCTGTCATTTGTAAATAACATAAGCTACAGGCTTGTTCTCTTAAATGTGAAAAGACTGTATTGGATATTGAACTGCAAAAATGTAACAACAGTGCACTCTGCTGTAAGAAAGCTGATAAGTTAAGCATTTTATAACTGTTTTTGATCTTAGGGCTCGGAGCTGTGGTGTCTGAAACAGCAGATTCTTTCTTTTGTTTTGAGACTAGAGTTAATTGCTAGATTTTGCATATATAATGTCTTTAATTGCTGTAGTTTCCTGACCAGGTGCAAGTTTACGAAGAAATGTTAATGTAGAGTTTCTGTTAGCCTGGGAAACCAAAGAATTGTTAAGAATGATGTAATTTAAAATGAGTCAGCAGGATGCAGTATCAATTTAAAGGACTTTCTCAGAGACAGAGAGAGAGCATTTTGCATTTGTTTTCAAAACTGGCAATATCACCAGTACTGCTTTGCTCTATATGTAAGTTTATTTTAGAACTGTATTTGCTCTTAGATATAGCTAGGAAATGGGAAGATTAGACTAGTTGTTTTTCTGTAGTGATGTCAGAACTATTCTACTGTATTATTTTAAGCATTTTCCTGTGATCTCTGAACTCTTGACTATCACTTTGTAGTAAGAAGTATTGTCTTGTGTTCTTATTATTTACTATTAAATATTTTAAACCTTTCAACTGTGGCTGTTTTATGTAGAGATAATTTAAGCTCTAGAGTACATTGCACATATATAGTGATACTGTACTAACCCACTCCAATAAGCCTGGCTGTTCAGTTACACTAACCATATGGATAATAATATTGCACAGTAATAATTGGACACCCTCTAGTAATGGCATTTTTAGTAGCTGATAAGTAAGGGTCCTGGTGGCAATGATTACTACCTTAGAGCCAGGACAGAAGAGGCACAGCTAGTGAACCTGTGCCAGCCTTCCTCAAGAGTGTCTGTGTGGTTGTATATAAATCATATCTCAAAGTGTGTGTGTGTGTGTGTGTGTGTGTGTGTGTGTGTGTGTGTGTGTGTGTGCGCGTGTGTGTCAGCTGCTTGAGCAGGAATACAAAGCACTGGTTGGACAGAGAGAGTGCTAGGAGGACTTGGTTTGGGACCCTGGCTAAGGAGCACACTCTATAGCTGTGCCAGTGGGGAGTCTTACTGGGGATATGGAGAGAAAGGGAGAAACCAGCCTCAGACTGACTGTGATCTTTGTGTGCTCTTAAGGGAAATTGTACTTCACTGTGTGGGTATTTGTTATCCTTCCCATTGTGGACGCCCCTCACTGGTGTTAGTGGTGAGGATTGAGGCTTCTTGATTGCTGGGCCAGTGCACGGGCATCACATATAGCACTATCAAAAACAGTAAATGTAAGAGTAGGATGCAGTCAGGAGAGATTAGAATCTCATTGTGTTCTGACTGAAGAGTGCTTCTCAAACAATCTGGAAATATATCGCTAATAAGTACATTTCTTTGCACTATAACTTTTCAGAGTTCTGCATTGTCTTAATTTTTGCTTGACTGAATTATTTTATATATTTACTGACATTGTTTGCTGTTTTCTGATCTGTTCTGAAACTGGTTCCCCCTATTCCTGTGGGGGTGTTAAAGTTTATAAAACTGGTCTAACAGCTTTTGTGTTAGCTGATTGTTTCAAGGCTTGCTATTGGAGAGAAGCCATCTAGCTTATCAGTGGGAATGGTAAGTACTAGGTAGCCTATCTACCACAAGAGGAGAGGTTTCTGGACCAGAAATTGTAGCTTGTTGGCTGTTTGGGCAGTTTTTTCCATCTCTTTCAACTTTCTGGTTTAAAAGCTCACATCTGCACTTGTTTCCCACCTTTGCTGTAACTAGTCTAGTCCAGATACAGATTTGCTGTATCCAGGACTGTTTGTAAGCTTTTGAGCAGTATCAAAGTCTGGTCTTCAATTTTTCCCTTAGATCTGCTAGTTCTCTCCTCTCTCCTCTCTTGCACTTTTACTAGCTTATTAGTTTAGCACTCTACCAGAATTCTTGTAGCAATTATTGTAGCACACAAAAGTGCTACCAGCACTAAACGTTCTACAAGGAAACAGCTCCAGTACTTATTATTAATGCCCACCCCTCCAGGCATATCTAAAGGTCAGTTCCCTGTGCTTTCTGCTATTAACCTGGTGAACTTGAGCATCTTGAGGCAATGTAGCAACTGCCTCATGTACTGACAACCCTCTCCTCTTACCTCTCAACACTCAGACTTGCAAGAGATGCACTTATATATCCAAACTGGAAGCCACGTACTCTCCAGCCAAGACTGGAATAGCTGGTCAAGAGGAAAAGGTCAACACTTGCACCACATCACATGGAACACATAGCCCTCCAGAACACACACCAGCACTGTCTTCACATAAAAACACAAACCACACACCCACCTTCACTGAGGCTCTCAATAAAAATCTCCCCAAACAATAGAGACCTCCAAGGCAGAAACGCACTCAACCACCACAACACAACACTAATAATGAGACACATAACTCTCCTATACATGTGCCACTCAACCAAAGCCCCTAAGGCAAAACAGCATGTCCAACACACTAGTTATAGGTGACTCGATAGTGAGGCACACTGATGTCCCACTTACTAGGTTGAATAAGGAAAAAGTAACATTCAGCTGCCTGTCAGGCTCCAGGATCTGCCACATAATGCATGCACTCAGGTCCCTCAACAACAGGTACAAATATGACTCTGTCATTGTATATGTGGGTGTGAATGACCTAAGACATACCTCCCTGGACTACTTAAAAAGAGACATGGAGGAGCTCTTGGATAATGTAGTCCAGGTGGGTATGAACCTAGCCCTGAACAGCATCCTACCATCACCCAGAATGAAACCACAGTACAAGCAGAAAATGATTGATTTCAACAATTGGCTAATTTTCTGGTGTCATTCTAAGGGGATCCAGTATCTGTCTGCCTGGGATGACATGATTGACAGACCTTGATGCTTTGCCAGAGATGGCCTGCATCTGTCACCCCTGGACTTCCAGAAACTGGCCAAGGCTCTTGCCACCCCTATAGTGCCTTTTTAGGTGGTGTTCCAAAGACCAAATTACCACCATGACAGCTACAAACAAATGCAGTCTGAGGGTCATGCTGCTCAATGCTAGAAGTCTAAATCTCAAATTGAACTCACTTGAAGCACTCCTTAAAATGTAGGAAATTTACATTTGTGCTGTAACAGAGACCTGGTTCAAGGCAGCAGAAAGCCCCCTGCACTACCAGGCTATAACTCATTCCACACATTTTGGCCCCAGAACTTGGACTGAAGCTCCAAAGGTGGTGGTGTTTCCATATTCATGAAGGATGTGCGCACACCTCCAGACTGGTTGCCCAACATAACACATCTGAGATACTTCAGGTGGAGCTAACATTGGGTAAGCCAGTGATTCAGGTTGTAGCCTGCTGTAGGTCCCCAACCATGCCCCAAGACTCACACTCCATGTTCCTAAGCACTCTGGAGAATATTAGGGTCCAACCTAACACTCTCATACTGGGTGACTTCAACTACCCCTCCATTAACTGGGAAAACGACTCATATACCAATACACTTGCCCAAAGCTTTCTGGAATTCATTAATTCCAATGCCCTGGACCAGCTCATTCTTACCCCCACTAGAGGCAGCAGCATTCTTGACCTGGTCATTACTAACATGGGAAACCATTGCTCTGCACTAATAGTCAACTCTTCCCTGGTTAGATCTGACCACGAACTAATCACCTTGGAAATCAACACCCACCCCCCCCGACAAAGGTAACCACCATGAAAAACTTCTCCAAAGCTAACTTTGGGCTCCTAAAACAGAGGTGGTTAACTTCACAGCACCCATGCAAATGGAGAATAGTAGCATAACTGCCGAATCATACACCATTGCACTGTATGAACACATACACAAATGCATGGATCTCGCCATACCCAATAGAATATAAGCAATAAGACTAGACAGACTACCACGAAAAAGCATAAAAAAAGATTTATTGAATTAAAAACAGATAAGCGCTTTCGTGTACTCGTCTGGTACACTTCATCAGATCTAATGAAGCGTACCAGATGAGTACGCGAAAGCTCTTATCTGTTTTTAATTCAATAAATCTTTTTTATGCTTTTTCGTGGTAGTCTGACTAGTCTTATTGCTCATATTTTTTGTTTCAACTTACTGTGTTGGACTTTCAGACAGCTGCATTCACCTTCTCTAGTCATACTCAATAGAACCAAGAAGCTCTCCTCAAAAAAAAGGAATCCAATCTGGTGGTCTCCTGTCATAAACAAACTATACAACAGAAGGAGGAAACTGATGCAGAATAAGGTGAAGTCCTATGACTGGAAAAACTCCCTTATCAGCCTCAGCAAAAGGTTGAGATCCCTCATCAAATCCTCTAAAGCTAGAGATGAAAACAGAATTGCAGCAGATAGTAAAGACAACCACAAGGCCTTCTATAGTTATGTAAAGAATCTCCATGGCATTACCCAGATTTTCTCTGAGCTACTGCACATTGGTACCTCCTATACCGGGCCAAAAGATATTGCCAATATACTGGTTTACAGATTAAGTGCCAACTTTAGCCCCCTCAAAGGACCAATTACAATACCAGTATATTGCCTGGCACCCAGTATTACTGCTGCACAGGTTAAAACAGCACTGGCCAAGGCCAAGAATACAGCTTCTATGGGACCTGACAATATCCCCGGCTGTGTTGTATATGAACTACAGAGTGAACTAGCACCTTACCTGTGTGCCCTGTTCAATCACAGCCTCACCTCAAGGTTTCTCCCTACCAAATGATGCACTGCTACAGGCATCCCTCTCCACAAGGGAGGAGTGACTACAGACCCAGGGAACTATTGTTCTATTAGCCTGATGAATCTGATATGCAAAGCTATGGAACGCATCATCATGGACTTAATAAACAAGGATATAGGGAATCTCCAAACTCTGAGTCCTGCACAGTTTGGTTTTTGAAAGGTAGATCATGTCTGCTCAACTTGGTTGACTTCTTTGAGTCAGTCATCGGAGCTGTGGATGAAGGCAAGGTGGTTCATACAGCCTACCTTGATCTGGCCAAGGTCTTTGATACCATTCCCCACTCAAAAATCATAGAAAAACTCACTAAGCTAGGCATCAACCCCTATATCACTAGGTGGGTTGCAAACTGGCTCACAGATAGAACCCACAGTGTGAAAGTAGCTGACTGCAAGTCAGACTGTTGACTAGTCATGAGTGGAGTCCCACAGGGTTCAGTCCTGGGTCCTCTCCTGTTTGGTATCTACTTCCCTGAAGTCCAGGCCAACATGAAGAGACTATGGCTGACAAAGTTCGCAGACGATTGCAAGTTGGGAGCTGTTATTAACTCCTCAAGTGATGTTGACATCCTACAGAAAGGCCTCAATGAGACCAACTTGTGTCAGAACCATGGCTTTAAGCTCAATCCCAAAAAATGTGTTGTCATCCCCCTTGGGAAAAACCTGGTTCCCTTGAATTAACACATCGACGGTAGTCCACTGAACACAGAAGGAGTTATAAGAGATCTAGGAACACAGGCTGACAGCACCCTCTCTTTTGAACACCACATTGTCACTGTGGTCAGAAAGTCCTTCTATGTGGCACATCTCATTACTAAGGGTTTTGCATCCAGGACGAAAGAGGTCATTCTTTCCCTCTACTCTTCCCTCATTAGGCCAGTCATCAAGTACAATGCCCAATTTGGCATGGACCTCACTAGACACCTGCAACAACTGGAGAGGCTGCAAAAGTACCTCACAAAGATGATCCTAGTGCTTAAATACTTGTCCTATATGCACAGACTCAAAAAACTCCTACTATTCTCTGACTCATATTGCCTACTTAGAGGCGATCTCTGCTTGACTTACAAAGCCATGTCTGACCCAGCTCTGTTAGAAATGCTACATCTAAAGAAATCCAAATCCCTCTGCACCACATGCTCCAGAGACCTCAACCTGATTACCACAATGAACAGAACATGCTGGAGGGACAGGTTCATAATCCAGATACTGCCCATGTTATGGAACAGACTTCCCATACATGTCAAGCAGAGCACCTCACTGGCCCACTTCAAATCTTGATGAGTGGATGGGAAATAGAAAATTCACCCAGGGGATCACTCCAGTGGCTCTACTCAACAGAGGCACTATTAACTAAGGTCGGGTGACACGATGCCAGGGTAATCCTATGGGCTAGGCTTGTAAAGGGTCCTGGGCCATTAGCCTAGTATACACCTATGAACCTGTTATAGAATGCTTAACCTATTTCTTTTTGCTGAGTACTACAATGATAGCAAGATAGCCTAAAATTGTATCATTAGTAGGGATAGTAAATGACCGAGTCAAATACAGTCATAAAAAGGGGATATATATGAGTAAGAAAAAAGTAGTACGGAGAAAGACAGCAGAAGGCACAGAGGGAGGAAGAGGAGGGGATTGTGGAGTTAATTGGAGAAAAAGAAGCAAACACTAACCAGGTGCTGCACATTTGTAGAGCCAAGAGTTAAGTAAGTGAGATTTGAATTGTATTTTAAAGAGCTTTAAGGTGTGCTCTTGCTTTACTGTTAGTAGAATGGAATTCCACATTTTGGATAGATGATAAGAGAATGGGGGTTTACAGTTGTGTTATTGGATTTAGATATATGTAATAATAGTTTATTAGGGGAGCGTAGTGGTCTGGATGGACTGCTTAGCTGTATAAGGTTGCTGAGAGATGGGAGGTCATTTGGATTGTAAATAGGGCTGTGCATAGAAGGGAGCTGGGAGTATGTTAGGCAATGGGGAAACTCTAGCTACTAAAGTTGTCTAATGGCTGTGCAAAGACAGATACAGAGACATACATCAATTAAGACACTTTAAATACAATTCAGTGTAACACTTAATAGTTAACAATTGGGATTTAACAATCAACAATGCATCCAATTGTTCAAAATCAGCTGCTGAACAACGTTAATGTTAAAGGTGTAGTCCACATGTAAACAAATCTTTTCAGAGCTTACAACACATGTATTGTAGAACCTTTTACTAATCCAAATACATAAAAATAAATAAAAGTGTATAAAGAAGTAAAAAACATATGTAAAAAATATATGTAAAAAATAATATAAAAAATGTAATAATAGATGGTAAATATGTATAAGTATAAATAAAGTTAAACTTTCAGGGGTACATTTTAGGCAGTGATGTGTGTACGTGTTAATAAAAAACATCCGTGTAATGTCTAAGCATTTCAGTGTCTCATAGATAAGAGTTTGAGAACGCACTTAATAGATATTTGTTCATTCAGACCAGGGGGTATATAGGCAATTGTCCTAATCTGCCACTCGAGCTCATCCATTTCCAAAAGGAGTTGCCAAGGGCCACCCCTCAAGTCAGAGCATCTACTGTGCAAAACTACAAAATTAAAATAATTATCTGGGTACTCGAGAATATGTTTAGCCAAGGCGTTGTTTATGTCACTTTTACTAATGGCATAAACATGCTCGTAAATACGCTGTTTCAATTTTCTCTCAGTTTTGCCGATATAAAAGACAGTGCACTGATTACATATAGCGGCATAAATCACCCCTTTAGATTCACAATTGAATCTGCCCCTAATAGAATATAATTTATCATTGATCACGACATCTTTAGTTATTCGAATGTTTTTACATTGAGCACAAGCCCCACACTTAAACATACCGTTAGAACCTGACCGTTGTGGTTTCTTCCTTTTTTCTAGTAGGGCTTTAAGATTTAGATTCCTCCTATATGTAATCTTGGGTTGCTGACCCAGTTTCCTACTCAAGACAGGGTCCTCAATAACCACCCTCCAATTTTTGTTTAATAGTTGCCTAATGTAAACATGATCAACTGATAAAGTACATAAAAAGGTGGTTTGAAAAACTTTATTGTTAATAGGGGCAGCTTCAGAAACCCGTTCGTTGTTTACTGATGGTTCTTCAGACAAAGGAGCTCCCAATAACGGTTTAAAGTAGCCCTCATGTCTTTTAACCACTACTTCCTCCTTAATGTTGACAATTAGATTAGTTGGATACCCTCTATTAATAAACATTTTTTCTAAGTTCTGGCATTCCGCTAAAAAGTCACAGAAATCTGTGACCATTCTAGCTGCTCTTACCATTTGCCCTTTCACAACAGCTTTCTTTTGGTGGGCAGAGTAACAACATTACTAACATTACACCCACTGAACTTGACTTTATCCACCTGCTCAACACCTGTGACATACGGGCAATGAAACCCGACAAGGGTGGGGGGCTGGTGTTGATGAACCACATTGATTATGTTGTTGCCATGAAAATACATCTCAACTCTGATGTTTATATGAAGGTTTCAATTAACGAACTAAATGTTGCTTATAGGAAGGTTAGAACCACATTAGAAGACTTATTCCTTGAGTCCCTTATTGATATTGATTTGCATCAATATCTATCCATCTTAGCCCCAAGAATTCCAGCATTTTTCTGAATTCCGAAATTACACAAGTCAACTTTAAATCCACCTTTCAGACCCATTGTAGACGGACGTGGGTCTATAACTTATGCTTGTGCAAAACATGTAGACAGTATATTGAAACCATTGATTGAAAAGGAAGTGCAGATTTGTAAAGATTTGTGGGCTTTTCTGTGTAGTATAGACAAACTAGACTACTAGGCTGACTCATGTTTTGTGACCATAGATGTGAAAGATCTTTATACTGTTATTCCTCACAGCTTGGGTCTGGAATGGACTAGGGACTTTTTGTTTGCAAGGAAAGTTCCAGACAATACTATTTACATAGTGGAAACTCTATTAGAACAAATTCTTTCTTACAATTTTGTAGCATTTGAAGGCGACATCTTTTTACAGACATCAGGAGTAGCTATGGGCTCCCCTTGTGGAGGGAGCTTTGCCAACATTGTCATGGCACAATGGGAGAACAACTTGCTTTTCCCACGCCCACTATTTAGAGAACATGTCTCCTGGTACACTAGGTACCAGGATGACATGTTCCTTATGTGGAAAGGCTCTAAAGAAGGAGTTCCTTTGTTTATTTCTGAGATTGTAAAATTGACTAACTTTTTGGATTTTACTTACCATGTGGATGAGAACAGCATTAGCTACTTGGACATTTTATTATATAAAAATGGTCCTAATCTTAAATACAAGTGTAAAATTTACAGAAAACCCACATATTCCAATGCTCTCTTGCATTATGACAGTTGTCATCGCTTTCACCAAAAGAAAGCTGTTGTGAAAGGGCAAATGGTAAGAGCAGCTAGAATGGTCACAGATTTCTGTGACTTTTTAGCGGAATGCCAGAACTTAGAAAAAATGTTTATTATTAGAGGGTATCCAACTAATCTAATTGTCAACATTAAGGAGGAAGTAGTGGTTAAAAGACATGAGGGTTACTTTAAACCATTATTGGGAGCTCCTTTGTCTGAAGAAACATCAGTAAACAACGAACAGGTTTCTGAAGCTGCCCCTATTAACAATAAAGTTTTTCAAACCAACTTTTATGTACTTTTTCGGTTGATCATGTTTACATTAGGCAACTATTAAACAAAAATTGGAGGGTGGTTATTGAGGACCCTGTCTTGAGTAGGAAACTGAGTCAGCAACTCAAGATTACATATAGGAGGAATCTAAATCTTAAAGCCCTACTAGAAAAAAGGAAGAAACCACAACGGTCAGGTTCTAACGGTATGTTTAAGTGTGAGGCTTGTGCTCAATGTAAAAACATTCGAGTAACTAAAGATGTCGTGATCAATGATAAATTATATTCTATTAGGGGCAGATTCAATTGTGAATCTAAAGGGGTGATTTATGCCGCTATATGTAATCAGTGCACTGTCTTTTATATCGGCAAAACTGAGAGAAAATTGAAACAGCGTATTTACGAGCATGTTTATGCCATTAGTAAAAGTGACATAAACAACGCTTTGGCTAAACATATTCTCGAGTACCCAGATCATTATTTTAATTTTGTAGTTTTGCACAGTAGATGCTCTGACGTGAGGGGTGGCCCTTGGCAACTCCTTTTGGAAAGGGATGAGCTCGAGTGGCAGATTAGGACAATTGCCTATATACCCCCTGGTCTGAATGAACAAATATCTATTAAGTGCGTTTTCAAACTCTTATCTATGAGATGCTGAAATGTTTAGACATTACACTGATATTTTTTATTAACATGTACACACATCACTGCCTAAAATGTACCCCTGAAAGTTTAACTTTATTTATACTTATACATATTTACCATCTATTATTACATTTTTTATATTATTTTTTACATATATTTTTTACATATGTTTTTTACTTCTTTATATACTTTTATTTATTTTTATGTATTTGGATTAGTAAAAGGTTCTACAATACACGTGTTGTAAGCTCTGAAAAGATTTGTTTACATGTGGACTACACCTTTAACATTAATGTTGTTCAGCAGCTGATTTTGAACAATTAGATGCATTGTTGTTTGTTAAATCCCACTTGTTAACTATTAAGTGTTACACTGAATTGTATTTAAAGTGTCTTAATTGATGTATGTTTTATCTGAAGAAGGTGAAGCATTGGTTTAACCGAAAGCGCTAAGAGTAAATTGTTTTTCTATAACTATCATCTATGCTTGGTTTTTATTGGTTTCTTTCACGCTGCTTAAGTTTTAAGTTTGTTTTAGTCATCTGTTGGTTTGAGATACAGAGACATGTCGGCTGTACATAATGGGCATATCATCAATCAAGTTATACTTGGAGCAAAATGCTGCCAGAACGTTCCATACTGCAGCTAACATATGTGATGTCAACCTTGCTTTCAGTGTATGCAAAAGAAGTGAGTAAACCTTCACAGTATGCTATGCCCCCTCATCCCATTTCTGAAAAACAGAACTGAAAAGCTACAGAAGTATTCATTCCAAGTATGACATGGCATTGTATGTACCTGAAAGTTCAGACATACTATGCAGTTCTATAATAAGGGGGACAGGCGGCAGGGGGAAAGGGGACAAATGAAGAAACTGCTGAAAAAAAAGTTTGACAGCTTGCAAGTTGTCATTCAGTGATCATAGAAGCAATCGCTTAATAGACAGCATATAAATTGCCAAACAGCCTTCTGTTCTGTTTTTGGTACTGCCTTTAAACCAGGATTGACAGCAATTGGTTGTAGACAATGGGTGGGGAAGAAAAGCCAAATGGGGATGTTGCTCATGACACCAAATGTCCTTACTAAATCTCTTATACTCCATAATAAGTCCTACAAGGGGGTAATAAATAAAAGGTAATCACAATGATAGTGAGGGTCTCTAAGTATGAAAGGCTGCATTCCTAGACTTACATGAATCATATTGTTATTTGTGGTTGTAATGGGCTTCCTTCCAATAGAGAAGAGTTTTATATGTCTGTACTTTCATTGCCAGTAGGCACCTGTTTCTGTTGTTCCTAACCATTTTATGCTTTTATCCCATGTTATGTGGGATACACTTTCTATTTACTGAATACAAACTAATATAGTAATGTAATTCAGTATTATTATATTTACACCTTAAGATCATAAAAAACTAAATCACATGTGCTACATGGTACTGCTCTAACAAAGTCTATGCCATATTGTACAAAGTGTACAAATAATAATATTACCATACTGTATGTCTGAGACTACTGGGTGCAAATCAGCATAAGCACTAATGTAGTTTGACAGAAAACGCTCTCCTGTCACTGGAATCGTAGGACAATTCAAAGCCAGTGAGTCTTGTGTCCACTTACACCTTGTCAATACCCACCCTTAGACCGTACCTCCTCTCTCGGCGTGAGCTAATCCAGTCAAGCCTAGGGTGAATTTGTGAATACTCATCCAGTCATCAAGGTTGTGTTTGAAGGTAACCTGTGTTTTCCATCTCAAGTAAAGCCAAGTAATGTCTGCAGCACAGCCCCTCCCAGTAGCACTCTGTTGTGGGACCATTGTGGAGATATAATTCAATAAGAGGGTGGGTTTGGCATAATGGCTTAGGTTTTCACCTCACAGACACATGGTATACAGTTTTATTCTGATCTTGGATTATTGGCTAGGCTTAAAATGGCTCTTCAGGGCAGTTAGCTTAGTATTCACCTATGAACCTGTAAAATCCCCATATAGGGTGTGTGTTGGGGGGGGGGGCAAAGCTTTTCTGGTGGGATTCACTGAGCTAAAAATTTTAAAACTTTAGGGAATTTAAATCACATAATGCAGAGAAACATTGCTGCTCACAGAACTGTAGAGATTAGTTTGACTTAGCCAGTGGAATAAAATATTCATAACATTGTTTTGAAACAACACATGCAATAGAAACATGGCCAGTTCATAAAAAAACACTATTCACTGAAAATCAGATTGTTTTTTAACTCATTTTAATGCATTTGTTGGACTCCCTATTCATCCATTTAATAGCGTGAACTGTACATATTTTATCACAAAGCAAGGGGGATGAAAGTACCTTCAAGTTCATGTTTTGTATACTGCTCAGCATGCAACAAAATCAACACTGCAGCCATGCCTTTGCAATTCTTTTTTTTTTCGCCTATTTAAGTAAGTCTGTGAAGTTTAAGAATCTCCTAGGTCAGACTCAGTAAACACTAGTGCAGAATAAATGTTAAAGGCCATGCTTGACAAACTCGTAAATGAGCAAGATGTTCTTTTTTGTAGAATCAAACTGTTATTGTTGCAGTAAATCACATCACTGATAAGTTGTCTCTGAGTAAGTAATAAAATATAAAAAGCATGAATTATTCTGAATTATGCAGTCCTTAGGGGTATTATTATGGCTGATGTTCATCTAAGTGCTGTCAAATGCAACAGTTTATATGTGATGGTCCTTGGTAATACATGTTGACTGTCACTGTAAAATCACATGTGAAGACCACCAGTCTCCTGTTGGACAGTTTCATAGAAAAAAAAAATCACATTTAGAGGGTTCTGCTTACATTTTAGCCTTGGCGCTCTGTATTCCCTTCTTTTACATTATTAATGCTACATGTTTTAATACAAAATCTTCATTCATGGCAATTTTCTGTGTCTTGAGTGCCATCTCAAAACCAAGCATCACAGTAAAGTGTAGCATTACCTTTACTAAAACATCAATAGACTAATATGTTCCAGTATTGCATTATGATGTAAAGCAGTTAAAACACACATAAAACAGACATTAAACTGATTTTCTTTTTACTAAAAAATATAATGCAGCAATTTGGATGTACTCGAGCACTAAATCCTAAGATGAAAATATCTACCATATATCTGTTTTGCATGTAAACTGAAAATGGTCTTTCCTAGACTTTCTGAGATGTCATAGGGTCTTTAAATATACAGTACAATATAAAAGAATATAGGACATTTTTTGTCCTTCATTCATTCACTATCATATTCACGATCATGGGGAACTCAACCTGTCCTGAATATAGTGGGTATAAGGCAGAGAACTAATCCAAAATATGGCTTTTTAACTTTTTAAATGTAACTTTCGTGTTGCAATATGTTTCTGTTTTAACTTCCATTTTAAAGGTAATTTTTGATAAGTATGTGGTTCTCTAGAAACATAAAACTATCAAGAGTGTGTATCATGCACAATTTTATTAAAAGTATGTTATCTTTATAAGTCATCCCACTGTTTCAGGTTCAGGGCATTACCTTAGTTTGTGCAGAGGCTCAGGTGAAAATATGCCAGCCAAGGAAGGAAGGAAAGGAATAACTTTGGAAACTCCTCCTTCAAGGGGCAAAAAATGGGGTTACTAAGCAATTTAGCCTCCAACAGACACTGATCTGCAAAAGTGATTTGCAAGAATGGAGTTCGCAGACTCCCTAAATGGGGTGCAGGCCCATATGGAACTGAATGGCAACTCAGGGATTCATGCTTGTCTTTAGGGGATTGGGAGGGGCTGGCACCCCTTTATGTCAGAGCTCTCAAACTGCATATATATATATGTATATATATATATATATATATATATATATATATATATATATATATATATATATATATATACATACATGCACACACACTCACACACACACACACACACACACACACACACACACACACACACACACACACACACACACACACTCAAATATATATTTATATATATATATATAAAAAAATATTATATATATATATATATATATATATATATATATATATATATATATATATATGTAAATATACCTTGGATTTCTCCCCAGCTGCTGTGTGTGTTTTGACCTAGCGTCGTTTTATAATCTGTTTGAAACTACTACCTCTCAGATGAATTGTTAAAAGTCTACCTACCCGGTGGAAGGACCCCCAGCAAACAAATTCTCCTAACTCATCCATAACAAAGAACTTGCCATCCTACTTAGTAACCCTGTTCTCCAGGAGGCAAGCAAGTTTGAAACTACTGCCTCTCAGTTGAATTGTTAAAAGTCTACCTACCCGGTGGAAGGACCCCCAGCAAACAAATTCTCCTAACTCATCCATAACAAAGAACTTGCCATCCTACTTAGTAACCCTGTTCTCCAGGAGGCAAGCAAGGTTGAAACTACTACCTCTCAGTTGAATTGTTAAAAGTCTACCTACCCAGTGGAAGGACCCCCAGCAAACAAATTCTCCTAACTCATCTATAACAAAGAACTTGTCATCCTACTTAGTAACCCTGTTCTCCAGGAGGCAAGCAAGTTTGAAACTACTACCTCTCAGTTTAATTGTTAAAAGTCTACCTACCCGGTGGAAGGACCCCCAGCAAACAAATTCTCTAAAACAAAGAACTTGCCATCCTACTTAGTAACCCTGTTCTCCAGGAGGCAAGCAAGTTTGAAACTACTACCTCTCAGTTGAATTGTTAAAAGTCTACCTACCCAGTGGAAGGACCCCCAGCAAACAAATTCTCCTAACTCATCTATAACAAAGAACTTGCCATCCTACTTAGTAACCCTGTTCTCCAGGAGGCAAGCAAGTTTGAAACTACTACCTCTCAGTTGAATTGTTAAAAGTCTACCTACCCGGTGGAAGGACCTGCAGCAAACAAATTCTCCTAACTCATATATAACAAAGAATTTGCCATCCTACTTAGTAACCCTGTTCTCCAGGAGGCAAGCAAGTACGTGTTTGTATTAATTAGCAGTAAAACTGTACACTTACTTATCCCTACTGTTTGTATGTAACTACACGACAGGGCCAAACCACCTAGCAGCCTTACTCCCTTACACACCACTTTCTAGTCTTACTCCTTCCCTCTCCTTGGATTGTCTCTTGCTTCTAGTTACTCTGTTTCCTCTTTTTGTCTAGTCTCCTGCACCTTCCTACCTCCAGAATCCTTCGCAAATTCTGTTATCTCCTATATCTACTTGCTCAGCACTACTGCATTATCCCTCTTTGTCCACTAGATGGCGCCCTAAACTAGGACATCTCCTTATATTTTTTTCTTCGTTCTCCCTTTATTACACCTAGATACAGTGTTGCCCCAAGCACCCTTAAGTAGACCTTGCTCCCTCCTTTGGCCATCCTTGTTCTCCTCATATTTTTACTCCTACTTCTCACTGCTACTGCACTTCTACTTCTACTGTCATTCCCTTGCCTGCTTTTCCTTCCACTTACCTATTCTTCATACCTGCAGCTCTCAGCAGCTCTCTGATTGTTTGTTGCTGCCTTTAATCACTTTCTTGTTCATCCCGCTCCGTTCGCCCTACGGGCTCACTCCTCTCCTCTACCCTACCCCCAATTCACACCCACCCCCAGTGCTCCTACCCTTATACTTCTATAGCCACACCCCTTACCTTCCTCAACCAATCACTTCCTATTCTTACTCATACCCCCTCCCTCACCTCAGTTACACCTTAATTAGTTAACTACCTTAACTTAAGACAAACCCTAACTTCTATCTAAGCTTACCCAATACTACTGACATTATCAGCTAATCTATTAAATCCATCTTACTTCAATTAACAGTACCCTTATCCTTCCACCTACTCTATCCCACACTACTCTTTCTCCTTCTCCCTTGTTTTCCATTACGTACTTCACTCCTCCAACCTTCTTATTCAAACTATATATCTATACCTCTAAATGGACCCAGCACATAAATCTTTCTACCCATATATACACTACTCTTAACTACAATTATTGCTTCTCTTACAATACCTTACTCATTAACCTCCTTTGAACATGTTTCCCTTCTTGAACATCTCCACCCCCTCCATGGAACTCTCTCAATCTCTCTTAATAACTCTCTCAACCATAGTAACATAACCTCCACCTCCATCTATGTACTTCCAAAGTTCCATAGATCTACTCATATTACTTACATCCTTATAAAACACCCCACAAATTATTATGACAAAATCCAAAAGTTTATACACTATCCTCTACCACACCCACTACTAGATGGTGACATTCATCCCAATCCAGGCCCCAATACTGACACTACCATAAAGCCTCTCAACCTACCTACCTCACATATCTCTATACCACATAGACCATCGAATTCCCTCCTGATAGCTCACCTAAACATCCGTAGCATTAACAATAAAATTTCCCACCTGCATGCACTGTTAGATGTTCACTCATTTGATATTTTCTGTATTTCAGAAACATGGCTAAAGCCCTCTACTCTTGACCAGGAAATTACCCCTCCAGGATATAACATCCTGAAATGTGACCGCAAAGCCAAAAAGGGTGGTGGAGTAGCCATTTTGTATAAATCTGAACTCCAACTTTCACCCTTCAATTTACTACTTCCCTCAGCTCCGAACTCAGAAACCCCCACTGCAAAACTACAAATCAATAACTCCAAATCTATCTATCTAATTTGCACTTATCCCCCCCTGGAAATAACATCAATACTCTTGAAAACATACATAGTTACCTCTCTTCACACCTACCCCAAGAAACTATTGTCTTAGGTGACTTTAACATAGACTGGACAACCTGTAATTCTCCCAATCCTACCAACCATATAAATCTATATGGATTCACACAAATAATGACCACTCCTACTAGAATCCATAAACCAAACAACAAAGAAACCATCCTAGACTGGGTCCTTCTAAATAGTCATCTTGATTCTTATAAACCAGGAACTTTCCCAAATGATATCAGTGACCACATGCTAACTTATATAATCAAACAAAAAACTTATAGCCCCAACATAAATACTTTTAAAACTTCCTGTTCCAAAAAATACTTTAACCCAGAGAGCTTCCAAAACGAACTGAAAGCATGTGACTGGTCACCTATGCTTCATCTTGAACTTGATGAAGCAGTAATCTACTTTAATACTAGATTTCTCCAAATACTAGACTACCATGCCCCCTATCGCTCTTCCCGCATAAGAACCAAAACTGCCCCCTGGCTCACAAAGGCAAGTAGGCAAAAGATCCTTCTCAGAAATAAAATTTGGGCTAAATGGCAAACCTCCAGAAATCCAACAGATCACCTCTACTTTAAACAATTAAGAAATGCCACCAAGAAGGACATTCTTAAAGACAAAAAAGACTATTACCTCCACCTACAACAAACTCACCAACAACATCCTCAAAAATTCTGGTCTGGCATTAACAAACTTCTTCAACCAGGACACTCTAAAACTCCTGACCCTATAGGTTTCAACCTTAATAACTCTAACCAGATTCCTGATGCCTTTAACAACTATTTTACTGAAGCTATTCTATCCCTATCTAACACATTATCATCCACTTCCACTCTCCCATTAATAACACCTAATACCCCCCTCACCTACCTTCCATATACATCCTGTACCTACATCCCTCATTTGCAACCTCCTTCAAAAGCTCAAGCCATGCACCCCTTCTGCTGACTGTCTTCCAGCTGAATACCTGCAAATTGCAGCTAAAGCCATTGCCTACACTATCTCCATACTTATAAATAGAACAATTTCAGAAAGCAAAATCCCCTCTCTATGGAAGATCTCCCATATAATCCCTTTACACAAAGGTGGCTCATCAACTGAGCTCTCCAACTATCAGCCTATTGCCTTACTCTCTCCATTAGCTAAAATAATGGAGAAATGCATACACAGACAACTGCTTGACCACCTACTACAAAATAATCTACTTGCAGATTGTCAACATGGCTTTAGGCCTTACCATAGCACAACAACTGCCCTGCTATCCTTCTCTGATTCTATAAACAAAAAACATAACAATAACAACTTTTCCTCTGCTCTAATTATTGATCTTTCTAAAGCTTTTGATATGGTGAACCATCCCATACTTATTGACACTCTAAAAGCCCATTCACTAGACCCACAAGCATTACAATGGTTTAAATCCTATTTAGAAAATAGAAAGCAAGCAGTTCTCTGGAACAAGAATATTTCTTCATCCCTCCCTGTAAACATTGGAGTACCACAAGGTTCTATCTTAGGGCCACTTCTATTTTCCTTATTTATTAATGACCTACATACTAGTATTTCTCAAGCTACCTGCATACAGTATGCAGATGACTCCACCTTAATTTGCTCAGCCAAGTCTATAACCTCTCTCCAGTGCCTCACCCAAACAGTATTTAACTGTGTTGAAAACTGGTTCACAAAACACTGCCTTCTGCTCAACCCCAAGAAAACTAAATTATTGCTTTTTTCTCCTACTCACAAGACACCTCAACTGCACTTCACAGTAACCTCTAACAATGGAACCATCATATCCCCTGATACTACAACCCGTCTTCTAGGTGTTACAATAGACAACAACCTTAGCTACAATGACCATATTAATTCCACTATAAAGACGGTAAACAAAAAACTAGGGACCTTATACAGAATCAAATCCTTCCTTACCCCTGCAGCCAGAAACAATATAGCCCAAACCCACCTAATCTCCACCCCGTTCTATGCTTCTGCTATCTATACTAATCTTTCTAAAACCAACCTTACCAAACTCTCCACCTGTTATAATAACATAACCAGATTTGCTTCTGGTACCCCATTTAGAACACATCATTGTCACAACCTCAAACAGCTGGGTTGGTTAGAACTACAGAACCAATTACTTTTTCAACAACTTGCTATCACCCAAAAGATCCTATACTACCCTAAAAATACCCCAATCCTCACTAATCTCATCTCCCCTTACAAAAATCTTGCAACTCTACGCTCAGCAAATAAACTTCAAATCTCTTCCATTAAATCCAACAACAAAGCTGGGGACTCACTCTTCTTAAACACCATAGGAAAGAGCTGGAATCATCTTCCTTCTGAACTTTCCAACCTTACTTCTACTCTACTTTTTAAGAAGAACCTTAAAGAATATCTTAAATCCCACTGGCTTTGTCCCTGCTCCAACCCTGACTGATATCTCTTGCCCCCTCATGCTCTTTCTCATTTTTTTTTTTTACTTTATCTATCTTCTGTTTTAAATTTTTGTTTTTACTCATAGTATTTAATTCTAGCCTAAATTTGCTAAATAACTCTGTGTAACAAATTTTATTTTATTTTAATTATACTTTATTGTATTTCCTTGTCATTGTTGCTGCTTGGAGCTTTTCTCCTCGGGCCTCTACTGAAAATGGACATGTATCCAGTTAGACTAGCCCGGTCAACAAATGTAAAATAAATAAATAAATAAATAAATAAATATGGTTTACTATCAAAATCTAGAATACAGGCTCAGCAAACACGGGTATGTCGAACGGCAATTGGCCGATTCCCATGTTGCCAAATGTTAATTTACAAAAGTCCTTGTCAGCGAATGCTACTGTGTAGTCGCTGATATGAGCTTGATGTTATGAGTACAGATCGTGGTGCAGTGCATATTGGGAATTCATCCCTTACCTCACTGTAGTGGGATCTCAGAGTTGGAATATATAGTTAGCAGGGGGTGTGGGGTCACAGCTCCCCATGGGGGGGGGGTGCAGAAAGGCCTGTCCCCCCCCCCCTTGCAAAAAAGTGAATTCCAGGTAGGACCTTGCATCATACTGAGCCTTAAGATCTGCATAAGTCAGGTGCTATCCCTGTTGGAACAGATAAGATACTCATTTCAAGTCCAAGTTTTCCTTCTTGTCCAACAATGCACATGCCATACCAGAAGACTGGGAAGCTACTTTCCCAGTGGTATCAAACAGTGGAAAGAATGTACAGCTAACATGGTATTTAATAATCAGCTTCCAAACTTTATTTATATCCATAGTAAAGTCAATTACTTCTGGCAGCATCAGGAGGTAAAAAGTGACTGCAAAATAATGTCATCCCTAACAGCAATGAACTAAACCTATAATTTCCAGACATGTTACCCTGTACAAATAAATAACAAAACTATTGTTAATATGGAATACTACTGATTTAGTTGCAAATAATCAGGTGGATGACAAAATAACAACACAGAGACTTTGAATGGCATTCTACCCAAAATAATTTCTTTGACATGATGGCCTTTGTGCTTCAAGCCTGGATGACTACAGAAAAGGAGTAGTGATGGATTAACTGGCAACATTAATAAAGAATCTTGGCTGCTGTGTAACAGCTGGGCATTGTAATATTCAGACTACACAGTGGTGAACAACAGCTTTAAATGCTGAAAGCAGGGACTCTATGGTTTGAGTTTATTTCTTGTCATAGTCCTGAAAGCATAATCTGTACTTTATATTGTGAATTTGGAAACAGCAATAAAAAGTATAAAGATGTCAGAACTATAGTCAGAAATAAGACCAAATGACAGAAGTAATTCTTTCTCTTTGTTTCTGATGACTTAATATGCTGAGAACAATAAATGCTGTTTTTTACATTTGGTTAAAAGAATACACACAGATATCTTTTTCTACCTAAAATTGCATTATGTGCTTTCAGTCCTATTAGTATTTCTAATTTAGAAAGCAATAATGAAATGTAACGCATATTTACATGTATACATCTTGACTTACAGAAACAAGGCGAGCTTTGGATAATTAAAAATGGAGCTACAGAAACAATGCCATTATTACAGTTCCAATTGAAAATGCAGTTACAGAAACAATGCCATTATCACCTTCCCACTTAATTTCATTTGTAAAAATAGTAATGGCAGTCTCAGTGCTAGGACCAGAGCAAAACAACTGCAACACTAAACTGTCAATGATACTGGAGTAGGGTGACAAAAAGTCCTCAGTCTACTTATTTTTAACACAGAACTGTTACTTATTCTATAGCATAGTGGCATGGGGCACTGTTTGGTCAAGGATAAATTGCTGTTTTGCAGCTTGAAGTACTGGGATTTGGCTAACTTTTCTGGCATCTACTGCTATACCTGCCATCATGGATGGGGGGGAGGGGCATGGATTGCTGGATATTTGCATTAATGTAGCCAGTTCTGCACAAGATGGTAGCTATTTCTACAAATATGAAAGAATGCCAAGGATATGAGGTGAATTTATGTTAGAATGAACAGCACATTTTTTTTTTATTTATTTTTTTTTTATAGCTAATAGCTTTTGAGAATCACCTGTGGACTTAGTTTTTTATTAGAAAGGGAAGAAGTAACATAATTGTTAATTTTATCATAGGATGCTTACACACACACACACTCTCTCTCTCTCTCTCTCACACACACGCACACACACACACACACACACACACACACACACACACACACACACACACACACACACACACACACACACACTCACAGACAGACAGGCATACACATACACACAAACACACAGTTATGGACAAGTGGGAGGAGGATTAATTCACATGTCTGTCACTCTGTCGCATATCGTCTACTCAGAGGTGATCTCTGCTTAACATACAAGGCCATGTCAAATCAAGAGCTGTTGGACATGCTACACTTAAAGAAATCCCAATCCCTCAGAGACACATGCTCCAGGGATCTAAACCTTGTCATCACAATGAACAAAACATGCTGGAGGGATAGGTTTCTGACCCAGAGACTCCCTAGACTCTGGAACAGACTGCCCATACATGCCAAGCAGAGCGCCTCTTTGACCCTCTTCAAAAGGAACCTTGATGACTGGATGGGAGATAGGAAATTCACCCCAGGGAACACGTCAGTCGCCCTGCTAGACAGGGGTCCAGGGAAGTAAATACTGTGGGAAGAAATAGCCAGGGAATTGCTATGGCAAGGCTTGTATAGGTCCTAGGGCCGATAGCCTAGTACCAACCTATGAACCTGTGAACCTATGAACATATCAGTAGTCTTTAGGAAGTACAAGGAAACTGGTACACCTAGCAAATATCCATGCACAGGGAGGATTTGCAAGCACTGCACAGAAGACTTCACAGCTGAAAATTGAACTGGAGAACCAAGCACAGAGAGGCAACAACTCTAACTGCTGTGTCACAATCAAAAGCGTTAAGGGCAAGCAGCAAAGCTAACACCAATACTTATCCACCCCCAAAAAAAGAAGCATAGCTCTTAGCTTTATAGTACATTACTACGTATACTGCTTGATTTAACTGTTCAGTCTGATTCAAACCCATACTGAGTACAACAATTTTGTTTTCAAAAATTTCAATAAATGTACAGTAACACTAACTGCTAAATATTTTTAGATTGTCCAAAGAATATTGGCATTGTTTTCCTAGTTTTGCTCTTTGTATTTCCAAGTCTGTACCTCCAAAATGTCCTAACATTTATTCATGGAATTTTGTGGGCATGTTATTGGCAACATTGTCTATAAAACACCACTTGACTGGTCTGCTACCCTCAAGCTATAGCTTGAATTAAAATAAACATGCTTTTTAAATGTATTTTTTAGTTTTTCAATATATGTAAAAAGAATGAAAATGTCACTTTTATACAGAAAGACATGCTCCAGTTTGGTCTGTTACCACATCAACATTATGTTTTGATAGCTTTTTGTTTATTTTACTCTGAAGATCTCTAAAAGCTACACATTTGTTTCTGATGTCTCTGTTGTTAAAGTTGCACTCTAACAATTTACAAAGACCATTCTGATCTGAATTACAACCTAACTTCAAATCAATCTCTCTCTCTCTCTCTTTACTGCATCAATATATTCTTAATACAATTTTCAGGACAATATCCCGTGATAATTCAATTTTAATTTTGTGATGTGTAACCTAATATGTTTTACAGAAAGTGGACAACAGAATCTCACAAACAAGCCACTCAGGGCATGCAACATATGTATATTTTGCTTGTAACATTTAAAAATGACAGAAATGTTCACTTTTCCTAGAAAATGTTATTATTTTGGAATTGTATTTTGCAACAACATTTGAATAACATGATTCAAATACATAATGTATGCATTGTCATTTTTAAGGCCAGTACATACTTAATGTATGTGTTGGCCTTAAAATGCAAAATATATATAGTTTGCCAAATGAATAACAAAACCAGAGCCTCCAAATGACTATGTAAAACTACTGGTGGTATGTAGCAATAAAGGACCATTTTCTATAATCATAAGAGGTATTATAACAAATTTCTCAGAATAATAAATCATGATACTCAGATAAAAAATGCACTTAGATGTTCTAGATGTGAAGACACATCAGCTTTATCTCCTTGTAATGCAGTTTACTGCACATGAGTCTCTAAACTGGGGGACAAAAGTCTAATGACAAAAAAAAAATCTGTATCGAGGAGAGAGGTGAGCTAAACAGGACTTTTTACTTCTGCTCAGTATACCATCTGCAATAATGCCCTTAATGAGTGACGAGTACACTATACATCAGAAGGTCACCACAAGACCAGCATAAAGTATGCAACATGTCACAGTGTAGCAGTCTGTGCACGACTTTATCTCTGTCTACCTTTGAGATCTCATTATGAAACTTTCAAGTAATAAAAACAGGGTAGTCATCTACAGAAAATATCTAAGACTATAAATATAACCTCAGTTTCCAGTGCAACACAACTTTAACTTTTACCCCACAGCTTTAATCCACATGAAAGCACAACATTGTAGCCATGGCATGTTACAAGTTAAAATATATTTTTTTCTGAAGAACTATAGAAGATTTTTATTCTGATGTATTGGCAAATCAATTCAGAAGTATTTTATGCCATAGCTGCATGCGCTGTACTGAGCAGACGTTCAGCATAGCATCCAAAATGAAATAAGAGTATAAGTCAAACTATCTTACTGTGGCATTAAAAACATATGAACTAAAGTCACAGGAGTGGGGCCAGATTTGAGAGGCTATATATCTGTCCTTGTTTGATATTTAAGTATAAAAGTTGCAGTTAATAACAACAATACATTCATAGGTTCACAGGAGAACACTAAGCTATTGTCTTTGGTGAGACATTTTAATCCTGAGTTTCTCAATTTGTGCCTAGCTATGTTGTCCCATAGATGATTTAACTATTATTACCAAATTCAATCAGAACAATGGCTAGCCTCCACATATTTAAGTCCTATCTCAAAGAATTTCTCACTAACTTATGGCTATGCCCATGCACCTCACTTGTATGATCTACAGCAACAAATACTTCATATTCACACTAACCAGTCATCATACCATCTATCTGTACCTTTCAACTCCAGCCCTCTCCCCATTCTTAGGGTTAACAATATCTTTTTTTCATAATTGTTTTATTTCCTATCATAATAGACTATACTTCTAATACTTTTGTATATACGGATTGCCATATTTAATTGCCATATTTTTTTCATTATAACATCACTGGTGTCACCTCATGCTTTATTGTATCCTATGCATTCCACTGTAAAACTGTATGTATATATGTTTTTAATTACATCTATACTAATGTTTTATTTGTTGTTATCTAACTCTCTGAACCTTTTCTCCCTGGGCCTTCACTGAAAATGGATATTTATTACTCAGTTGGACTTTCCTAGTAAACAAATGTCAATAACTAACTAAATAAATAAACAAATATTTGTATTAAGTGGTCATCAACATGTTTGAGTCACACCTTCAGTTGGAAATCCTATTGTTCAAAGAGCATTTAGTCACTGCCATTGTCCTTGAACTCAAGGGTAAATGTCCTATTTCCCATTCATTGATCTAAGTTGCATTTGAAGAAGGGCATTATGAGCTTTCCTTTATGTGACTGAGAAGTTTGTTCCTCTAAGATATGTACCTGTGTCTTCACACCATTCTATTTATGTTGCAGAAGGAGTTCTCATTCCTGGACTGAATGTTCCTAGTACTACTTGACTAGCATATGTGCAGTAAATCCACTGGGACTGCACTGGAAGAAGCCTTATAAGCCAAGCATAGGTCACCTCTTAGTAGTCTGTACAAGACTGAGTGTATTGAAAGGTCTCTGAGGCAATCGATGTAGGTCATATGCCTTAGGCCGAGTATTCTCTTTGTAAGGAATCTCTGTGGTCACTTCGGTTCATAGGTAAGTACAAGGCTAGCTGCCATCATGGGCCATTTTAAGCCCAGCCAATTTCCCTTTTTGTGCTCAAAATAGCCTATCCAATTTGGCTATAGATTGGTCTTACCCATCCCATGATCGATAATAATATATTACCCATATTGAAAATAACTGGGATCATAAGATGGATAATTTGAGAGGAACCATGCATGGGATAAAATATTTAGGAGCTGCCTCTGTCCATTAGTAGTACAGGTGGCAGTCCTGGGGTACATTTTCTGTTTCCCATCCATAGATCTAAGTTGTGCTTGAATGTGAACAAGAATTAATTTTGTTTTATGTGGATGGGGAGTCTGTTCCTGAGCAGTGGTATCCTCTATGAGATATACCTGTCCCTCCAATCTATTCTGTTGGTGTTGCAGAAGAGGTTTAGTTCCCTAGACTGAGTATTTCTGATGTGATTTGACTTGCTGATATGCAGTAAATGCATCAGTAATGGGTTGGAGGATGCCTTGTATAAAGACACAGGTCACCTCCTAGCAGTCTGTAAGATACCAATTACAGTGACAGGACTTTGAGTATGTCCATGCAGGACATGTTGTTTACACCTTGTATCCTTTTAGTAAGGTATCTCTATGGACATGTCAGTTGTTGCATGCGTCTGGACAGATACATGCCAAATATGTCATTATATTCAATGATTGGCCTAATGAGGGCTGAGTAAAAGGTGACAATGACATACTTAGGTCTAGACAGAATCTGTCTTTGTTTATAAGCAGTGCAGTATAGAATGACTGTCTTACAATTGGAAACATGTTGGTCAAAAGTTGGGTCACTGTCCACATAAGCTCCCAAGACTGAACAATTGGGTCAACACTTTGGGGCGTATTGTTAATGTGGTGGTTCCCTGGGGTAGATGACTTTCCAAAGTTGCTGCAAATACCTATACAGCTGCATAGCAATGGGGGCACTGCACTAAATGATGGGACTCAGTTACAAAACAAAGCTAAGACTGCAATTCTATCCTCAGTACAAAGCTAAGACTGCAATTCTATCCTCAGTACTTATATAGCAATGGGGTACTGTACTAAATGATGGGCCTCAGCTACAAAACAAAGCTAAGACTGCAAATCTATCCTCAGTACTTGTAGTATGTATAGCAATGGGGGCACTGTACTAAATGATGGGCCTCAGCTACAAAGCAAAGCTAAGACTGCAATTCTATCCTCAGTAGTTATAGTATGTATAACAATGGGGGCACTGTACTAAATGATGGGCCTCAGCTACAAAACAAAGCTAAGACTGCAATTCTATCCTCAGTACTTGTAGTATGTATAGCAATGAGGGCACTGTACTAAATGATGGGCCTCAGCTACAAAACAAAGCCAGGACTGCAATTCTATCCTCAGTGCTTGTAGTACGCATAGCAATGGGGGCACTGTACTAAATGATAGGCCTCAGCTACAAAACAAAGCTAGGACTGCAATTCTATTCTCAGTACTTTTAGTACATATAGCAATGGGGACACTTTACTAAATGATGGGCCTCAGCAATAAAACAAAGCTAAGACTGCAATTCTATCCTCAGTACTTGTAGTACATATAGCAATGGGGGCACTGTACTTAATGATTGGCCTCAGCAACAAAACAAAGCTAAGACTGCAATTCTATCCTCAGTACTTGTAGTATGTATAGCAATGGGGGCACTGTATTAAATGATAGGTCTCAGCTACAAAACAAAGCCAAGACTGCAATTCTATCCTCAGTGCTTGTAGTACGCATAGCAATGGGGGCACTGTACTAAATGATAGGCCTCAGCTACAAAACAAAGCCAGGACTGCAATTCTATCCTCAGTGCTTGTAGTATGCATAGCAATGGGGGCACTGTACTAAATGATAGGCCTCAGCTACAAAACAAAGCTAAGACTGCAATTCTATCCTCAGTACTTGTAGTACGTATAGCAATGGGGGCACTGTACTAAATGATGGGACTCAGCTACAAAACAAAGCCAGGACTGCAATTCTATCCTCAGTACTTGTAGTACGTATAGCAATGGGGGCACTGTACTTATTGATTGGCCTCAGCAACAAAACAAAGCTAAGACTGCAATTCTATCCTCAGTACTTGTAGTACGTATAGCAATGGGGGCACTGTACTTAATGACTGGCCTCAGCTACAACACAAAGCTAAGGCTGCAATTCTATCCTCGGTGCTTGTAGTACAGCACACCTTTAAATTTAATTCCATGGCTTTGGCCACTAGAACAGCTTGTTATAACAGCCATAGCATGATACAACTGAAAGAAATATACTTTTTTGTTGAAATATAGATAATTTTTACATCTGATGCAATGACAATTCAATAAGGATATACTTAAGACACTTACTGTTCCCACTGTTGTTTGCAGAAGTTCCCAAGAGCACCAACAATGAAAATAGAGTATAATGCAAAATGTTACATTATGGTAGCAAACGAACATGCACTAAAGCCACTATGGCTTGTCTTTCAAATGTTATATACTCCTCTTAGATTTCATTACAGAATTTTCTTGGAATAGTAACAGTTTATTCTAAGCTCAGAGATTCCAGTGCAGCAAACCTCTGGGTTTGACTCCAAAGCTTTAACAACTTCAAGGGATCGCACAGCACGTTACAAGTGAAAAAATTAATTTTTCTTCTGATGAAATATACAGTGTGTGTGTGTGTGTGTGTGTGTGTGTGTGTGTGTGTGTGTGTGTGTGTGTGTGTGTGTGTGTGTGTGTGTGTGTGTGTGTGTGTGTGTGTGTGTGTGTGTGTGTGTGTGTGTGTGTGCGCGCGTGCGCATCTGTGCCCGTGTGTGTGTGTAGGATGCTGACTTCTGACACAATGAGAAGCAAGAACTCAAATATTTTGGACATAAGCTTTGTTCAGTATTTTGTGCAGATGTTAAATAGCGTCCAGGTGGAAACCAAGCATAGTGAAAGACTGTGACAACAAAAGACCTCTGACATGCTGAATTATCTAGCTGTGTACAGGAGTGCACATTTTAGGTCCCCAAAAGCAGTTTATTATAAAAAACAACATCCAGAGGCTTGTAATAAGACTTAAGTTGAAAACACACACCTATTATCCCAGTGGAATGTACCCCTTCTGAGTGGGTATACTGCCTTTGACCTTAAATCACATAAATACAATGGTCATGTTGCTCTTTGATGGATACTGACCCCATATATCAACAATAATTCACAAATATCCTGTAACTGCTGTTTGCTGAGATGTATCATCTGCCCTCAAAAAATTCTACCTGCATTCTCTAAATGTCCAGTGTTGCTCAGAGAAGAAAATGAAAAATGAAAAACATAATGACCACAACAGTTCCATCAATACCTCTCAGCCTCTCAGCAGGATAATTATGGATAATTTCAAAAGTAATGGGGAGGTAAATGTCCAAAATCAGGGTCAGAGTTTTAATATTGCTCTTATAAACTTAGAAAGTTGCTCAAATAACAGGCTTTGCATTACCATCCATTTAATGAATGATATGAAGTCTGAAACTCAAATTTCTTTAATGTTTACTGACTACATCCCTCAATGGTTAGGTACTCCCTGGTCAGGTAAGAGATATATAGTCTTACCACCACCAGTTATTGCTACTTTACTGCCACTGTTTCTGTCAGAAGGATACACTGTAACCTCCCAGCAGACAAACCCACACAAATGTGCCCACCACTTCTGATCTCCACCTGGGATTCTACCATGGTGAGATTGATTGATCATCAGCGAACACTTCTCTCCTTCCCTCCCTTCCCCCACTACTTAAACTTGGGTTACCTGCGTCGTAGTCAGAGTTTTATACTTCTCTGCCAACATAACTCGCTATATCAAGATGTCATTCTCCCAGCTGATGCTTCATGTATATTCCGAGGAGTGAATGCCTAGCAGACTGAGTAGTGAGGTTAACATTCTGTACTTTCTGTACCTTCATGTGAAGGGCTGTTTAAGGTGATCGCACTATGAATATTTCTTTGGCAAATAACAGAACTAGTACATGTGTCTTAATCTTTCCAGCCAATCTATATCTTTTCATTAGTGAGCCCATGAACATTACATGTCATTAGTTTTAATGAAGTGGGGGCTGTTGACTCCTGTGTGTGCTTGACTATAATATTACCAGCCATCCTTCCCCAGCCTTTCCTGTCTTCCCACCTATCAACATGACCAGTCCTATCTTCCCACCTGTCATTATGACCAGTCCTATCTTCCCATCTGTCATCATGACCAGTCCTATCTTCCCACCTGTCACCATGGCCGGTCCTGTCTTCTCACCTATCATCATGACCAGTCCTATCTTCCCACCTGTCACCATGGCCGGTCCTGTCTTCCCACCTATCATCATGACCAGTCCTATCTTCCCACCTGTCATCATGGCCGGTCCTGTCTTCTCACCTGTCATCATGACCAGTCCTATCTTCCCACCTATCATCATGGCTGGGCCTGTCTTCTCACCTATCATCATGGCCGGTCCTGTCTTCTCACCTATCATCATGACCAGTCCTATCTTCCCACCTGTCACCATGGCCGGTCCTGTCTTCTCACCTATCATCATGACCAGTCCTATCTTCCCACCTGTCATCATGGCCGGTCCTGTCTTCTCACCTGTCATCATGGCCAGTCCTGTCTTCTCACCTATCATCATGGCCGGTCCTGTCTTCCCACCTATCATCATGACCAGTCCTCTCTTCCCACCTGTCATCATGGCCAGTCATGTCTTCTCACCTATCATCATGGCCGGTCCTGTCTTCTCACCTGTCATCATGGCCGGTCCTGTCTTTCCACCTATCATCATGACCAGTCCTCTCTTCCCACCTGTCATCATGGCCGGTCCTGTCTTCTCACCTATCATCATGACCAGTCCTATCTTCCCACCTGTCACCATGGCCGGTCCTATCTTCTCACCTATCATCATGCACGTATAAGTTTGATGTTCTGCTGTCCTACAAGAAAACGCAAAGGAACATTTTAATAAGCATCTTTACTGCTCAAAAACATGTTTTATAAGCTGAAGAGCAAACAACCTATGTCCATCTACAAGGCTATGTGAAGAAGTGTTGAACTGTAACTATAAATAGCATTAATAACAAAATAGGATCAGTGCCATAAACTGGCTAAGTGGAACAGACGATTGAAGCCCTGACTACAACCCATGGGACCTGTGTTCAATTAGCAGCAAAAGAGCTGGATAGGCCAGGTTGGTAGGATGGCCTTCAGTTCTTCATAGGCTCATAGGAACTTACTAGGTTAATGGGCCTAGGGCCTTTACAAGCCTAGCTATGTTATATCTGTATTCCCTAACTGACCTTGGTTAGATGGGTGTTATTTGCAGAGTGAGTCTATGATCAGCACCAACTGCCCCATCCACAAAGGACATAGGTGCCACCCCGGGGTGAATTTACGGTCTCCCATTCAATTGTCTAGGTTGCGCTTGAATAGGGCTATTGAGGAGCTCTACTTCCCATGAATTGCAAGTTTATTTCAGAGAAGTGGCAGTCTCTTGGATATATATCTGTCTGACCAGCATGTTCTGTTAATGTCACAGGCGAGGTTGAGATGCTTGGAGAGAGTGACTGTTTGATTTGTGAATGTGCAGCATTTCCATTAGGGCAGGGTCAGAGACTGCTCTGTAGGCCAGGCAAAAGTTAACTCTCAACAGCCTGTAGGATACAGAGTACAGTGACAGGGCTTTCAGTCTTTCCATGTAGATTATGTTTTGAAGGCCCTGAATTTTCTTGGTGAAAAACCTCTGTGGTCTCTCCAGCTGCTGCAGTTGTCTGGTGAGGTACATGGAAAAGGGTGCATTGTACTCTGTTAGTGGTCTGATGAGGGTCGAGTGGAGAGGAGTTATAACATTCTTACTCTTGGATGCAATGCCCTTAATTATGAGATGCGCAAAGTAGAAGGCTTTCCTTACCACTGTGGACACATGGTGACCAAAGTTTAGATTGCTATCAACCTGTGTTCCCAAATTTTGCACCACTGGGTTTGAGCTTGGTGGGGGGTAGTATCAATATTGTAATTTGCAGGGACTTCCACTTTGCCTAAGTGGATAATAATGCACTTTTTTGCATTTAGTTTTAGTCTGTGGCTTTGGCACCAATCATTTGTCTTTGTTAGTCCCTTTTGTAATATGTTAACATCATTTGGGGACTCAATGATTGCACTCAGTTTGTAATCATCAGTGAACTTGGTAAGCCACAGGCCATTTACGTTTGCCTGGACTTCCGAGAAATAGATTTCAAACAGGAGAAGGCCCAGCACAGATCCTTGTGGTTCTCCACTGGTAACTGGTCTTCTGGTAGAGGTGGAATCCCCAACTTTGACGGTATGCATTCTGTCGGTGAAGCAGTTGGCTTCACATCTAGTGACATATGGGTTAATCCCTGGTAATTCACAGATGGGAGAGTTTCTCAATGATACCTGAATGGGGATTGTGTCAAAAGCCTTGGCTAGGGGAAGATAGGCAGTATGTACTGTTTTGAATTCATTCAGGGTTTTGGTGGCATTCTTGAAGAACTCCACCAGGTTCAGTAAGCATGAGATACACTTACCAAAGCCAAACTAGGTCAGGTCAAGAATGCAAAAACAAAAATGGGAGCAATAGAAGCCGGTCAAAACTGCTTGTAAAAAACTGTTTATTGTAAGCGCTTTCGGCTAGGTAAGTACCTGGCCTTCTTCAGACAAAACAGTTGAATAAAACACAAAAACTCCTTATATACACTTAATTAAACACATAATTAACCACAGCAGCTTTAATTAGTCAGCTCAGAAATGGGTATTTAAAGTAATATTACCACTCCAAATCTACGAGCTGAAATTAGATATTAACAGCTTAGTTATAACCTGTTTGTTCAATGAAAATTAAACACACATTAAAGCACTATTAAAAACTTTACTATACATCCTAGCCATTGAATTAATTTATTTAAATATTTTTTATTAATCAAACTAGTATATATATATATATATATATATATATATATATATATATATATATATTTTATATATTTTATATATTATATATAACACATAACCAATAGGTCCATTCCAAAAAATTATTATTATTGTTAATATAGATGTTATTGAGTCTCCTTACCAAGCTTATTAAAATATAACATATTGTCATTAAAATTTAATATGGCAATATTAGAATTATATTAGAATAATTAATGGTATACCTACACATCAGTTCTTTGCTTAAAGTCATAATACAACCTAACATAAAAATTCTAAATATAATAATAAACCACAATATTATTATGTACACTTAATGATAACCATAATGTTATAAATTTATCCTATATTATATAGAAAAATAGCCTACTTTATATATTCAATATTTACTTATATAAGATCTTATTATTATAAATAAGTAAATATACATAATAAGTACTTATGTGTATATAAGTAAATTGTATAAATACTATTCACACATAAGTATTAGATGATACCAGCGCTAAGTTACCAAAAAGCAAAAAGACATTAAAATGATATCTCGTCTTAAATGTTGAACTTAGAATTAATAACTATCATCTTTAAGTGATAATAATTTCAACATACATCTAATAGACATACTCTCATTCAAACCTGGGAAAAGATGCGCACTAGTTCTAATTTGCCACCGTAACTCATCAATTTCTAATTGCACTTGCCATGGTCCACCCCTAATATTTATTGGCCTACGTTGTAACCCTGCAAATTTAAAACTATGACAAGGGTGGTCTATCACGTGCTTAGCAAGAGCATTGTTCATATCTTTTTTAGCGATGGCATACATGTGCTCATAAATCCGTTGTTTTAACTTTCTTTCAGTCTTCCCAATGTAAAATGCATTACATTCACAGCACAATGCAACATATGTTACTGCTGAGGTTTCACAGTTAAATCTCGAATTTATCTTGTATGTTTTATCATTAATATGTAGTTGATTCGTCACCATTATATACTTACATTGCGAACAACTACCGCATTTAAACATGCCTTTTACTTTTTTGTTGTTATAACTTACATTATTTTTCATTTCCAAAATAGATTTTAAGTTTTTCCCTCTTCTATAAGTTATTTTTGGATTTAACCCAAATACTTTTAGCAGCATCTCATTACTTCTAATGATAGACCAATTTTTATTCAAAGTCTCTCTGATAGGGGCATAGTCCAAAGAATATGTACAAAAAAAATTTGTATAATGAACTGTACGTTGGTCAACTGAACCCAACTGTACAAAATTCATACTCCCAACTTGACGGCCTTCATCTTCTATCACAGAACCAATATGTGCTGTTTCACACCCCGACAGTAACGGGACAAAAGACCCATTAAGTCTTTTCTGAATTACCTCCTTTTTAACACTCATCAATAAGTGTACGGGGTATCCTCTATTGAGGAACATGGTTTCTAATAAATTACATTCAGAATCAAAATCAGAATGGTCCGAAATCATACGGGCAGCCCTTACCATTTGCCCTTTAACTACTGCCCTTTTCTGATGGTATGGGTGATCACTTGAAAAATGAAGGAAAGTATTAGAATATATCGGTTTTCTATAAATATTACTTTTAAATCTAGGTCAGGTCAAGTGTTTGAAGGTCACCTATGTCTTTGTTGATAAGGTCCATGACGATTCTTTCCATGACTTTGCAGATAAGGCTGATTAGGCTTATGGATCTATTGTTCTCATGGTCAGTTGATAGATTTCCCACCCTTGTGCAAGGGGATTACTGTTGCTGTTCTCCACTCTGCTGGAAAAAAGTCAGTGCTCAGGCTGAGGTTAAAGACAGTGCCAAGTGGTTCTGTTAGGTCTTGTTTTAGATTGTTTAGTAAGCAGCCAGGGATGTTATCTGGTCCCACAGAAGCCGTGTTTTTGGCCTTGGAGAGCGTGGATGTGACCTGCTCTTTGGAGATACTACGCAGAAGACTGGTGTCAGGTATGCTTTGGGGTAATGGTAGCTCACCTATCCTGGTGGCAGGGAGAAGACCTGGGCCACCAAATTAGTGACACCTACCAGTGGATAGGTGATCACTTGGGGAAGACACCAGAGCAGACTCATACTGTTAAGTGATGTATATGCTGCTGATTTGAGGTTGGTGTGGGTGGGAGCACACACATCATGTCCAACCTAACCAGACATTGCAAATTAGCTATCATCTATGGGGAGGGTTTAATAGGGATAGTAACAGAACTTCATGGGACCAGTACACTGGCATGCACTTATGACTAACTGTTGCCACCAGGGAAATGAATTGGCCAGTCAGGCTCCCGAATAGGAATGAATGGGTTGCAAGGCTGTTGATCAGTTGAGATGCCTGATTCTAGCCCCAAGAGGGATAAATGTGAGGCTATAGGGCACAGGTAGGGGAGACACTGGGCAAGATCGGTGGAGGGGGTATTAAAATGAATATCCCATGAGCCATATAGCTTTCAGTATAAACCAAAAATTGCAACCAGGTCCCTGTGTATGAAAGGGTTTGTATGTAATTTCCCCAAATACAAGGAATAGGGTGTGAAGAGACACCAGATTTCTTGTACTTTCATTGGCTTCCCAAGCTGAAATTCTAACAATAGGTAAACTAACAGTGGTTGTCCCGTAGACATAGATCAGTATTTTTATTCTACAACCTGAAATAACTACTGCAGAGTTCAATTTTCATAAAGTCTCAGGTCAGCCTTCTCTATTTTACTGATACAGCAATATGACCAGAAGCATTGTAAGAGGCTTGGAGCCTCACAAATATGTGCAGTGACTTGGCCATCATTTCCTGAATTCCCAAGTGGATGTTGATGGCATGGTATTCAGATAAGGGACTCCTCAAAGATTTGATAAAACCCTGCCAAGTAGTAGCAACTTGAATTCTTAGCAATGACAGGTGTAAGATGCCTTAATGTGCATAAAGTTACAGTGACTTCCAGTTCTTCATCAATATTAATATTGGTTTTGAGCTATGACTGTTACGTTTTTTTTAGTGATTGGCTAAATTCTGCTCTACTGAATCTTTTTATTTTTTTATCCAGTTTGTGCCCAATGACGGCTGATCATTATTCTCCCATTTTATCAACTAGTCTAGTCCCTCTCCCATTACTGGGGTTGAGGGTCAACCAGAAAAGCTAGCTCAGCTTTTTTCTTTTAAGCCCTAGCCCCCGCAGTAGCCTGGGCAACAGCTCACAGGTAGGGCATGCACTGGATGACAGCACAGCACAGACCCTCACTTCCACAAGGGGTTAAAGCCAGCAGGATGCCCCTGACATACAGACTCTAAAAAAGGTAGATAGGGAAAAATGGGAAATCAAATTTGGAGACAGAGATTTTTTTAATCTCCATTAATGAGAAGTGAATTAAAGTAATAGTAAAAACAAAACAAAAAAAACCTAAGACATCTTAAGAGGTACATAAGAATGTAACATGCATAAGACACTCAGTTTTTACAGTACCGCAAGATATAGAAGGTAGCTTTAAAGTAAAACCCAAAGGTGGCACTAAGGCAGACAGAAATGCTATCATATGGCACAATGAGCAAATCTTAAAAGGCCAAAGCTTTTCCTAATATTGTCACTTCATTTGAGGAATGGATGAATTGGATAAGGATGGAAAGTGATGCTGAAATTGCTTTTCTGCCTGAAACAATAAAAATACAAGTCAAGTCTTTTTTTAGTAAAAGAAAATTGCTTTATTAGTTGAAAAGCATTTTGATGTAACAGCACCTCTGGACAGACTGAGATCAGTTGCAAGGGTACATACAGGAAAAAAGTTTTAGATGCTAAGTTATTAGATAGATTTAAGATCTAAAAATTCACTCCCTGGTAGAGGCAGGGGATACATTTAGTTGGGTATGGTGTTTAGTGCAGGATAAGGAACTAAATTGTTTGGAAGAAGCTGACAGAAAATTAATAATAGAACAATTTGCTCAAAAGTTTCTAGGGCAGGGTAAAGCCATCAAGCTTCAGGCTCATGATAAATTAGATGATTTTGTACACATTTTCACCTAATATTGGATAAAAGGAGTCTGTGACAGCCAGGAAAAGCGCACATGATGAAGGCATTTGCAGTATGTCAGAAACAGGATAAAAGAAAGACAGGTAGTACAGAAGGTCAGATGGTGGAGTTTAAACATAGTAAACAGGGATGACGAGCCAAAACAAAAGGATGATAGGCCTAAATTTGTATGCTGGGATACTGAGGGGCTCCTTTTTATAAAGTATAATACTTAACAGGAAATGACATAGGATATGTTGAGCATTGAAGCACAATGAGAATTGTGATATTCCTTTCAGACTACAGCTGGTATGATATGCCTTGAGAAAAGGGTGTAGGTAGGCATACTCAGTGTATTGAAATGAGTACATTTTATTTCTGAGCATCTCCTGAAATGTCAACACTCAAACAGCCCAGAATGTTTAGAACTGTGTAAATGAATATTCACAGTATATCGGTACACAAAGAATTCTTGTGCAAAAGGAATAAACCTCTAAAAGTAGCTTGTTATGGAAATAAATTGTGACAGTTCAAAATAACATGCTTCTTCCCATGTATCTGGGGGTATAATTTTGTGGGCTGAGTATATTTTTAAACTGACAAGTGAGTAGTGGGGGGGGGGGGGGGGGCAGCAACTTTAGGTTTGAATACAAAATGTAAATCTCTGTCTACATCCCTGCCTTGAGGGCATGGCTGATAACCTAAAAACTGCAATATGCCTTTAAAGGCGTAGCTGGTAACATGCATAGTTAGACTTACTCTCAGACATTTGTCACACTAAGTCTCTCTCAGGGCACAGAAAAAAAAAAACTTGGTTCACCCGTTGATATAAATAAGTGACCTCGACACTCCAAAAACAGAAAAACATACACCACATTGTACATCAAGAATAAATTCCTTAGGAATTTCTTATTAATAGTCAGTTGATATTTGTCAATTTACAAAGTAGATCTCAAAATAACATATAGAAATTAAATGACTAATACAGTGTGTTTAAATTTAAATGTTTAAATTCACTCATCATAAGTCTTTTACCGGTAGTTAGCCCCATAATAGGCACAGCATCTAAAATCAACATTTTAAATACACTAAACTGACATGCATTGATCTGTCCTGAAACCTTAAGAGTCCAGCCACAACATCTGAGAAAAGGATAGTTGTGCAAACGTACTATAACAGTAGATGTTTAAATGATTACTACTGCAGTAGTCTTAGCTGTATGGGTTATACCCTGCCAAGGATATAACCCAAAGCTTCAGGGCACCTTTCATGTGTCCAAATTGTCAGGCACCTTGAGCTGAGCTGACTAAAAGACAAATTTGGGCACCAAGACCTTCAGAGCTTTCCTGCCAACAGAGAGAGGAAGTCTGAGGCCTGAAAGCACAATGCTAGGAAGAACAAAAAATGAATAACTGCACACTGGCATAAACAATGCACCAAAAAACAAGCAGAATGGAAGGAAGCAGCGGCTACTACAGCAGTGATCATTCAAACATATACTGTTAATGGTAAGTTTACTTGCTCAACTGTACTATGTTCATCATATTTATCACTGCTGCAGTAGCCTTAGCTACATGGGTAGATTACCCTAGCTTACTACACATGGAAGGTGGAAGGAAAAGAGTCCATGAGCCCCTGGAGAATAGTCCTAACAAAGCTTGATATAGACCTAGAGAAGGAATCAAGCTTGTAGTGTTTTGTATGTGTAGAGGACCAAGTTCAGTTTTAGAATACTAGAGTCCAACCTTTTCCAAAAAGCCACAGATGAAGCCAAGGTCCTGGAAGAGTGGGCCTTGACCCTTCCTGGAATAGTTTTGTTCTGGTCAGAATAACAAAAGATAATAATAGCCTTAGGCAATTATTTGGAAATAGTCTGTTTTGACACAGGTTTTCCTTTTTTTCTTCCTTCACAAGAAATGAACAACTGATCCAAAGATCTGAAAGATTTAGTTCTGTCAGGATTGTACCTGAGTTGTATGTGGACATCCAAAGTATGGAGTATCCTTTCTCACTCATTTTTGGTCTTAGGATAGAAAAGCAGGGAGATGCATAGTTTGGCTTAAAGTAAACTCTGATACTACTTTACGCATAAAGGATTATCTCTCAAGTGAAATCTTGGCTTTGTGGAAAATGAGACAGGGTTGACTTGCAGAAGTCAGAGCAATCAGTAAAATTGTTTTCTATGTTAAGAACCTCAAGTCAACCAGGGTAGCTGGTTCAAATGGAGCAAGTGTTAGCATCTCTAGTACAAAATTAAGATCTCAAGCAGGGATACCAGTTTTTTAGAAGCCTCTTATGTAATACCCCTTTCAAAAACATTTTAACATGAGACTGAATTGAAAGAGAAGGATCTGTGGGCACACATGCTGAAATGGCCAATAAATGAACACTGCCAGAAGAGTAAGAAAGCCCATCTGATAACTCATGGTAACTCACACAAATATTGTAAAACCAGAGAACAACTAGCCCTGAATGGGTGCTATTTATGTTGTTGGCATCAACTGGAAAAACTTTTCCATCTGTTAATATATGACTTTCTTGTAGCAGGCTTTCTTGTCTCCATTAATACCCACTGCATGTCCTCAGTAAAAAGGTGACTAAAAGGAATTAAGACCTTATCATCCAGACAGTGAGCTGAACATGACTGATGTCTGGGTATATCAAACACCCTTGTTCTTGTGTGAGTAAATCAGGTCTGTGAGGAAGCTTGTGGTAATTGTCCCTGGCCATTTCGAAAGGAAGGGAGAACCATGGTTACCTGGGCCAGAAGGGAGTCATGAGTCACCACAATGAACTTTGGGGGATTCCTTCCTAATTTTTGGAAGTACCCTGGATATTAGTGGAAAGGGTGGAAAAGCATACAGGAATATACCTGTCCAAGAAAGAGAAAAAGCATCTGTCTTCCAGGTCTTTTTCATGGAGTCCTGGAAAAGAATCCTGCTAGCTGACTGTTCAAGGAGGAGGCAGTGATGTCGAACTGAGGAATTCCTCACTGATGGATTAAATCTTGGAAGACCCTCTGATCAAGTTTTCATTTGTGAGGGTCTGCTCTTGTCCTGCTCAGCTTGCCTGCCACACAGGTTTGCTCTGACAGAATGTAGGATGCCTATAGAGTGAGATTGTGAAGTTATATCCCAAGCTAATATGGCTAGCCTGCAAAGGGGGTGTGACAAAGTTCCCCTTTGCTTGTTGATGTACCACATGACTATGGTATTGTCTGTAACAACTTGAAGACGTCCCAGGGCCAAAGATGATTCAGAGAGCTGAGTGCTTTGATCAAGGTATGCATTGCCTTTTATATTTATGTGCTTGTGTCTGTCTTTGGTGACCCACACACCTTGTACTTTTATCCCTCCTGAAACTGCTCCCCAAGCAAAGTCCAAGGTCTCTGTGGTGACTGACTGCTGTGGAACAGGGAGTGAGAAGGGGAGTCCTGGATTTAGGGATATCTGTTGTCTTCACCAAGTGATTTCTGTTCTGACAAACCCCAGCACTGAGATTTGAAATGACAAGGGTGTTTGTGATGGGGAAGCTTGACAGATCAACCCCAGACGATTTGACCCCAATGCACCTGCATACAACTTCATGTTTAAGTGTATATTTATTGTCGATGGGAATACTCAGTGGACAGATTGACCCCAGACTATTTGACCCCAATACATTTTAATAAGTAGTTTTTCATTATTTTATTAATTATTCAAGTATACAATAAATAAACCGATAGTGTTCGATTTTTAATGTATTTTATTTTATAATATTATTGTTAATTTATTTAATCATTTCATTGGTTAGTATAAATTTAATACATAAACTTTTAACATTTAATTAATAACCAGTTTAAACATATTTTATATATGAAATTAAACAGCTTTACATTTATTGTTAATTTTATAGTATGTTGTTATTTTATTCAGTCTATTATCTATGTTAATATTATTTTTTTAATATCAAGTTTTAAGATGTTTAAAATGAAATCAATATCTTATTCAAATCTTCATTTTAATATGCCTATTTCTTTTTTTTAACCCATTAAGAAATTGTCTACTACTCCGTGTAGGTATTCTAAATTTGTTTGTTTGGCATGATCTCTTGCTAATGTTAGTAGTCTTTGATCATTTGTTTGATATTTTTTCCTTTTTTTGGTGGTTCTGCTCCGCTGATAAATTCCTTGTACTCTTGATCTCTTCCACCTTGAATTTTATGAATACCATCTATAAATCACCAAATTGTTGGATGATCTACTCCGAATTTTGTTTGCATTTTTCTGAGTTGCTTCTACATAGTTGCTTGTTTGGTGTTCTCCGTTTAAGGGTCTTTCATACACTGACCAAATATTTGGAGGAAATAGTGCAGCGGTAGCATTGTTGCCTCACAGCAAGAGGTTCTCCCGTTCGATTCTCGGCTGGAGTGCGGGGAGTGCCTTCTGTGTGGAGTCTGCCTGTCCTCCCCGCGGTTGAGTGGCATTCCAAAAGACATGCATGAATGGGCGTGCCTTTGTTGAAGGTTGGGTGTCGAGCTGGCAACTTGGCACCGTAAAAATCTACTGCCAATCATTAGCAGACCAGAGTTCCGCTGTGACGACCCCTAACCGGGAAAAGCAGAAAGACAAACATTGTTTTTTTTTTCTTATTCCTTATTCCTCTGCAATTTGGTTGTCCAATATAGTTATCTTCAAACCAGTTTAGAACTAGTTGCAGTGTTTCTGGTATGTAGTCTGCTAAATCCATTATGGCATTCTCTACTTCATCAGGTGGTATGAAAGCGAGTGATGGAATCATTCTTGCTTGAAGTGAAAATTCACTATCTGTATTATATTGCTCTAGAAGTCCTTCATGTGATATCATCTTTTTCATGTTTTTTTACCAGGTGGAAAAAGCATTCGTGGATTTCTGTTGTTGGATATGTTGTTTTATAACAATTAATATAGCTACTTTGTAATCTGTTGATACTGAATTTGGTAAGAGGTTTGGCCAAATGTCTTTTATTCCTTGAAACATTCTTTCATAGGTTTTTTTCGCTTGTCTGGTAATAGACAGTAAGCTATTGGTATAATTAATCTGCTTCGCTCACTCATTATTATGTACACCTGTGAAAATGGTTTTGGTCCTATTTTGAATGTTCCATCTATGAATATTTTTTTTTATTAGATGGCTCCATGTACTAGTTGTTTTCTCATCCAAATATTAAAATTCTTTTGTTATCTCCTTCTCCAGAGTCGAATAGAAGAAAGTTCAAATTTTTTCCATATATTTTATATTTCTCTGAAATTATTATGGAGGCTAAATTCAAAGAAGAATTTAAAATCTGATTTTTACCATCAACTGGGAGGTTCTGAGAAAGTAGCCATGCAACTCATAACAGTACCAGTGCCCATAGCCCATGAAGTATTGAGTCGTATCTGGTTAACTACTGGCATTTCACATCTGCTTCGGTCAACCATTTAGAATCTTGACCTGAAATGTGGAATTCAGAATGCTGAAAAGTAAATAAAAGTGAAAATGAATACATCGACAACCATGGTTCAATGTATTCGACATAACAGAAGGTGACGTCACTCACCTCCTGCTATGCACATTAATGTACTGTCAAACTGTACAGTCAATGGTATGCTAATTCTACTATTTTGCAGGGGTGCTACACTCCCCTGCACCCCCATGTGGGGGCTGCACCCCCAACACCCCTTACACATTAAATATACCAACTCTGAGATTGCACTACAGTAAGGAAATGGGCTAATTCCTAGTTCCTCACTGAACCGTGATTCCCTTGCACAATGTCGAACCCAAATGCTCGACTTAAACTACCCTTTCACTGTAGTGTAGCTGATTCATTTGGGTTTGACATTCTGCCAACTTGGAAACTGCATATCGACCACATGTTGTTCGACCAATGCAGTTTCCAAGCTTTGATAGCAAACCATCATACTCACACTGTTTACAGGGAGTAGTGACTTGAACAATAGATAAAATTAAATTATTTAAAGCAGATTTTTCTTCATATGAAGAAACTGCAGAAAAAAACATTTCTCATGCTTTCATAGTTAGTCAATACAAACCTTAACATGTGAGCTTGAGAATTCAAAATTCCAAAAGTTAAAGTTGCAGAAGCATACACTTTTTTCCCCCCATACTTAATAATTTTTCCATCCTTAACAGAAATAGTAGGATTAGAATTAACTAAATTTTAAGCAGGGGAAGGATTCTGCTGGATTAGGCTTGGGAAGAGTGTACAAAATCTTGAAAGAATGAAGAACTTTATACATCCTATCTGCCATTTTAGGGGCAGCTTTCTGACTGTCTGGGACATTGCAGGCAGTAACATACACATGTGTTTGTACTTACTTTTCTCACTTGCTTAGAGAAAAACAGCTTGTGTACTCACTTTCCTCACTTATCTAGAGGAAAATAGTTTTTTATTCAGGCATATCCAATGGTCAGCTCCCACTGTTCTCTCCTGTCTATCTGATGAATCTGGGCATCTTCAGGCAATGTAGAAATTGCCTCATGTACACAGACAACCCTCTCCTCCTACCACCCAACACTACAACCTGTGAGAGATGCACTTATCTAGCCAAACTGGAGGTAAAGCTCTCTCTAACCAAGACTGAACTTGACAGTCATGAGGAGAAGGTAAACATTTGCACCACACCACACTCATCATATAGTCTCACTAAATCTACACCAACAAAATCCACACATAGTAACACAAAAACATTTGCGGATGCTCTCAATAATAATCTGTCTAAGCAACAGAGACCTCCAAAGCAGAAATGCAAGCAACCTACATCACCCAACATAACCCAAATGACACATAGCCCACAGACTCAGTGTGCCACTCAACCACAGTCAATAAGGCAAAACAACGTACCGAACACACTAGTCATAGGTGACTCTATAGTCAGGCACACTGATGTCCCACTCACCAGGCTAAACAAGGAGAAGGTTACTGTCAGCTGCCTGTCAGGTGCCAGGATCTGCCACATAACCCACACACTCAGGTCACTCCACAACAAGTGCAAATATGACTCTGTCATTGTCCATGTTGGTGTGAATGACCTGAGATGTACCTCCCTGAACTACATGAAAAGAGACATGGAAGAGCTCTCTGATCTTGTAGCCCAGGTAGGTATGACCCTAGCCCTGAGTAGCATTCTACCATCACCCAGAATGATACCGCAGCACAAGGACAAAATTATTCACTTCAACAATTGGCTAAGCTTCTGGTGTCATTCTAAGGGAATCCAGTATCTGTCTGCTTGGGATGACATGGTCGACAGACCACAATGCTTTGCCACAGATGGCCTGCACCTGTTACCCCTAGGATTCAGGATACTGACTAAGGCTCTTGCTGCCCCTATCGTGCCTTTTTTAGGCAAGGTTCAAATAACAAATCCACCACCATAACAGGAACAAGTAAGCAAAAACTGAGGGTAATGCTACTCAATGCTAAATGTCTAAATCTCAAAATGCACTCACTTGAGGCATTCCTTAAAATGGAGAACATTGATATCTGTGCAGTGACTGAGACCTGGTTCAAGGATCCAGAGAGCATCCCTGCACTACCAGGCTATAACTCATACCACGCTTTTTTCGGCCATGTAACCTGGACCGAAACAACAAAGGTGGAGGTGTGTCCATATTCATTAAGGATATCCACACCTCCAGGCTAATTGCTCAGCATAATGCATCCGAGATTATCCAAGTGCAACTAACTCTGGGCAAAACTGCAATCCAAATTGTAGCTTGCTACATATCCCCCACCATGCCCCAGGATTCCCACTCCTCTTTTCTTGATGTACTGAAAAATATTAGGGTTCAACCAAACACTCTAATAATGGGCGACTTCAACTACCCCACCGTTAACTGGGAAAACTACTCGTGTACCAACTCCTTAGCTCAAGCGCTTTCTGGAATTCATAATCTCCAATGCCCTGGATCAACTTATCTACATCCCCCACCAGGGGCAACAACATCCTAGACTTAGTCATTACCAACATGAGTGACCGGTGTTCCACACCTGAAGTCATCTCCTCGTTGGTCCGATCCAACCATAAGCTAATCACCCTTGATATCCACATCCTGCCCCCACCCCCCATTAAGGAAACTACAGTAAAAAATTTCTCCAAAGCCAACTTCATGCTTATTAAGACAGAAGTGGTGAACTTCATGACACCCATGCAGATGGACAATACAGTTGCAACTGCTGAATCCTACACAAATGCACTCTATAAGCACTTACACTAGTGCATGGATGGTGCTATCCCAAACAGAACCATGACGGTCTCCTCTAAAAAAAGGAAGCCAATCTGGTGGTCCCCTGCGATAAACAAACTGTACAACAGAAGGAAGAAACTGTTGCAAAAGAGAGTAAAATCCCATGAGTGGAGGAGCTCCCTGGTCAGCCTCAGTAAAAAGCTGAGATCCCTTATAAGATCCTCCAAAGCTAGCTATGAAAACAGAATCACCACTAATTCCAAGGACAACCACAAAGTATTCTATAGCTATGTCAAGAATCATGATGGCAACACCCATATCTGCTCTGAGTTACAGCACAAAGGCAAGAAAATTACAGAACCAACTGATATTGCCAACATCCTGGCAGGTAGGTTCAGTGCTAACTTTACCCCCCTCTCACCCCCTAAAGGGCCCATATCTATACAGGAAGAATGCAGAGTCCCTGTAATCACAACTACGCAGGTGAAAGCTGCACTCTCTAAAGCCAATAACACAGCATCCATGGGACCAGACAACATCCCAGGTTGCGTTTTACACGAACTTCAGAACGAACTGGCACCCCACTTAAGCACCATGTTCAATAATAGCCTCATATCAGGCATGTGCCCACTGAATGGCGCACAGCAACAGTTATCCCATTCCACAAAGGGGGAGCCACCACTGATCCCGGGAACTATCAACCTATTAGCCTGATGAGCCTGGTCTTCAAGGCCATGGAATGTATCATCATGGAACTCATAAACAAAGAAATTGGTAACCTCCAAACTCTGGATCCCACCCAGTTCAGGTTTGTGAAATGCAGATCATGCCTCCTAAACCTGATCGATTTCTTTGAGGCAGCCACCAAAGCTGTAGATGAGGGTAAGGTGGTTCACACAGCCTATCTTGACCTCGCCAAGGCTTTCAACACCATACCCCATTCTGGAATTATAGCTAAACTCACTAAACTAGGTATAAATCCCTATGTCACAAGATGGGTTGCCAACTGGATCACTGACAGAACCCACACTGTAAAAGTTGTAGACTCCAAATCTGACCTCAAAGCAGTGGCAAGTGGAGTACCACAAGGTTCTCTCCTGGGACCCCTACTGTTTGGTATCTACTTCTCTGAAGTACAGGCTAACACAGAAGGCTTCTGGCTAATGAAGTTCGCAGATGACTGCAAACTAGGAGCCATAGTCAAGTCCCCAAATGATGTGGACATCCTACAGAAGGGCCACGCTGAGACAGATGCCTGGTGTCAGATCCATGGCCTCAAGCTCGATGCCAAAAAGTGCAGTGTCATCCCCTTTGGTAAAAACTCTGTACCCATGAACTACTACACAGGCAGCAATCTACTTAACACTGAATGCTGATAAGAGACCTTGGGACCCAGGTGGACAGTAGTCTCTCCTTTGATAGTCACATCACCACAGTAGGCAGGAAGTCCTTCTACATGGCACACCTCATCAAAAAAGGGTTCTCATCCAGGAAAAAAGAGGTCATTGTTCCCCTCTACTCGATACTCATTAGACCCATTACAGAGTACAATGCCCCTTTTGGAATGTACCTCACAAGACATCTGCAGCAGCTGGAAAGGCCACAGAAGTACCTCACAAAGAGGATTACTGGCCTCAAACAAATGCCCTACACTGTCCGCCTCAAAAAACTCCAGCTTTACTTCGTAGCATATTGCCCACTCTGAGGTGATCTCTGCCTAACATATAAAGCTATGTCAAACCCAGAGCTGTTGGACATGCTACACCTAAAGAAATCCCAATCCCTCCGAGCTACATGCTCTAGGGACCTAAACCTTGTCACTACAATAAACAGGACTTGCTGGAGGGATAGATTCCTGTCCCAAAGACTTCCCATACTCTGGAACAGGCTACCCATATATGTCAAGCAAAGTTCTTCATTAGCACTCTTCAAGAAAAATTTTGATGAGTGGATGGGAGATAGGAAATACACCCGGGGGATCACTTCTGTGTCTGCTCGACAGTGGCACAGGAAAATAACTTTCTTGGGTGGAGCAAGCCAGGGAACCTTGTTGGCTAGGCTTACGTAGGCCCTTGGGCTGATAGCCTAGTACCTACCTATGAACCTATGAACCTATGAACACATCCTCCAAGGCTGACAGAACTGCAGGAATTGGTGCAGCTTCTGAAAATTCCTTCTGTTAACAGCTCATAGTATTTTCTTAAGGAATGACAAACCTTGGTGTTCTCCCAGTGAAAACACTGGCACATTCTAGAAATAGCCTTAGAGAAAGAAACCCCCACAGGGAGAGTCAGAAACTTAGCTATCTTCTGACTCTGAATCAGAAATCTGATGAGAAAACCCTGTATCTGTCCCTTCATCCTATATTCAGATTCGGAATCTTGAATCTCTTCAGGAAAGGAGGTATCTGTCCTTTTTTTCTTATTATCAGAATCTATTTTACAAAAAGAATCAATAGCCTGAATTAAATTTACCTCTAACCAGACCAAGTAAACTAGTCCTGTGTAAGGAAATTTGAAAAGGAGTAGATACATTTTTAGATTCTGTTTCCTTTTGACAGGAAAAAAGGGGGCCAACAGTGTTATTACTGGCAGCAAGGGATGGGCATAACATTCTAACAGAACACTGAAGCCTTTCCTGTTCCATCTCCCAGGACATGCAACAGTGGCTCTCTCTTGTCCACTGAGAGGACCCCAACAGCCACAGAGGACATGGCTACCACCTGGTCCACAGTGGCTGTATGTGCTACACCAGAGATCTCCATGCTAAAAGATGAGTGGCCTGATGTACAACTAATGGCCATAGTCATCGAACTGTGGTGAGGCAAAATGCTAGAGTGCTGTGATGGCAAAAGCTGTTGCTTTTTTCACAAATGAACACAGTACAAAAAAGCACTTTCAGCTGCACAAAGTAAATTAACAAAATCTCCACAAAAAATTGTTTTCAGTTACTTTAAACAACTTTTAAACTGACAGGAAAAAAAAGAGTTATCTCATTTAAAAGTACAGTACAGTCTCATGACAGTACACTAAAACAGCTTTAATGTTAATTTTCCTAAATAGGAAAGTAGCTATAGTAAACAAAATTATTAAATGGAAGGTTTTTCCCAATCTGCCCAGCAAGGAACAGCACAAGCAAACTGTTGATCCTTGAAAGCGTCAGAAGAGTGTACTTTTTGAGCAGCAGTAAAGCTCTGAAGGGCTTGGTACCCACACTTGTCTTTTAGTCAGCTCAGCTTGGGATGCCTGACAGTTTGGGTGCATGGAAGGTGAAGTTTTGGAAGCTGTCTGGGTGTTGTATATATTCTTAGAATCCTTGGTAGGATGTAACCCATATAGCTAAGGCTACAGTTGCAGTGATCAGTATGATGAGTATTATTGGTTTGGTAGATAACAGACACTAGGTGGTGCATATTGGAGAAAGAGTTTTGTGGACCAAATGCTTTGGACATCAAATGTGGTGTGCGGTATCCTTAAGATAGGAGAATACAGATCACTGAGTGTGTGCCATGTGAGGACTAGCCACTTGATGGTGTAAAAACTGAATCTAGGTGATTTGGTCAAGTTGACTAATGTTGCTAAAATGGACATGGGAAGTTGGTAGTGATAAATGGGTTGAGGACCCTGCCTACTCTGGCCTATGTCTGTGACATATGCTAACAGTGGGTGGGGTCCATTAGCCTCTATTGGCCAGTGTGTTCCTGACATAAAGCCCAGCAGTCCTGAATCAATAATCTGCTGGCCAGCCAGTGTCCATTTTCTCAGCATGGGTTACTTGGGAGTGAAAGTTGGATGTAAAACCAATCAACCCACCAAAGATGAAGTAGCAATGAATATAGGTTCACTGACAAGAAGCGGCTTGGTAGTGTATGACATGATGGTAAGGAACAGACTGGACATCCTTTGTGTCCAGAACACAAGGTAGAAGGAAATTGCAGCTTGGGCTTGGGATCAAGAGTCTATTGGAAAGAGTAGAAATGGTTTGGGGACTGTAGGGAGGGAGAGTCTTCTGAAGACAGTGAGGGATGTCATCAGGTTAGTGATAGATTTATAGTAATCAGACTACAGTGCAAAGATAAGGCATTATTTGTAATCTCACCCTGTGCACCACAGCAAGATGGTGATGGCAAGGAAAGGAATGCACTCAGGCAGCAGCTGCAAGACCTGCTAGATAAAACAGGACAATATGATTTGGTGTTAATAATGGGGCACCTGAATGCTCATACTGGTACAAACAAGCAGTGGTCAGAGAAGGCTCTAAGGTTAATACAGACTAGATTAAAAATGTGGATGTTGACTGGAGTGACAACTCAAAAGTTCAAGGAAAGGTGCTACCACCTCAGGGAGAAGAAGAACTAGGTGGAATCAAAGAAGAGTGGCAGCATTTCACAACAGCATCTGTGAAGACTATAGAACAGATATGTGAGCAAGCTAGGTATAGGACTAATATACCCAAGGAAAACTGATGGTGGAATGCAAAAGTCCAAGAAGTTATCAAAAGAAAAAAAGAGTGCAGGAAAAAAAGAGGGGAGAGAGAAAAGACAGACCAGGCTAAAAAGGAACATTGGTTAACTAACAAAGAGGCAACCATAATAGCAAAGAGCAAGGCATCAGAGGCACACTATCAGCTTCTGGAAAAATGATAGAGCAGATGGCACAAAGAAACCTATAATTTTGCAAGGCGAAGACAGAAAGATAAGGAGGGCAGTCAGACACTCTTCATAAGGGATGCCAGCAACAACCTGTGTACCAGTCTACAGGACATCAAAGGCAGACAGAAGGAGTAATTCCGGCAATTTCTTATTAAAGAAGACTCCACCAAAGCTGTACTGCTCCATACTGAGCCTACGATAAGAGAGGAAGAAAAACCTATACTAGAAGAAGTGAGAATAGTGCTAAGGATAATAAAATTATAGAAAGCAGCAGGTTCCAATAAAGGCACGTCAGACATGATAGAGGTACTACGTGAGTTGGGGGAAGAAATGGCTCCTGTGGGTACTGATAGTAGTATGGAGTGGAAGGCGTTTCCCGGATGACTGAAGAATAAGCATTCTAGTGCCACTCAACAAGAGCAAAGGGGACATTCACAATTGTAGGCAGTGCAGAGATATCAAACTTCTATTACACTGCATTAATATGCTGCAGAAACTAATATGCAGTGTAGCAGAAAGTAAGATGGAAGATGAACAGTTAAGATTCAGATCAGGATGTAGCATAAATGACTTGATGTTTGTAATGAGACAGATAGTGGAAGAAGATAGAGATGAGGAAGGAGTCCAATTGAATGTTCCCAGACTTGGAGAAAGCACATGACAAGGTCCCAAGAAAGCTGATTTGGACAGTCATGTGATGGTTTAAAATCCTGAAAACATTGACAGAATTAGTGTAGACTATGGACAAAGATCCACTGGCACAAGTAAGAGCAGTGTTCATATTCCCAAAGGTAGCCCAATAGGAGTGGGAGTGCATTGGTGTTCACTTCTGAGCACACTGCTGTTCATACATTAGCAAACAGGTTGGAGGAGACACATCAACAAAGCTGCTGTATGCATACAATGTGGCATTATAAGCAGACTTTGAAAGGAACTTCAGAAAATGACAGTGGAATGGAAATTGGTTGTAATGATTCATGGAATGAAATATAAGCAAGACAGTTGTAGCAGCAAATGGGAGAAAGCAGAAGAAGAAGATGAAAACTGAAACGATGCATGCAGAATGTTGTTTTGGAGGAAGAATGAGGTTTAAGGGAAGACAGGAATTGAATGTGCTTTGCAATGTTTGACTAACAATGACTGAATAGATTATACATGATGTATAATGTTTGCAACTGAGAATATGCCAATATAGGTTCATAGGTTTATAAACGGTTACTAGACTAATGGCCCTAGAGCCCTTCCAAGCCTAGGCTTATTAATCCTGAGATCCCCAATTTGTTGGTGGTTAGATGAGTGAAGTTCGCAGAGGTAAGGGTCTATGGTAGTTAATATTGATTTCCTCTGTCCAGGAGGGAAATAGGTGCCAGACCAGGAGTGAATTTGTGATCACTCATCCATTGATCTAGGTTACATTTGAAGAAGGTCAGGGAGGGCCTCTGTTTCATGTGAAATAGAAGCTTATTCTAGAGAAGTGGCAGTCTCTGGGAGATGCATCGATCTCTCCAGCATGACCTGTTCATGTCAGAGGCTAGGTTAAGATCTCTGGAGCGAGTAACCCTTCTGCAGTTTGATTCATGAATGTGTAGCATTTCCATCAGGGCTGGGTCAGAGACTGCCTTGTAAGCCAGTCACAGGTCAACCCTTAGCAACTTGTAGGATACAGAATACAGTGACAGGGCTTTCAGTCTTTCCATGTAAGACTTGTTTTGTGTACCCTGTAATTTCTTGGTGAGAAACCTCTCTCCACTTGTTGCAGGTGTCTGTTGATGCAAAAGGGACATTGCCCTCAATTATTGCTCTGACGAGGGCCGAGTATAATGGAATTGTAATATCCTCAGATGTAGATGCAATGGCTTTACTTATAAGATATGCCACATAGAAGATTTCCTTACTACTGTGAATACATGGCAGTCAACGTTCAGGTTGCTATCACCCTGAGTACTCAGACCATGTGCCACTGGGTCTGTACTTAGGGTCGTATTGTCTATAATGTAATTAGCAGGGATGTCAGCTTTCCCAAAGGGAATAATAATGCATGTTTTGCATTTAGCTTTAATCCATGGCTTTGGCACCAATCAATTGTCTGCGCTAACCCTGTCTGCAGTATATTAATATTGTTGGGGGACTCAATAATTGCTTCCAGTTTGCAATTGTCAGTGAACGTGGTCAGCCACAGGCTGTCCAAGTTTGCCTGGACTTCTGAGAAATAAATTCTGAATAGTAAGGGGCCCAGCACAGAACCCTGTTTTACTCCACTGGTGACTGCTTTTTTGCTAGAGGTGACAGCATGTGTCCTGTTGGTGAGCCAGTTGGCTACCCATCTGGTAATGTAGGGATTAAATCCCAAGTGGGTGAGTTTCTCTATAATACCCAAGTGGGAGATTGTGTCAAATGCCTTGGCTGGGTCATGCACTGTCTTTCCCTCATCCAGGGCCTTGGTGACTTTCTCAAAGAAGTCAACCATGTTTAATAGGCATGATCTACCTTTAATGAATCTGAACTGGGTTGAGTCCAGAGTTTGGAGACTAGCTATGTCCTTGTTAATAAGGTCCATAATGATTCTTTCCATGGCCTTCCAGATGAGGCTAGTCAAGCTTATGAGCCTATAATTCCCAGGGACAGTTGATGGTCCTCATTTGCGAAGATGGATTACTGCTGTTTTCCTTAATTACATTGGAACATAGCCAGCTTGTAAGCTGTGGTTAAACAGGGATCCAAGTGGGCCTGCTAGGTCATGTTTTGAGTTGTTTAAAAGGCATCCTGTGATGTCTGGTTCCATTAATGCTATGTTTTTGCCTGTGGAGAGCATAAAGATGACCTACTCTCTTGAGATAACAGGCTGAGGAATGGTGGCAGGTATACTTAGGGGGTTGACTGGAGGGGACAGGGGGGGTGATGTTTGCTCCAAATCCGTCAGCTAGCAGGTTGGCTATTACCTCCAGTTGGGTATGGGTGGTACCATCCACAATCAGTTCAGTACCTTGCTGGGTATTCTCTTTTAGATTTTGGATGTAGTTGAAGAATGCCTTGTGATTATCTTTAGCTAGGAGGCTATTTTTGCTTTGTAATTAGCTTTGGAAAACTTGACTAGATCTCTAATTTGTTTGCTTATGTATGATTGCCTATGTCATAAGAGATAATTTAATAAAGATCTTTCTTGCTTAAGAAAAAAAAAAAACAGAAAAGAAACAGAAGGGAAAAATAGTGCAACAGGTTAACAGCTTCACATATCTGGGAGGGCTGGTTGAGGAAAAGAGAAGTCTGAATCATACCTCCCAACCATACCAATTTACTAATTTTTTACCGAGTTTTGGGGTCCAAATGAAGGGGTGCCATGATTCCCAAGTGGCACCCCTTCAATTTCGATTTTTTTTCTTATGTTTTTTCCCATTTTTGTATTTCGGCACTTTCGGAGCTGAAGTCATCACGTGCGCGATGACATCAGCTCTGTCAGGGCTATCAGCCAGTCAGAATTGATCGGCTTTCACAGAACTCAGTAACAGCCTTGTATAACATCACTAGTTAACAGCCGAGAAAGCTTTACAGCAAAGAAATCGGCAACACTCGTTTATCTGGGACTTAATAACAGCCATGAAAGCCTTACAACACTTGCTTGTTCAGCAGCATGCATTTGGGACTTAACTCGTTTCGTTAGCAGGGAAATCCTAACATCAGCTCAGGGACTCAGGTAAGTGTGTGTGTGTGTGTGTGTGTGTGTAAATGCCCCCTTTATAATACACCTGGTGGCTAGAGGTACTCAGGCTCAAACCCTGTACCCTGGGTATAGGGTAAAAAGAGCCTAATGTCCCTAGCCACCACCACTTGGGAATTTTTTGTTCTGTTCCTCATAAACTCTGTGGTTTCAGGATGTTTGTGACAAATCACTGAAGGTTGAATTTATTGATTAATGACAGGCATTTGAATTTCAGACTTCATATTCTTCAGAAAATAAATGGTAACAAAAAACTTTTCTTCTAGCAATTTTTTAAGTTTATAAAATCAGTATTTGAAAATTGTACCTAATTTGGGGCAAGTTTCAGTCTTCCTATTTTTTGGGAAACAAGCTGCTGATTTGGCATGGTGGTATGTTGCTCTGACTGTAGTGAACAGAGTCCTGTGTTCAAGACTTGCCAGTGAAATGCATGGTAGTAGCACAACATTTTATTCTAGCAACTTTCCAAAATTATACAAGCAATGTTTAAAATGTGTTGCTGGTTTTTGACCTTTTGTCCCCCCCCAAAAAAAAAAAATTAATTGAAAATGAGTGCAAGAAGCTGTGCAAGATGCCTATGCCTTACACTTTGTCATTCTGTTTTTATATGTATAGTATGTTTGTGTGTGTGCGTGTGTAAGTAGACTTTTACGATGGAAATGTTCTGAATTGGGCAGTTTTGTCATTATTGGTTCATGCATTTTGTTTCATTGCCTACTGAAAAAATGTTCAAACAATACATTTAAAATGTGCTGTAACTAAGTGTGCTGTATTATACAAGGGAAGGAATATAGTTTAGCAATTTTCTAAGTTTATAAGATCAGTATTTGAAATGTGTCCCTATTTTGGGGCTGTGTTCCCCCATTATTGGCTTGTCCAGGTTTTTTGTGCTAAGAGGTTGAGAACTATGGTGAGAAGAGAGAACTGGATTCAATAAATGATATAGCCATTTAAGTTTCAGTCTTCCTGTCTTTTGGGAAGCAAGCTGCTGATTTGGCATAGTGGTATGTTGCTCTGACTGCAGCGCAAAGAGCCCTGTGTTCAAGACTTGCCAGTGAAATGCATGGTCGTAACAACATTTTATTTACAAAATTATACAAGCAATGTTTAAAATGTGTCCCTGGTTTTTTGCCTTTTGTCCCCCCCCCCAAAAAAAATTTAAATTGAAAATAAGTGTAAGAAGCTGTGCAAGATGCCTATGCCTTACACTACTGTCATTCTATTTTTATATTTATATTGTGTGTGTGTGTGCGTGTGTGTGTGCGTGTGTGTGTGTGTGTGTGTGTGTGTGTGTGTGTGTATGTGTGTGTGTGTGTGTGTGTGTGTGTGTGTGTGTGAGTGTGTGCATTTTCTTTGGATGTGGTGTAGGTTTCAATGCTATTTTAATGAATGTGAGTTTCAAGGGCAGAGAAGTTTTAATGCCAAGTCTATTTTCATTGTGAGACAGTATTGCTTTGTTTAACAGATGTCTATTGGTGTTTGTGCATTGTGCTGTAAAGTGTAAAAATAAAATTCAAATAATCATTGTAGAAGTAAAGCAGTATGCACACATTAGTGTTTATGGTAAATGGGACAAAATAGCCAGGTAATGGGACATTGGAATGGCTGCAGGGGGACTCTGGTGCCATATTTTGGTTGTCCGTTCTTCAGTTTGCACGAAAGTTGGTATCCCACAATTCCACGGGAGTGGGTGGGGTTGCATAATTATGTATGCAAATTGTATGTTAAACAGCGTACAGATTTGTACCTATTTTTCATGGACCTTGTCCAGATTTTTGATGTTTCAAGGTTAAGAGGTATGGTCTGAATGAGGAGGTCAAAGTTAGAATCAGAGGGGCTGCCCCAAACTGACAGAGTGCCTAGGCTAGTGTGTGACAGAAACATGCTAAAGAAGCTGAAATGGAAGGTGCAGAAATAACAGAGGTGTGACCAGTACTTCTGTATGGAAGAGAAACCTGGGCAGTGAAGGAGCAGTTGAGGAAGTTAGAGGTGATGGAGCTGAAGAAAGTACAGTTGTGTACACTTACCATAAATGTAGATGTTCGAGTGTATTCACTGATGCAGTCATTACATTTGGGTTACCTGCTTGCAGTAGCCCTCAGTCAGCCTGATTAACAAAGTCTTGGGTCCTGCATCGGTTGCTGTCCCTTCTTCCATGATGTCAGGTCGTCAGGGGTATAAAACATGCAGCCAATGCCATTACATCAGTTTTTCTTGTCTCAGATGTCAGGTGCCTCTCTAATTGGAAGCAATCAAATCTATAAATACAAGGATATACCTCCAACAAAAAAGCAAATACACCAAAAAGCTTTTAGAGCATAGTAAGTGAGAGTAGAGGTATAGCCAAAAGAAGAAGGGGGCTGGAAGGAGGGTAACCAGGACTGCAACAGTGAATACACTCGAACATCTACATTTATGGTAAGTGTACACAACTGTACTATGTTCTTCGTGTTTCACTGTTGCAGTCATTACATTTGGGTAGATTTCCAAAGCTAAGGTTGGGAGGAGGAATTTAAATAGAATTAGGACCAAGCTATAAGGCCCTGCAAGACTGCAGTGGCAAAACCAGCTCTGGATTTAGAGAAAAGTGGCAAATGATAATGCTTGGTGAAAGTATGTACAGAACTCCAGGTAGCAGCTTCTAGGATGTCCTTAGTAGAAAGGCTGTAGAGGTAGATTCAGCCCTGGTTGAATGGGGTCTGATGCCCTGTGGGATAGGTTTTCCATGGTGCTTATAGCAAAAATAAATGCAGTGACCTATCCATTTTGAAATGGTTTGTTTTGAAATAGCTTTCCCCTCTGTCCCTGCAGCAAATGCCCCAGCAGTTGTTCAGATTTCTTTTGAGGTTTAGTCCTGTCCAAGTAGAATCTAAGCTGTCTGTGCACATCTAGAGTACAGTATTCATTCCCCTTTGTTCTGTGGGTTAGGAAAGAAGGTAGGCAAATGAATGGACTGATTAAGAGCCACACTGAATACCATTATGGGCATGAAGGAGGGAATGGTTCTGAGGGACACCCTGTCCGCATGAAAGATGATGAAAGGTTCCACTGCCATAAGGGCCTGTAATTAAGATACCCTTCTTGCAGAAGTGATTGCTAAAAGGAAAGCTGTTTTCCTGGAAAGAAATTTTAAATCTGCAGTAGCAGCTGGCTCAAAAGGAGGAAGACTGAGTTTCTCCAAGACAAAGTTAAGATCCCAGGCTGGAGTTGGAGCTCTCCTGGGTGGCCTTAAATTTTTGATCCCTCTGAGGAACTGCTTGAGCAGTGGGTGAGAGAAGAGTGGAGGCTCTGTGCTATAATGAGCTGAAATGGCTGAGGCATGAATTTTGATGGAGGAAAAAGACAGGCCCTTATGAAGCATCTCAGTCAAGTATTGTAGAATCTGAGGTAAATTGGGCACTGCTGCATTCATTCCTTGAGATTGGTTCCAGGCACAGAATCTTTTCCATTTTGCAGCATAAGATTTTCTAGTACCAGGCCTCCTTGCCTCTAAAATTATATCCATCACTGATTTACTGAGGGATGGTAAAGGCAAGATTAGGTAATTAGCCAGGCTGCTAGGTTCAGGGTTTGCAGCTGAGGGTGCAGAATCTGGTTCTCCTGCTGAGACAACAGGGAAGGAGTCTGAGACAGTTGCCATGGAGCCAAGAATGACACACTGCACAAGAGTGGGTACCAGCGTTGGCAAGGCCAGTCTGGTGCAATTAAAATCATCCTTGGCTTGTCCTGTTTGATCTTTAGTAGTACCTTGGAGAGCAGAGGCAGAGGAGGAAAGGCATAAACTGATAGGTTTTTCCAGCTGAAGGATAGAGCATCCACTTTCCAAGCTAGCTTGTGGGGAATCCTTGTATAACATTTGTCCAGTTGATGGTTGTGGGGGGAGGCAAACAGGTCTATATCTGGGCTCCCCCATTTGCTTGTCAACATGTTGAAAATCCTTGGTTCCAGTTTCCACTCGTGTAGGTCCATGAGGTTTCTGCTTAGTCCATCTGCCAGTGTATTTAGTTTTCCTGGCAGGAATTGAGCTTGTAGATTCACTTGGTAGCTCAAGGCTATGTTCCACAATGCCATGGCTAGTCTGCAGAGGGGGTAAGAATGTGTACCCCCCTGCTTGTTTATCTACTACATGACAGTGGTGTTGTCCGTCTTTATCATTAGTTGTCCTGGAAGAATGTGGTCCTTGAAGGCTGTCAGAGCATTCTATACAGCTAACATTTCCTTTTGATTTATGTGCAGGTGCATTTGACTTGGGTTCCATTTGCCCTGAATGCACTTCCCTGCCAGGTGAGCCCCCCATACATAGTCTGATGAGTGAACTGTTAAGATTTGGGCGGCAGGGGGTAATGTGAATGGTAGTCCCCTGTTTTGGTGGCAGGCCTCTGCCCACCAAAGGAACTCTAGGCATAGGCAAGGTATGATAGGAACCCTTGATTCTAGATCCTGTGAATGTTGACACCATAGGCTTTTGAGATACCATTGTAGTTTCCTCATATGCAGCCTTGCATATGGAATTAGAAGAATGCAGGAGGCCATGAACCCCAAGACTTGCAGTATTTGCCTTGCAAATAGCTGGGTTTTTGTGGCCACTTGTTTGAAGTAAGTTGTCAAATGAATCCGTTTCTTTGGCGTGAGGAAAGCCATCTGGGAAGTTGTATTCAAGCTTCCTCCCAGGAATATAATTTGTTAACAGGTTACCAGGTGGGATTTCTTTTCGTTTATGGTGAACCTCAGACAAGTCAGTACCCTTTGAACAAAGGCCAGATGATTCAAATGAATGCCCTTGCTTTCTGCCTGAATTAGACAATCATCCATGTATGGGTATATGTGAATATTTCTTTGCCTGCAAAATGAAATGACTGGAGCTAGGCAATTTGTGAATACCCTGGGTGCAGTAGATAAGCCAAAGGGCAGTGCAGAGAACTGATAGTGCATGTAGCCTGCTTTGAATCATAGGTATCTTCTGCAAGAATCCCTGATAGGGATGTGCAGAAATGCTTCTTTTAAGTCTAGTATTGCCATCCATGCATCTTTGCCTAGCATAGGAGGCAGCTGGTGAAGAGTCAGCATTTTGAATTTTGGGATCACCAGAAAGGTGTTTAGAATAGAAAGGTCCAGGATAGGACACCATGTATTGCCTTTTCTCGAATAGAAACCTTGTCCCTTTTCCTCTTCTGGTACCAACTTAATAGCTCCCATGTTTAAGAGAGAAAGTACTTGATTTTGGGCCTCTGCCCACTGATTTGAGGGTAGATATGGCCACCTGCTTGGTGTTGGTAACGTGTGGAAATGAAATCTGTATCCTTGGGACACTATATTTAAAACCCATTTGTCCTGGGTAACGAGTTCCCAGTTTTTGGCCTGCAGACCAATCTTTCTGCCTAAAGGAGCATTCAGATGGGAAGTGCTTGGAAGTTTTAAAAGCAAGTCATTGAGACAGTTTTCCATAGGGGGAGTTTTACTACTCCCAGGTTTGGGTGCGGAAACCCCCCACTGCCTAGTCTTGTGTGTCGCTTGGGACTGAAACCTGGACTTTCTGTTCTGTGTGGGTTTGGCTTGAGAAGACCTGGAAGGGGCTGCAAAGGTCCAATTTTTAGAGGGCCAGTGCCTACTTAATCTAGGAGGCTGAACTTATAAGAAATCTTTAACAGTTTGCATAGATTTAGCTTTATCTTCCATCTTTTTAAGAACTTCCTCAGCCTTGTTGCCAAACAGGCGGTCCTAATTTAAGGGAGCATCCAACAATTTAGCTTTAACATGATCAGGCAATCCTTGCTCCTTAAGCCAAGCATGCCTTCTGAGCACAGACCCAGTAACAGCAGCCCTGCAAGAGGCCTCTAATGAATCAAATCCATATTGCAAAGTATGTTTTCCAACCTGTTCAGCAGAATGCATTAAATCCTGTAATTCTTTATTTTCAGCACAGTCAGGAAGTAACATAATTTTCTGTTTAAGCAATCCAATAACATGCCGTTGATACTTTAACTTATGAAACTGGCAGTTTAAAGCCCTAATGGCCAAAGTTGCAAAAGTGTAAAATTTCTTACCCCATCTATGCAGCGTCCTGGAGTCTCTATCAGAGGGGGTAGGATTTTTAGCAGTAGAAGCCTTAATGCCCTTGGGTCCCTGTGAAATAGTCTCTGGATCCGCAATAGAATTTTTAAAAAGGAACTTGTGAGAATCAGGAACACTGTAATATCTGTCAGGTTTTCTGGGAGCAGGAGGCAAAAAATCAGGGGCCAAACTAGATTCTGAAAAGGCATCATCAACAATGTCTAGTACAGGAGGTATAACTAAAGGCCTATGCTGAGGCAGGAGTAAGAAATCCCTAAGCCTCTTTTTTTGAATCAGAAAAATCCTGGCTTTCCCAGTGGAAATGCTCTCTTAGAGTATGTAAGGTCTCACCAAAAGAAAAATCCTCTGGAGGGGAAGCGGAGGTAATAGAGTCTTCTGCATCAGAATCCTCATAAGTAAATAAGGGCAAATCCAGACAATCAGAAGAATCAGAAAAATCAGAATCCTGTTCAGAAGATTCATAAACAACTTCAGTCCTAGGTCTCTTAGAAGGGGGGAGGATGGCTTACCCTGATTAGAGTTATAAGATCTTCAGCCATTCTTATCATTTGTTTTTTAGGCATAGAGGCCTGTGCATGCGGCCTGGGCGTCGGTTTCTTAGTCATGGTTTGCGATTTTAGCCTAAATGAAGAAGGAGGCATTGGTTTAATATGCAAGTCCGTAGGCCTGAATACACCCTCAGAAGCCGGTGCCTGCACAGCGGCTCCGGACCCATCCAAGGTAGAGACATCTGCAGGTTCCACAGCAAACCAAACTCCGAAGGGTCTCAGTAGAGGCCTGTGTGTTAGGAGTAGCGGGTATCAGGGGCTGCGAAAGCACCTCACTGAGTACCGGCGAACTGGCAACTGGCTTAGGAGAAGCGTTGTCGGCAGCTTTGGACCTCGGCGGCCTGTCTCTGTCTTTATCTTTGCATTTTTTTGCAATCCCAGTAGTCGGATGGCTAACAGATGACATTTCTGGATAATTAAACCGAGAACCGAAATACTTAGAAGCAAAAATATACCGACGACGGATAGTGCGCTGATTAAATAAAGCACAAAACTGACAGCAAGGTACATCATGGTCAAGGCCTAGGCAAGGAATACAGTGCGAATGAAAATCTTTGTGAGATATTTGCTTTCCAAAAGTAATGCAATTATTAACTTTTAATGACATCGGAAATGAGCAAGAAAAAGTTTCCCCAACAGGGTACTTAGCTTTAGTTGAAGACTTTGGTTCTGAAACTCGAAAATGAAAATTTCAGGAGTCGGCTGACCAGCACTTGCAAACTGCTTCTGCTTCGGGGACCGCACGGCAAGAAAGACTGATGTAATGGCATCAGCTGCATGTTTTATACCCCTGATGACCTGACGTCATGGAAGAAGGGACAGCAACCAACACAGGACCCAAGACTTTGTTAATCAGGCCAACTGAGGGCTACTGCAAGCAGATAACCCAAATGTAATGACTGCAACAGTGAAACACGAAGAACATCTTGACAGGGGTAGTAGAATGCATACTCTGGGTCAGATAAAAAAGTGATGACATCAGAGCAGATACCAAAGTTGGACCAATTACAGACGAGGTCAAAAAGAACAGATTACAGTTGTTCAGGCACATGATCAGAGAAGCAGAGATTTGGTGAAGAAGATTTGGGATATTCAGGAAGAAGGCAAGAGTAAATGAGGATGTCCAGCAAAGAGATACATGAATTATGTATGTGAAACCTACAGCAGTCAAGCAGTACTGCTGAAGAAGGTTGGAGAGTGAAATTCAATCAAAAGAAGTGATGACAGTTGATGAAGCACCCCAACCCCTTGTAGAAAATGGGAAAATGGGATTGTTGATGATGATTAATCCAATACGTTGAAAATGGTTTCTGCCTTGTTCATCTGAGTTAGCATATCATTAGGTCAATGTGTGATTATCCGATATTACTAATCCCAAGTTTCTTTTCAGTTTTGTTGTTGTGACTGCCTAGAAAAGGAGCACAAACTAGGAAGGGAATCAAATAGCAGATAAAAGTAGTCTGACACAGTATCTGAGATGTCATGTGGAGTACAAGTAGACAAAGGAAGAGTCCTTGCCATTATGTAGTTACAATCTTTTTCTACAGACAACTGCTAAGTCCCCATCTGGAGTACTGTATGCAGTTCTGGAAACCCCATTTTTACCAGGACATAGACTGGATGCAGACAGCTGGCAAGCTGGCAGTGCAAATGATACATAGGCTTCATCAGAAGCTTTAAGAAGGGCTGCGGGGCTTGAAGTTTCTTCTAGTACAAAGCCGGAATACGAACTCTCTAATAAAATGGCAACTGTAGTTTGGCAGCTAAAGAAGCATGCTGCACTCATTAAACATACATTTAAAGCCAAAACAGGAAAACTGGATTGAAATGGAGACTATTTATTATCATATCCCTAAAAGTGAAGCTTATCCAAATTGGTACATAAACAAATGCCCTCAAATAAATTACCAAAATATTTTAATTTCAAAATTAAAGTAATAAAGGGCAAATCAAGTCATAGATGAAAATCTATTTGAAGTCAATACTAATCCATCAAAATAATTCTTCCTCGAGTCTCTATGCTCTGCTAGTAATGGAAATGGAACACAAGGCCAAATACACGGTGGTGTTGCATTCACGTGAATTTTGTTCTTAGCACTAATGTTTAAATATAGTTGGGATTTTGGTAGAAAATCATGTTGCTTGTAATGCTTGGAACTTTTAGGCTGGTTGTAGCAAACTCAAAAACATGGGAATTAATCCATTTTAGGGGTCAATTGTGGGAAAATAAAGGCTCTCTGAGCAAGCAACAGCCCCGCTAGTAAGTATGGCACTAAGAACATGGGGTCTCACAGAAGCATTCAAGGGTACTAATGTGCTGCAGTACTACAAGCAGTGTGAAATGATATACAGCTGTTCCATCAATTGGTATGAAATCATACAGGAATATGAAAGTCAGCGGATTAAGAACAGTAGTCCATCTGGTCTAATCAGTGGTTGCAGATACTTATTTCCCAGTTTATGCTGTCCCTGTTTCCCTTTAGTTTCAAGGATTCTTTTTTTTTTCAAAACAGGTTTATTGTTTTAACATATAAGAGAAATATCATAACAATTTTATACAAGTAATTAAAAATAGGTATTATTATAATATTCAACAAAACAACTAAAGTATTTACAAAGACATCCACTACAATCAGATCAATTAATTAAACTAAAATACCATGCTATTGAAATTAAAATTTTTTTAACAAATTTTGTAAATTATCCCATACAATAAAATAAGATGTTTTTCTGTTTGTTCTAGTCCTAATTGTGTTTATTTCCATATGGCACACTATATTCATAACATTTTTAAATTCATTGAACAAAGGAGGTGTATCTGAAATCCAATTTCTAGTTATTATTTTCCTAGCCACTGCTAGAATAGACCATAACAAGGGAAGCTTAACCTTTTAACACTTTGAGGTACAGGTGTGTTGAATAATATAAGAGATTTAGAAATAATGAAATTATCTGTAAAAAGAGCCTGCAAAAATTCATTAATTGACTTCCAGTATTCTTTCAATTTTATACAGTCATAAAACATATGAGCCCAGTCAGCATTAATTTCTACATTACATCTCTTACATAGATTATCTTTATTATTTATTTTATTCATCATCAAAGGTGTATAAAAAGATCTATGTAAAAATTTCCATGTATAAAGTCTCCAGACAGTGGAAGACGTAGTCCTATAAGCAGATTCCAATATATATTGTTTATCTTGTTGATTTGGTGGGTCCCCATTAATAGAAGTGAAATAATTCCAGTATGAATCTACACTGTAAAAAGTTTCTTGTCTGATAACTTTATGTATGTATGAAAGTTTACCTTTATCAGAAACTTTATGTTGTAAATTTAATATCAAGTAATCAATCAGTGTTGGAATAGATTCTTTAACAGTTATAGACATTAAATCTATTTTATTAATGAGATGTTGTCTAAAGGTCTGAACCTCTAACCAGCAAGTTTCTCTTAGATCAAATTCTTGTTTTAAGAAATCTAGATTTTTAACTTTATTATCAGATATCAACTGATACCAGTACTTTAGATCATTATCTATAGCTAAATGAGTTCCTTCAGAAGTAGATGACAAAAGCATACCCTGAGTATACATTATAGGAAATACAATAAAATTCCATTCCCTATACTTAGGGTGCATGAATATAAAGTTACGATAACTAATAATAATATTTAATGGGTAACAAACCATATGTTTAGGTGTAATAGGTGAAGTACAAAATTCCTTTAGTAACCATAACATGGAGTTATTTACAATCATATTTTTATGTGTTAAGGAGATTTTCATGAAGTGTATACTAATTAGCTCCCAATAATCTTTCCATTTTGTGACATATGACTGATCTATTAATAAAGTAATAACTTTTACAATAGAAGAGATAGTATATAAATTAAAGTCTGGAAAAGAAATACCCCCTTGAGACCAGCTATTAGTATGTTTCTTTAATGCAATCCTAGGTCTATTAGGTGCCCATAAGAAATTTAACATTAATGTGTTCAGTTTCTTGATAATTATTTTTGTAGGTGGAAGTATTATTGATTGCATTAAGTATAAAATCTTGGGGAATATTATCATTTTAATAATTGTAAGTCTCTCCTCCATAGTAAAAACATATTATTCCAGGTATTAAAAAGATTTTGTATATTAAGAAAACAGGTATTATAATTATTATATATAATAGATTTAATATCTTTAGATAGTATTATACCTAAATAAGTTAGCTGACCTGAATTGGGTACATATTTAGTAAAATCACTAATGAGAATATTTTTTCGTGTATATATAGGTAGCATTTTAGTTTTTTCTTCATTGAATATTAAACCAGAAATACTTTTAAAATTCATCATGTTATCAAATAGAGACTGTATAGAAGAATTAGATCCTGCTGATGTAATTAGAACATCATCTGCAAAAAGTTGAATTTTGGATGTTGTATTTTCATCTATTTCAAAACCCTCTATGTCAGTACTGTTTCTGATCAAATTAGCCCAAGGCTCCATTACTAAAGTGAATAATAGTGGAGAAAGTGGACATCCTTGTTTTGTGCCTTTAAGAATGGGTATTTTTTGTGAAACATATGTTCCTACCTTAATATAAGCCAACGTTCCTTTGTATAAATGTTCAATTAGATT